>NC_143518.1:40251499-40576116 GCF_031878675.1 Megascapheus bottae | reverse complement strand
AGGTCATTGTCTGCATTACTTTCTTCTTGCTTACAGAATTTCAACTTCCTTTACTTGACAACACACACAAATCTGTATTTTTCTAGGAGTTGCTTTTATTTCCCAGATGTTACAGAGAAGTCATTCTAGAGTCATCTCTTTACAAAACATACAAAATCCAAGGTAAAAAGAAACACAGCATTGGGGGATCAGGAAAATAGGCACACGTCTGCATTAGGTTCTCCTCCCAACACCCTGATGTCCTATAAGAAAGATAAGAGATTTGAAAATCTTGTTTAGATCCCCAAAGATAAAAATATGCCAGAATTTAAAAAAATTAATTTAACTCCCTTATCCCTAACATAATTAGATTATCAAGTCTTTCTTTTTGTTACATCAGTTAATACACAACACAAGATCTTTGTTTTCCCTTTTCTTCTTTTGTTTCAGCAATTACTGTGTTTTTGTCTTTACCATGCTGTAATCATAATAATAATCTATATTGTGTAGTCACCATGTACTGGTAATGTGCTAAGATTTTGCATGCATTACTCTAATCCACAGAACAATCCTATGAGGTCATTATCTCTCTTTGAGAGATGAAAGACCTGATAGTGATAAAGTGAGCAACTAGGATTCAACCTTGTTTCATTTATACTTATATTTTCATATAATCCTACTATACCATTTTAGTCTGGGTATGAAAATTTCTCCTTTTCTGATTTGTGTGCGTGTGTGTGTGTGTGTGTGTGTGTGTGTATGTGTGTTTGCCCATACTCTGGTTTTGAGTTCAGGACCATGTATAATGGGCAAGCACCCTATTACTTGAGTATCTAGAGCATCTTTTGCTTTGGTTGTAGGTTCTTTTTGGCCCAAGTTGGCCTGAACTATAATCCTCTTATTTATGTTTCCTCTTGTAGTTAGGATGACAGGCACCACCATGCCTAGCTTTTTCTGTTGAGACGGAGTCTGGGAAACTTTTGCCTGGTCAGGCTTCAAACTAATCTTTCTGATCTTAGCCTCCTGAATAGTTAATATGAGAGGCATGACTCACCATGACTGGCCTATTTTTTTTCAAAACTGTTCCCCCCTCACCCCTCTCCATATAAGTTAGAGTCCGGGTAAACTGTGGAAATCACTAAAGAAATACAGCACCACTACAACCAATAACAAAAACTCAGACATGAACTGAGGAATGTTGATTGCAGAAAATGGTAAGAAAGGGAAATTTGGGATCTGATATTTTAATGATTAAAAGCCCCAAATCATGCAGATTCATATGAATATGGAGGCTACCAGTTGTCTATTCCAAGACTATCTTCTTGACCATGTTATGGTAATTATATTTTATTAATAACTTGAATGAAAATATGGATAGAGAGCCAATATTTTTTGGAATAAGGATCCAAAACTATTTTAGGTTGTTGCATGAGTGGTCTAAGTGTAATAAACCATATTGAAACAAAAATAAATTATGACTTTGTTCTAAATTAACAGGGACAGTTTGAAAACTATGTATAAAGAAGTAGCATCTTAGCAGTTACAGGGATGCCAAGCCCAAACAATGCTAACCATTCTAGGCTACATTAAAAAGTATATTAGCTGGAACAAAATCAGTGGTGCTGCTCTTCATTTACCAGATGGATTTTCAGTTCTGACAGTTGCTTTTCAGAACAACATGGATGGTATCCCCTCTGAGTGAACCAAATGAGATGATCCGCTGCATGGGTAGTCAGCAGAACCCTGAGCTGGATGGATGAATGGAAGATAGAGGAGTGATACAATATCTGTTTTCAATTATGTGGTTGGCTGTTATATAGAAAAGCAATTTTATTCAGGCTTTATAATCCCAGAGAAGGTAAAACTCAAACAAATAGGTAGAAATTATAGGGAGGGTTATTTTGTGTTTAAGAAAGAACTGTACGAAGTCTGAATTTTCCAGACATGATTGTAATTATCTTTGGAGATAGTAGTTCCTTGTCTCTGCCTAGAGAATTCTGAACTGGATGGGACCTTCACAGTCAAGTAGTTGAGCATCTTCACACTGTTGTTGAAGACCAAAACAATAAGGTTGCTTAACTGGTAAATAAAAAAAGTAAAGATTCAGACCTTCAACTCAAGACTTTTCAACCCAAATCCTAATTATATTGCACCAGGTTGCATCATTTACCGTAAACTGAGTGTGAGATATGGATGTTTTTGAGGAGAGTTAAGTGTAGGGATATTAAATGCATGTCTGATAAATTCCCCTTTCAATTTAAGAGCTACCATTCTATGTTTCAAGCAAATTTCTTTGTCTGACATGATTTCTGGCTTTTAATCCACGTAGCTTAACGACTCCAGGGGTAAAGGCTGTTCAGGTACTGTATGGTTTCGCTGCCTCACTTCATGACAGCACAGTGGATCCCATTTTCGTGTTAGCTTTCTACCTTCAGAATTGTAAAAGATTTATCCTAAGCATAACCTGACCACAGACCAGAGAACTCTGTAATGTATTTCTCTAACCCAAAGAGACTTTATTCTTTATTTTGTTGTTATCACACCTTAAAATGGTTCCAAAGGTGTTTTAAGTGTCTGCAGCTATGTGTTGTAGCTTCTAGGACTTGGTAAAAGGTAACGAGAACTCTCTGAAAGGCAGGATATATTGACAAATCATAAATTATAGGATTTCAATCACAATCATTCAATTGGTTGTCCCTCCCTTTTCCTGCCCACTGGGCTGGAAAGGCATTGTGTTGCCATATGGCCTCTGGGCTGCTGATGTGGGTCAGGTTGTCACGATTCATGGGATCAGCCCTGTGAGATGTGTGACTGAGGCTGTGGGAGTAAAGGGGAGTTGGAATTTGTGGTTAAATGATTTCCTATAGGAACTGTAGTCATCTCCTGGGAGGTGCTCTTTTGGGGTTAGAATTTTTCCAGGTTGAATATTCTCTTGGGTTCTTTGGAGTAGTTGAAGCTGTTGTTCATGCTCAGCTGTACATTGGCAGAGCAGTACCTGGTGAGAACTGCTCTACATGCTGCTTGAATTTTCCAGGACAATGGGGGAGGAAAATAATGTTGATCCAAGGCAAAAATGTCAGGTTTCCATCTGTGCTCTCAGATCTGTTTGCTTTAGCCTCTCCTCAGTCCTTCCTTTCCTCCTTCCTCTCTTTCTCTCTCTCTCTCTCTCTTTTCCTTCCTTTTCTCTCTGTGTCTATATGTGAGACAAAGCCTTTACTAGACAAGTACAGGGCATTTTATACCATTATGTATTTTCTTTCAATATATTTCTGTTTGTTCTAAAACATTTTTATAAACATGTATTACTTGTGCAAAGATGTTTCAGTGTGGCATTTCTATACATGTGTGTAATGTACTTTGATCAAATCTATACCCTCTATCACTTTCCATCCTCCTTTTCCCCTCCTAAAACAATTTCAATAGGTTTCATAGTTCTGTTCTGATGTGTGTATGTAAATTAAGGTACCATATTCACTCTGCTTCACACTCTTCATTTCCCTCCCTGCTCCTACCGGTGCTCACCTCACGTAGGGTCTTGCTATGGAGTCTAACCTTGCCTCAAACTTGCAATCTTCTTCCTGATGTGCATTAACATGCTGAGTGTTGACATTACATGCATTTGCCATCATGCCATCATACCGAGAGACATCATGGATGTTTCTCGGTGTTTTTTTTTTTCTTTTTACACACTCAATACGCCAACCCCTAGATATTCACTGAGTTACGGAAAAGAGAAAATCAGAATGGTTATAGGTTGGAAATTAAGTATAATTGAAGGAAGCAAGTTTGTGGTGGTGGAATGTGCCACATATTATTCTAGCTAATGCAGATACAAAACCCAATTTGAGACACAAACATACATTCCCACACAGAATATAAGAGAGAAAGAGACAGAGAGAAAACAATCTTCAAAGATTAGTCTTAAGGGGCTAGGAGTTTTGCCTAGTGGTTAAAGTGCTTGCTTAGCATGCTCGAAGACCCGGGTTCGATTCCTTGGTACCACATACTTAGAAAAAGCCAGAAGTGGTGCTGAGGCTCAAGTGGTAGAGCTCTATCTATCCTTGAGAAAAGTCCAAGGACAGTGCTCAGGCCCTGAGCTCAAGCCCCAGGAATGGCAAAAAAAAAAAAGATTAGTCTTAAGTGTTTATATCACTAAGCCTGTTTTCCCAGAAGTCATGATAATATATGTTATTTATTTTAGTAGTATTTGGGTTTGAACTCAGGGTTTCATGTTTGGGAGACAGGCACTCCACTACCTGATCCAGGCCTCCAGCTCCATTTTGGCTTTAGTTATTTGTCAACTAGAGCCAGGAGCAGATCTCGTACCAAAGTGCTCCTGACTGTAGCTACCAGCATATCTATGATCACAGGCATGTAACAAAGCTTACTGGTTAGGATAATTGTCTTGTTAATGTTTTTCCATAGCTGGTCTTGAACCACCTTTTTGATTTCCACCTCCTGAGTAAGTCATAGTATTTTAGAAAGTCCTTCAAACACAACTACAAAGATGGCTAGTGGTGTCCTACTGAATAAATAGGTGTTAACCTATGCAATAATCATGTTATGTGAATTTTTTCTAATAGTTAAAGGAAAAAATTCAGAAGGGAAGCAAATTAGAAAGCAAATGGTAACCCCATAGATAAGGGAAAAAGCCTTTGAGACTTGATTCTTGAATGACTGTAAGATTCCTGGGGTGCCTATATAAACAATGAGCAGTGTGAGTAAAGGATGGACCACTCGCCATTCCATGTCCCATAGAAACACTGAAAACTGGTGGCAGTAATGCAGTAAGAGAAAACTGGAAAAAAGAATTTAGGAGCAAGCTAGGACACAGATATTATAGTCATTTCTGACCAAAGATTTATGAATGTTAAGTGTTTAGAAAGGATTTAACAAAGGCCGGTAATTAAGAATGTGGAAGAATGTGGACGATCAAGAGAGGTTGGGATTTAAAATATATTCCCACTTTCCTTTCTCACTTTTTCCTTTTATATATGGATAGTATAGATGAATAAATAGATGGATGGATAAGGATATATTCTGAAGGAAGAATTTCCAGAGGTAACTGAGGGACATTCAGATTAAGATAAGTCACAATATTACGGGTCATGTCATTCATTCATCCATGCATTCAACAAACATGTTGCCAACTAATTACTTGCCAATCACCCTGCTTGTCACAGGGATATAAATGAAGAAGGCATGCTCCCTTTCCTTGAAGAGTTCATAATGCAATGAGGAAAAGCAGGCATATATATAAATAATGTTATATATTATAAAGATATCTGTGAAAAGTATAAGATAGATGTATAAGCTATGCATTATCTTTCAGAAAGTTCAGTAGGAGATGATATTTGATCTTAGCTTTAAAGAATGCATTTATTGGTTCCAGGAGTTTGGCCTAGTGGTAGAGTACTTGCCTAGCATGCACAAAGCCTGGGGTTCAATTCCTTGGTATCACATACACAGAAAAAGCTGGAAGTGGAACTGTGGCTCAAGTGGGAGAGCATTAGCCTTGAGAAAGCCCAAGGACAGTGCTCAGGCCCTGAGTTCAAGCATAAGACTGGCAAAAAATAACGTATTTATTGGATTGTATGGGAAAGAACAGAAGGAGGGAGATAAAAGACGCTGAAAACCATGACAAGTTATGTAGGTACTATTATATTGATATTGCCTTATTTATATTGGGTGGCAATTGAAGGATTTTTTATTGTATTTTTTATTAAAGAATTTATTAACATTGATTTTTACATCATTTTTCAAATGACGTGTTTAACAAAGAAGTATTCAAGAAGGGAATTTCTATATACAATCACAGGCACTTAATTTTTAGAACATAATCAAAATTAGGCTAAGTAGAAAAGTAATAGGAGGCATTCTTTTCAGTAAATAAAATAACTGCCAGGAATGTGGATATTGTATTGAGTTGGATACAGACAAATTTAAGTAAAAAAGGAGGAACTGGTAAAGCCTCAAGCTAAAGCACTGAGAGTGTCCTAAAGGGAGGAGACATTATCAGAAGATCTTGGTGACACATTGGGTGGGTAGTGGGTGCTGAAAGAGGGTGAAAAAGAGGCAGTGCATTAAGAAACTTGGGGCAGTTAGGGAGGGTCAACTCAATAAAATAGAATCTGGCAGGTGGCTAGAATTCCATGATGGAACAGGAGATGTAAATGAGCAGATATTGGGTTGATATAAACAATATCGCTTCAATGAGTATCAGGACTTTAAGGGCTCATTTTTGGGGTCAGTGTTCTAATTTTGGGTATAGAAATGACTGAAGAGAAAAAGAAGAATTCCTGTCATGAATAACTCAAGAACAAGGAACCAGAAAGAGACTTTGTTATCATAGTTGTGAGGGATCAAAGCCAGATAAGGCACGTAGGTATCCTGATGGTTCTCAGCCTCTTGTAAGCTAGGCTTACAGACATGAGCCACTAAAGTCCAATTATGATTTTTCTCATTTTCTCTTTTTTTTCCAGTTGTGGGGCTTGAACTCAGAGCCTAAGCACTGTCCTTGGACTTTTCTCAAGGCTAGAGCTCTACTACTTGAGTCACAGCACCTCTTCCAGCTTTTTTTTTTCTCCTATGTATGTGGTACTGAGGAATCGAACCCGGGTCGTTGTGCATGCTAGGCAAGCACTCTACCACTAGGCAAACTCCCACCCCCTCTCATTTTCTTTTGCTGAGGGAATTCACTTACTTATTCTGGGTCACAGGATCCTCACTGCTATTACCTGAAGACATATTTGTCTTTTCTGCATTTGCTTTTTGTTGTTGTTGTTATTTTGGTTTTGGTCAGTCATGGGGCTTAAACTTGGGGCCTGAGCACTGTCCCTAAGCTCTTTTTGCTCAAGGCTAGAACTCTACCACTTTGAGCCACAGCATCACTTCCAGTTTTCTGGGAGGAGCTAAGAGACTCACAGACTTGCCTACCTGGGCTAGACTTGAACAGCAGTTCTTAGATCTCAGCCTCCTGAGCAGCTAGGATTATAGGTCTGAGCCACCAGCATCCAGCTTTGCACTTCCTTTACCTCAGCCTACGCCGTTAGTAGGTTTACCCTAATATATCGCTTGGTTACTTATCTATTACAATTCACTGCCTATATCTTGGAGGTTAGGAAGATTTTTTGTTGATAATCTCCATGATTATTGGCATAGTTCAGCACCAGATTTTGATCACACCACACCATCTCACACAGATGCAATCGGAAAAAGGCTCAAAGAGGCAATGTGGCTTAACTATGGGCTAGAAGGACAGTGTAGTCTGATAATCTGGGAAGTAGATGAGTTCAGAACCACTTAGGAGTTATACTGGCATATCATTTATAATTTCTGCTTATAATAAAAGTAAAAACAATCATTTGGGACTCTAATCTACTGAGAACCAAGGCTCCAAAGTTCTTCAGGTGTGACTTTTTAAGGCCAATGGTGCTCTTAGTGTTGGCTTCATAGATTTTTCATACCAGTGATGATCTCTCTGTGGTATATATATGTAGTCCACAACATATTAAATCAACAGTTTTACTTAATCAATACCACCTAAAGTCTGATTTCTCCCAGACTCTTAGAAAATTTGTTTCAAAAGATTTGTCTAACAAGGATGGATCAAATAACTTTTGGTAGCATCTGGCAGTGTGGATTATCAAACAGATGTGTCAGTCCAGTGCCTGGTCTTTTGGTTTTGGCTCTTTTTTTTCCAGGATGATTTATCTACCATTCTGTGACAAAGTATTTGATTTGAGCCTTTTAATTGTTGTTTTTGATTTGGTTTTGCTCTCAAATTTTATTTAATCATTTATTTTCCAGAATCTACCATTTTACTTCATTCTCCCATTTTTTTCTAATCAGGCTGTCAGTTAATTATTATTGCAAAGTATTGTCTGGCATTTCATATGTACCGATATACATACATATATTTAAAATAATTCTTAGAACATATAATTCATAGAAAATTATTTGCACAGTATGGATTTAGTAGTCCTCAAGCGATCACATCATTTTCTTCATAAAATCTACAATTATAAGAACTTTTAAGATAAAATATATGAAGTGGTTGAATTTGAATAACACTATGCAGTACTGATCCCTTAATTAATGCCAACATATCCATGGTACAATAGTGACAGCATATTCTCATAACCCCCTTAGGCTTGCCTTGACTACTGGCTCTGCTACTTACCAGCTCTGTGACAGATCAAATTTCTTAACCTGTCTTAGTCTGTTTCTTCATCTGTAAAGGGAGGTTAATAGTACCTACTTTGCATGGCTCTTTGAGGGTATTAGATGAATTGTATGTCAATGGTTTGGCACTTTGCCTGGCATCGTGGCAGATATTCAATAAATGATAATTATTAGTAGATAATTATTAGCATTGCATAACTATGAAGTCTTACAGAATCGGTAAACCCAATACAGGCATTTGTGGCTTGATTAAACTTTTGCATTTGTGTTTGTATATGTATGTTTCCCCTAAGAAAGAAAAGCAAGAGATATGCATGTTTTTCTTTTTCAGGGACTTTTCCTCATGAGTTAACTCTCTTTCTCTGAGATTGTAGAAGTCATATATTGCCTATTCTTACTCTATGTAGTTGAGGTGAGGCAAGAGATCTACATTTTGACTAAAAATGAAGAGTGTTGTGCGAGATTAGTGGGCAAGGGTAGGTGGGCATATAACTCTGGATAAGTAAGACAGAGTGGAAGTTCAAAGGAGCCATCAGCAAAGAGACAGAATTCCTCCCCTACCTCTCCTCACTCCACTCCCACACCACGAGATGTGTAACCATAACACAACTGTATTTCAAAAGCCTAGCTGAATATGGAAGCAATAGAGAGAGAAGCAGAGCCAAGAGATGAAGAGGCTTAACCAATCCTGATGATATGTGTTGAGCTTCAGGTAGAATCTGATATACCTTGATACTTTTTGGTATTACCAATAGTTTTCCCTTTTGCTTTAATAAAGTTTGAGTTTTTCTATTACTTAAAGTGGAAATAGAACTAATATAATTGCTACTGAGCTACTCAAGAGGCTGAGATCTGGAAGCTCATGGTTGAGGCCAGCCCAGGCAGAAAAATTCACTAGACTCCATCAACAACATAACTAGTAAAAAATAAGCAGGGCTAGACGCATAGGTCAAGAGATAGAGGGACTTCCCAGCAAGGGTGAAGCCTTGAGGTCTAAACCCCAATACCCCACAAATAAATAAACATAAAAGATAGACTTATTTATTTCTCCTGTGCTCTGCATTATATTAAATACAAGAAGATAACCAGGGACATATTAAGGAGTGATGATAAAAAAGGGGAAGAGGGTGAGTGACATGACTTTCTCTATGTTTTATTATGACTCCTTTTCCTCCAAATCAAAAGATTAGTAAATATCTGTTAAGTATACATTTTTTTCATTAGTTGGAACTTTGCACACTTTTATTAGCTCATATTAATTATACAATGTGGAGTACTTCATTGTGACATTTTCATATGTACATATGATGTACTTTGATCACATTCACTTTCTCTGTTACTATTTATCTCCATAACCTTATCCCTCTTTTTATCTTTCTTTCAATTACAAATTTAATTTCATTATGACTTTTTCATACATATATACAATGTACTTTTTAAAAATCTTATTCTCCACTTTCTCCCTCACATTTCATATTGGTTCCCCACCAAATATTCTCCCATGTAATTTTTTTTTTAAGATTTAGCTTCCACATATGAGAGACAACCACCTGTGGCGTTTGTCTTTCTGAGTCTGTTTTATTTTACTTGACAGGATGAATTCCAGATCCATCCAATATCATGTAAATGACAAACTTCTTTATGGCTGAATTGTATATATCATATTTTGTTTATCCATTTATCTGACAGGTGCAGTGTACATTTTAAAGATGAATTCCTTTGGGAGGTAAGGACAGGGTGCTGTTTGGGGATGTTAGAAGTCTGTTCCTATCAACTGATATGGAAAGAAGAATGTGTGTTTCTGCCCAACCTCTGCCAAGTGGTCATTAAGTCATCTACCAATTTGTATGTAGTTCCTATTTTAGAAAATGATGTTTTGTATCATCTTGAAGTAGTTGTACAAAGGAGTTGTCATTTAACAAAGAAGCTTATGAATACAATATATCTTGACCAATGTCAACTCTTTCACTCTTAATTTTGTAGCATATGCATCATATTCATTGAACTCTGGTCTTAATGTCTCCCTTCTGTTCTTTTACTTCTTTCCCTTGGGTCCCATCCATTTTGAGTAGCACAGAGATTGGCACTTGGGAAAACACAGGAAAGGATCAGAGTTTTGTATTTCTTCAAAAAATCTGAACTCAGAGTCCCAGAACTCAATTTTACTTAGATCTTTATTCTTTTAATGCTTCCAGTGCCTTCACCCAAGATGTTTTTTTCTTTCTTGCAAAATGAACCATTCATAGACTTTAGCTCTAGATATTTTGTTGACTTGAAATAGACATTACTCATACTTATACTAATATTCTATTTTTCATGCTGCTTTATGTCTACCTAGCCCACTGCTTCTGTGACATTGTGAATATACCCAATATAACTATGTACTGTCTGGCTTTGGACAGATTACTTCTAGGTCTTCAGCACCAAAAGCAATGCTGTGATGATCATCCTCTTCCACGTATCAGTTGCAAGTCCCTGGAAGATATATTTTGAGAGTTCATAACATAGACTCTAGGTAGCATAGTTGACTTGTTAGTCACTCTTCAGGACTATTTTACTTTTCTACTAGAAGCACTTAAGGTTTCTTTCTTTCTTTCTTTCTTTCTTTCTTTCTTTCTTTCTTTCTTTCTTTCTTTCTTTCTTTCTTTCTTTCGCTAGTCCTGGGCTTGAGCTCAGGGCCTGAGCACTGTCCTTGGACTTTCTCAAGGCTAGAGCTCTACCACTTGAGCCTCAGCATCATTTCTGGCTTTTTTCTATGTATGTGGTACCGAGGAATCCAACCTGTGCTAGGCAAGCACTCTACCACTAGCTATTCCCGCCTCAGAGTACTTAAGGTTTCTTAAACCCATATGTTTGCAATACCTAGAATTACTTAGTTTCTGATTTTGTCTCATGTGTATTATTTCAATTTGTATTTCTATAATTAATGAATGTGAGCATCTCTGTGTATATTTCTAAGCCATATATTCCATAATTTGCCTATTCAAGTGTTTTTCTGACTAAGAGAAGTTCCTTACATGGTCTAGATTATTAGTACATTATTAATCTAACACCCTAAAAATAATTTGTTGCAGTCTGTCATCTATCTGTTAACTTGGAGCATGGAATCTCTCACCAGACAAGAATGTTTAATTATGATGTCCTAAAAGTTATCCCTATTTTTGTATGTGAAGTTCTGTTTACTATATTTTTTTCTTTCCTGAGATAGTTTCTTTTATTTTCTCATTTTCTCCAACCACTATTTGATAGCATTTTCACTGCATTAGGTATTATAAAAATAGGTAGGTAGAGATGTTTTAAAAGAGGTAGGATGTATGTATAGATAGTAGCTGAAAATATTACACATTCAAGGATTTTAATATCCTTGGACATACTGAAGCTAATTTGTAGGATACTAAGGACTGTATCTCATTTTAAACCTTTAGATTAATCTCAGAATAGGTCTGTACATTTTAGTAATTTCAAAAATGATTATTATTGGTTCTCATGATTTGTTTAATTCATATCTGACACTATCTTTTCTTTTTTCATCTTACTCTTTCTCATGGATTCATTTGGATGTTTAAAATGTATATTATTATTCATTTTACTTGCTTTACCTGATTTGTTTCCTGACAAATATATTTAGTGTCATATCTTAAGGGGCAAGCCTTTAAGAATAATTTGACTCCTAACTCCTTCAAATTTTCATCATAATGTAGTTCTAAGTGTTTTTCAATCATTTTCATTATTTCTATCTAGCTCAAGGGCTATTTTTGTTTCCAAAAGCATGAAGCTTATTTTTAGCTACTCTTTTGTTGTTAGTTACAACATTATGTTTGAAATTACACAGACTGTATGAATCTGATCTTCCAGAATATGTATTTTTATGGCCAGAGTATTCTGTTACTTTTACTGCATAATATATTCTAGAGGATGCTTATTTTCAATTCATTAAGTAAAGAATTCTATGAATTCTTATGAATTCTATGAATTTAATAGCCAGAGATTGAGAAACTTAGTGATTTTTTTCTTCTAATAAAATAAAAGACTAACCTTTTTTATTAACAAGTATGAATGTACTGGTGAAGAAATAAAATACTGATAGCTGGGGCCCGGAGTTTAGCCTAGTGGTAGAGCACTTGCCTAGCAGGCATGAAGACCCAGGTTCGATTCCTCGGTACTACATAGATAGAAAAAAAAGGCCAGAAATGGTGCTGAGGCTCAAGTGGTAGAGTTCTAGCCTAGAGAAAGTCCAAGGATAGTGCTCAGGTCCTGAGCTCAAGCCCAGGACTGGCAAAAAAAAATACCAATAGCAATACCAGGTAAGTTTTTTTTTCTACCAAGGGCCATTCACAGGCCATACAAAATTATCAACTTAAAAATTAGCCTTCTATATTTGGCCAAACATGTAATTAACTCATCCCTGCTGTGGTGGCTCGAACTGCTGCTCCTTTCTGGTGAGGTTTATATAAATGTTACTGGTATATTCTAGGTTTGCATTAGTTAGTCTGGAGCATAGTTTGACTCTTTTGATAGTAATTTTAAGGGGAACTGCTAGTAATAGGAAATTATCTAAATACAGATAGGTATTTCAATGGGTGTTTTCCCCAAGTGGGAAATTCATTATTGCTTATGGTCATTTATGAAAGAAAGGTTACCTGGATTTTAGTTCATTACTACTTTGTAGCTGAATAATTTCCTTTAGTAGGTTTTCAGGCACATCACCATCACCTGATGTGCCTTAACAATGTAACAAAGATACAAACTGAACAATGTTAACAAAGATAGCGTTTGATTACTTTTGACATCTTTGAATCTTTTTTTTTTTGCCAGTCCTGGGGCTTGAACTCAGGACCTGAGAACTGTTCTTGGTTTTCTCAAGGTTAGAACTCTACCACTTGAGCCACAGCACCACTTCTGGCTTTTTCTATGTATGTGGTACCGAGGAATCGAACCTAGGTCTTCATGCATGCTAGGCAAGCACTCTGTCCCAGCCCCTTGAATCTTTTATTAAATGCTTCAGTTAGTTAGAAGACTCTTCCAGAGTCAGAAAATAAGCACAAGGTGTTATTCCTTTTAAGTTGTATTTTCCACAACCTTATTTTAGGTTTAGGAGATTTCATATTTGAAACCAGGTTGCTGAGAATCTGATTTGGACTCTGCAGCTTGACCTTCAGCATTGAACATTACTTGGTTATGTCCACCATGAATGCTAGATCTCAAACCTAATTGGTATCATTGAGTTCCTTGATAGATTTTTCCTTCATCTCCATAAACAGCTTGACTTCATCCCATACTTAATAAAGTCTCAAGAGTAGATTCGCCTCACTCAGCCTCCACACCTCACAGTTACAAACAAATCACTGTACTCAGAGTCAAGTCAACTAGCTTCTGCCAAACCCTTGACTTTCGGTAAACCTTATATGCAACACTACTGATGACATCACATTGACTATGACTATGTACAGACTCTCTTGGGATATGATGCAGTGCATGTAACCAAATCATTTGGATAAAGACAAACTAAGACAGTAAAACAATTTTTTTTGCGTGATGCTAACTACTATAAAGCAAGCATATGGTTGTTTTAGAAAAAACAACTCTCCCTCTGTAGGAGGCCTCATCTTCTTTGTGACTAGCTTACTCACTACATAAAATTGTATGAAAAACTTTGTCTCTGTCATGAGGAGACCTGGTGAAAGTGGCTTGTTGTGAGTCTGCCTTGATTTTATCCAGGTGCAAATGGTGTCCCGTTCATTGACTTTGAGAAAGTTTTGATCTGTAATCCCTTTCCAGACATGCGATTTTCATTACTGTTAATGCATCACCAGAAACTGGGTACACCAGTTTTCTTTACTTCAACAAAAATTAACCATTCTTTTAGAAGTATCGATGGTTTGATCCATTTTTCTTTGTAGTTTCCATTTGTAGGATCTCACTTTACAATAACTTTACAGTATTTTCCAGAGACATGATTATTACTTTGATTTCTGTTGTAATCCTACATCTTGGATTTTGAACATATCTACCACTCATATAATCCCCCCTTCAAATCTTTTCTATGTACCATCATCTTCATCTAAGATTTCGTTCTGGGAAGGATGATTGATTATGGACATGTAAATAAAGATTGGATTTGAGTTATCTTTTGTGTCAACAACAACAACAACAACAAAACCCCCAACAATGTTCTGATGAATCTTGAGCAACGAGGTCATCACTGTCAGAAGGAGTTGTCTCATGTCATATTATCTCATCATCACTGGGTTGCCATTGTTTTGTCGCAGTGTGTTAACTCTTTCACAATGTGTATACTCCCAGTTTGCCTGGCATTGAGTCACTGCAGTACAGGTAGATGGGCTATAAACAGCCCACAAGAAGTGTATGGCTGCTCTGTTGTGTATTCATATGTGTCTGGTCTATCCTGTAGTGGATGTTTCTTGCTTATCCCTCAAAATTTACATTGTATTATGATTCACTTAATGTAGATTTGTTTTGCTATGGAGAAAGATTCTAGATTCATTTACTTTGTTCTTTGGCAAGGCCAGAACAAATGACCCTTTTGGGCTTTACGTGGCCTGTGGTCTGGATGATCCCATCCTTGAGCTATATACAGTGTTTACTAGAGATATGGAAAAGAAGGGTGAAATGCTAATATTATTAATTTTAAAATAATTGAGAGTAAAGCATTGATAGTTAAAGAAGATTTTTTTTTTTGCCAGTCCTGGGCTTGGGCTCAGGGCCTGAGCACTGGATTTTCTCAAGGCTAGGGCTCTACCACTTGAGCTACAGCACCACTTCTGGCTTTTTGCTATGTATGTGGTACCGAGGAATCGAACCCAGGTCTTCGTGCATGCTAGGCAAGCACTCTACCACTAGGCCAAACTCCCGGCCTAAAGAAGATTTTATAAAGGATTATCTGTGCTATCTTCTAGACCAAATTTCTTGTCTTAGGCATGTTGAGTGACTTTCTCACTTGCTCATAGTCAAGTCATCAAGTGAAAAAGGGATAAAAGACTTGAGCAATACAGTTAACCTAGATATTATATACTTATAGATGGATATATAGATATAATCCAACTCTACTTTCAACAAAGAATAAATATTCCTGTCAACTTCAATGGCAAGATTAATAAAAACAAATGATGCACTGTATTACAAAGGGAATATGAGCAAAATTCAAAATTAAGATGTCAAACATGCCACAGTAATTACTCATGGTAGAAAATCAGAAATCAATAATATAGGATTGATAGGAAAAACACCCCAAATTACATATCTAGATCCCACACTTAGAGAACAACACAATGATAGCAGTGATTCTTGAGGCACAGAAGAAATTAAATTAAAATAAAATATGTAGAGTGACAACTAAAGAAGTAATTTAAAGTTCATGAGATACAAATAAAGCATTAAGGAAAATTTCTAGCCTTAAATACATTTATTTAGTACAAAGAAACTTTTACTTTAACTGTCTGTAGCCTAAACAGTTCATTTTCCCTCTTTGAAAAGAAAATATGGAGGGAATGGTTTACCATTTACATGAAGAGTAGTGAGCAGACTTTAATGAAGGTCCTTCTAACTTTAATACAGATATTATTTCAGTAAAATCTGGTTACATTTTAAAATTTATTATTAAAATCATTGTGTAGGGCTGGGGATATGGTGCAATCCTTGCCTAATATGCATGGAGCCCTGGGTTTGATTCCTCAGTACCACATAAACAGAAAAGGCTAGAAGTGGTGCTGTGGCTCAAATGGTGGATCACTAGCCTTGAGCACAGAGAGGCTTAATGACAGAGCCCAGTTACTGAGTTCAAGCCTCAGGTCTGGCAAAAAAAGAAATAAAGGAAAAAAAATCACTATGTAAATTCCAACTACTGCATTTTTTTCATATAGGTAAATTGAAACGTTTAGGCTACTGATAGTTAAAGAAGTTAGTTGTGAAAATTGAAGGAAAGAAACTGGTAAATAAATCAGGAAGAGAATTTCATGGGATTTAAAATTACTCATATGAGGACAGGTGCATGCCATAATCCCAGATGCTTGGAATTTAAGGGTCATGGTTCAAGGTCAGCTTGGGGGTGAGGCCCTATCTCAATAAATAAGCTAGGCATAATAGCATGAGTCTGTGATCCCCGCTACATGAGAGGTATTGATAGGAGGATCATGGCATAGATAAGAACCTGGCCTGGGCAAAAAGCAGTAGACTAGGCCGGGAGCGTGGTCTAGTGGTAGAGTGCTCACCTAGCATGCATGAAGCCCTAGTTTTGATTTTCTGGAACCACATACACAGATAAAGCTGGAAGTCGCGCTGTGGCTCAAGTAGCAGAATCTTAGGTTTGAGCAAAAAGTGTCCAAGGACAGGGCCCAGGCCCTGAGTTCAAGCCCCAGGACTGAAAAAAAAAAGCAGTAGACACTGTCTGAGAAGTACCCAAAAGAAAAGAAAAAATAAAAAGGGTACAAATGGGCCAAGAGCATGTCCTAGTGGTAGAGTGCTCACCTCACATGTACGAAGCCCTGGGTTTGATTCCTGGGTACCACATACACAGAAAAAGCAGGAAGTGGTACAGTGCCTCAAAGGGTAGAATATTTGCTTGGCAAGCACCAGACCCTAAGTTGAAACCTCAGTACTGTTCTTCTTCCCTCAGTTGTTCCAGTGATATACCCTGTAACTTTTTGTACTGTTTAGACAATTGTTGAAGCATTCTCACAGAGGAGAAACATACATTTTGGATTTAATTGGGTTCTGTATCATAGAAATGCAATTTAAAGCCTTGAAGAACACAACAGGCTTTCTTGTAAACCTATGATTTGATAAAAATAGTAATATACTCTGAAGATCATCAGCATTATACAGATAGTATTCCTGTTACTTAGAGCATTAAATGCAGCTTCGCGTATAGAACAGATAACTGATCTGAGTTTTCATACTGCCTATGTTTTTGTAACATTTATTGAAATTTGAATTGTAATTTCCTAAAAGTGACACAAAGATGGACACATTATAACTTCACTATTAGATACATTATAACTTCACTCTGATAACTTCACTATTATATGCTTCAGTCTGAAAGTTGTATGTAAGTTCTATTAAATAAATGCACTGTAGAAAGCAATGGCTAAACATTCCAAAATTAATATAAAAATTAAATGTAATTCCATTATAAATCCTTGAAGGACTTTCCATAGAGTCTAACAAAATGATTATGTGACTTGTGGAAATGTAAATATATATAAGAAAAGTTGATATGCCTTTGAAATAGAAAACAAAGTGAGAGATTAGCTCTAGGGTTTTGGACATATATAGAACTTCAATTGGTAAATATGATGTGGAAAGAAAAATAACAATGATCCAGAGGAAAAGCCCGAAATAATCAATCTGTACATAGAACTTTGGAATATGATAGAAGTATCATTATAAACAGATGAGGAAAGTTCAGTATTCAAAATGGCATTAAACAACTTTCTATCAGTATGTTAGATACTAAATAAACATTGATCTAATAGAGAATCTGGTCATGCCTAACATAAAAATAAATTTCAGATGAATAGAGGAAAAGCCTAAATTAAAGGCAAGGCAAACTAATGCAAAAAAACCCGAAATATTTGAAGAAGGTAAAAGATAATTTTTTGTATTAGTGTGTACACAATAATGAGTTTCCTTGTGACATTTTCATAATGTATATTTTGCTCATATTCACCCCTCTATTAACCTCTGTTGTCTCCCCTCCTACTTTTACTGATCTCTCTCCAAGTAGTCCCCCTTCTAACATGTGATAAAAAACATGAAAATATTTGCCTTTCAAAGTCTTCCTTCTTTTATTTGACATTATCTTCAGTTTTACCCATTTTCTTACAAATGATATGGTTTCATACATTTTTATTAGCATAAGTTAATTATACAAAGGCCTTCTTTGTGATATTTGCAATGTGCATATAATGTACTTTGATGAAATCTGTCTGTATCACTCTTCTCCCTCATCCCCCTACTTGTAATTATTATTAGTGGGTTTCATTATGTTGCTTACATATAAATACGAGTATATGTAATGTACTTTTATAATATTTATCCTCTCTCTTGCCCTCTTAATTTCCCTTCCCACCAAGCTATATCCTTTCACAAGTATGGCATGCTATAATTATTGTTTTTTAGTTCTAGATTCTGAATATAAGAAAAAAGTTGTATATTTGTCTTTCTGGGCTTGGTTTATCTGAATATCATTCGACATGATGAGTTCTGGTTTTATCCATTTCCCTGTAAACAACATAATTTCATTCTTTTTATGGTTTAATAGTACCCCATCATATATGTGACACATTTTCTTTATCTAGTCAGTGGTGTTGGACACCTTGGCTGTTGTGAATACTGTTGCTATAAACATGGGTGTGCAATATCTCTCTTGTCTGTTGAGTTACATTCTTTTGGCTAGATGCCCAATAGTGGTATAGCAGTATCAAGTGGTAGTTCTAGTTTTAGTTTTTGAAGAATCTGTGTACTGATTTCTATAGCATCTGGACTAATGTATATTTTAACCACAGAGCTATCGTAGCAAAAACAACATGGTATGAAACAAAATAGATATGTAGACCAATGAAATCAAATCTAGAATCAAATGACCCAGAATTAAACTCATAAATCTGTAAGTATTTAATTCTCAACAAAGGTGCCAGAAATATACATTGGAGAAAGATTGCTGCTTCAACAAATGCTTCTGGGACAATGGCATGTTGAGACATAGAGCATCCTTTTGTAGAAACCAGAGCCCTATCTTTCACCCTGAACAAAAATTAATTAATAACATTAGTATAAGACCTGAAACTTTGACATTAGTAGAGAGAAGCAGGGAAGACATTTGAAAGTAGATATATGCAATGCCTTCCTAAATAGGACTACAATAGCTCAGTAAATACTAGCAAAAGCTTATAAATATTAATTTAAAAAGCTTCTCCATAGCAAAGGAAACAATTACCAGCATGAAGAGGCAGTCTCTAGAATGGAAAAAAATCAAGGGATAAATAGCAAGCCTATACAAACAATTCATAAAACATTTTTGACTTGACATGATGACATGATATATAACCATATATATATTATATATCATATATATCATATATATCATTAGTTAAACTTCCAAGTTTAGTGTAATCTGACTATCTTAGAGAAATGTAATTTTCATGTACTTCTGACAAATATGTGAAATCAATATAGTTAGTTTGAAGAACAATTTGGCAATTATCTATTAAAATTTAAATTGCACACAGCATATGTGCCAATAATTACATTTCTAGGTCCACCCTTGAGAGACATGAGTGAACCAGATCCTGTGAGTGACATCTTAATATAGCATTGTTTATAAGGCTGAGACACTGGAAACAACATAACAGTGAGTGAACTAAATAAAACTGGTATATATAGATCTCTCTCTCTCTCTCTCTCTCTCTCTCTCTCTCTCTCTCTCTCTCTCTCCATATATATATTGTCTTTGATATAACAAATAGAATAAAGTGCCAGGCACTGGTAGCTCATATCTGTAATCGTAGCTACTTAGGAGACAGATCTGAGGGTGGCAGTTCAAAGCCAGCAGGAGCAGAAAAGCCCATGAGATTCTTATCTTTCAGTAAACTACTCAGAAAATGTTGGAAGTGGCACTGTGGCCTTGAGCAAAAAGAGGCTCAAGCCCTGAATTCAAGCCCAAAGATTGGAAGAAAAAAAAAAGAATGAAGTACTAAATATTCATTGACAAATGTATAATGCAGAAGAAAATGTTCAGCAAGTCTCTTTTACATAGAAATCCACACAAAATATTGAACACTTTTCTTTGTGCCTATATATGTCTACAAAAGTATTTTTAAGGGGCTGGGAGTGTGGTCTAGTGGTAGAGTGCTTGCCTAGCATTCATAAAGCCATGGGTTTGATTCCCTAGTACCATACACACAGAAAAGGCCTTAAGAAAGCTCAAGGACGGTGCTCCGGCCCTGACTTCAAGCCCCAGGACTGGCAAAAAAAAAGTATTTTTAAGATATCTGGAAAGGATCAAATTCAACTTTTTAGTGATTATTCTTTAGAAAAGAAGGGAATGAATTGATTTTACAAACATAGCTTTTATTTTTTGGTCAGTTGTGGGGCTTGAACTCTGGGCCTGGGTGCTGTTTCTGAGCTCTTCAGCTCAAGGCTAGCACTCTACCACTTGAACCACAGTGCCACTTCTAGTTTTCTAGTGGTTAATTGGAGATAAGAGTCTCATGGACTTTCATGTCTGGCTGGTTTTGAACCGGGATCTTCAGATCTGAGCCACCTGAGTACTTAGGATTACAGGTGTGAGCCACAGTGCCTGGCTTATAGTATGTTTTTGTTGAAAGCATTTATTTCATGAACTAATAATGGTATGTACAGAAAATTTTGTACATATGGTGTATAAGGTAACTTGGACATTAATTTTATTTTTATTTATTCTTATCTATTTATTAAAGTGAGCCAGTTCGGAATGGCTCATTTTATTTTCAGATAGCATATCCTGACTATATAAGATGCTTGCAATGAACAAGAAAGAAATACTGGTATATGAATGATTGAAACATGGGCTATGAAAGATGAACTCCCATGCTGAGCTCTTTAATCTCAACTACAATTACATTAATCCATTTCTCTTTGTTGTCTTTCTAAAATATAATATGAAGTAGTGGGAAAAGCACTGAGTTGGAATATGATAAGCAGCTTTGTTCTGATGAAAGTTGATACAAGTCATGTAAGATTGAGATTTGCTCTGCTCAAATGAAAAATGCAAGACTTGTCAAATCTCTAGAATTAAAGAAAAAATGTTGATGGTCTGTACAATTTTGTATTTTGTTTGAGAAAAAAGGTATTTCAGAAAGGGTTGATCCAATAGTTTTAGAACAATCAAAACAATGCCAACAATGTGAGAACCATTGTGAAGATGATGGTCAGTATCCTGTTAAAAGCAATCCTTGAGACTGTTTTAGAATTTTTACTATCTACGAGTAGCTGTATAAAGGAATTTTAATTTAACAAGTAAAGTTATGAGCATGGCACCTCTTGGTCAATGTCATCCCTTTCATTCTCCCCATTTCTCACAACCCTACTCATTCCCTCAATTTACTTAATTCCAGTTTCACATATGTAATATACATTGATCATTATGACTGCATCCTCTCATCCTGTCTCTTCTAAGCCTCTTTTTTATCCTGTCCTCTTTCTGCTTAATCCCTAAAACAAACATAAAACTAGAATTGGAAGGCAAGCTTCATTACCTATAAAATGACTAATGCTCAAAATTAAGATGATGATTAAATGGAATCTGTATATAGTCTTTTACCACCCAGTATGTATAAACAGCAGATTAAAAAATACTTCAACAGCAACTTTGAGTCCCTAAAACAGTTAAGTAAGACCAAAAGTAGGTTAGTTTTGTTTGACTTTTTTTAGCTTCTTGAAAAACTGTGATAAACTCTGAAATAGTGAATAATAGGGCTAAAGAAGCTTGAGTTCTGAGAAAGCCACTAGAAATTACTGAAATGTGTATTAATTTGTTCAGAACTTGGAAAATGATAGGCATTGAATGGTTTATCCCAAAACTTGGCCTCATGTTCCTCACCTTTTCAAAATCCTAATCACAAAGAATGGAGTTTTATTTTGAAAGCACTTACTATGTGTTTGATGTTCTGGTTCTCCAGAAGTGTTTGTTTGGTACATGTGCATTCACAAGAACTTTCACCATAAAACTAAGATGCTGTCTATTTCAGTCTAATTCTCTTAAAAGTATAGTTTGTAGCCATAAAAATAGGTGGGCACAGAAGTAGATTTCAGGATCCAAGTGTCAACTATCAAGCCACACAGTAATTTTGTTTGAAAAATTTATTTTTAACAAAACCTATAGTTTATTAACATGTAGTGCATTTCCCACATCCCCTTCCCCCACCCCCTTTTTTGAGGCAAAGGCTCTTTGTGGAGCCCTGGTTAGCCTTGAATTCATTATTTTCCTGCCTTCTGAAGGAATGGCGTTGTATACCACCAAGCCTGGTTGATTTATTGTTACTCTTCAATGAATAAATACTGTTTAACTTCTCAGATTTTATTTCTCATTAAGAAAATTTTGATATAATCTACAAAAAGCTTTTCAGGGGTACTTAATAATTTCTAGGAGCAAAGTTGTTTTTTTTTAAAAATTTTTAAGGAGACCTGAGACCAAAAGTATGAGAACCATTTCTTTGTGGGAATAACATTTCCCCAACAATAAAATACAATTAAAAAAACCCCACAAAAATACAGAGAGTTGGGTGCCAGTGGCTCATGCCTGTAATCCTAGCTACTCAGGAGGCTGAGATTTGAGGATTGCTGTTCAAAGCTAGGCAGGACACAAAAGTCTGTGACTTTTTATCTCCAGTTATTTCCAATTAACCAGCAACGAATTGGAAGTGGTGCTGTGGCGCAAGTGGTCAGGCTAGCCTTGAGCAGAAGAGCACAGGGACAGCATTTAGGCCCAGGGTTTAAGCCCCATAACCATTCCCCACCCCGCAAAAAAAATACAGACTGCTATGGTTTATCTTCATCCTGGAGATGGTTGTCATGCTTCATTTTTATGAAGAATCTTTCATTTTATTTTTCACTCAGCAGTCTAGTGAAATAGATATTCTTCCAGTCATGTTTTCTAGGTAAATACTGACAAGAGCCAAATCCATAGTAGAAAGAAATAATGTGGAGTGGATGTAAGCTCATACAATAGAGAAACTTAGTGAAGTTTTTGCTGGAAGGACTCAAAATATTAACACAGGGAACAAAGATCTAACTTGGGTGGAGAAAAAAGCATTTAATTAAATTTTTTTATTGTTGGGATAATATATAGAGGGGTTACAGTTACATTTGTCAGGTAGTAGATGCTACTTTTTTTTTTTAATTTTGTTACTTGTGGTCTCCAAGCTACAGCTAGCATTTCTAGCACATACATTTGGGTGAGAGTTAGAATTTGTTCAACACAGTGGAGTCACAGATTGTTTTTTTTTTTTTTGTATTTGAAATCTTGTTTATATTTAGCTTGCTACAAAAGATGATGAAAATAAAGGTATTTCCTTGCTATATAATATTAGTAAAAGATTTTTTAAGAACAAGGAAAGAATGAGCAATTTTGGCTTTATAACAAATTAATTAAAAAAATTACATGTTCCAAATTTAGGCAATGCTAACTGCTATGACTGATAAAGAAATAAGTAGACTTGTATCTTCATCCCTCACCTTTTTCCATTTTTTGATAGATACTATCAACTTCACTATGAGATTTTTTTTGTTTTGGCTAGTCCTGGGCTAAGACTCAGGTCCTGAGTACTGTCCTTGGGTTTTTCTCAAGGCTAGAGCTCTACCAATTGAGCAACAGCACCACTTCTGGCCTTTTTTTTTTTCTATGTATGTGGTACTGAGGCTAAAAAAACATCTTTGAACTTCTGCATTTAAAATTCTTTCAATCTTTTGACCATATCTTCTGTACTTTTGAATTCTTTATTTTGCTACATGTCTGCTTCTTATTTGATGTCCTGAAATACATCACAATTAAGTTTAGAAACATAATCTCATAATTTGTATTTCTCTGAGTGTTTAAAGGTATTTTTCTTTTATAAAAATGGCATATCCTAGGAATGAGGAATGTGAATCAGGGAGAAGAGATTTCTTCTACTTTTTTTTTGAGCCTTAGTAGGGTATGTGGATACTCTGTTTGTCATTGGAGGATTTTCCATGTATATTATGGTGGAAAACACTGATATAAAAATTACTCTCAGATTTATCTATTCTAAATTATATATAAATCCAGATATTTCAATGTAAGTCAAAATCTCTCTACCCATTTTAATGCCATGTTTTATTCCTAGCAGTAATAAGGCAAATATACCATGGAGACCATGACTGAAATCCCACTTGTTAGGAAAAGGATTTGAACCTCTGATTATAAAGTCTTAAATCTTATGCATTTACCGAGCTCTGCCACCCTAAGGAGCAAATAAAAACCATTTGAAACACAAGTGAAAGATAGCTTAAGTCCTAACTACAAATAAAACAAACCTTACCTTGGGTTGTTTCGGTCAAATGTTTCTATCAGACAAAAACTGAATCCCAGCTAGTCCAAGGAGTTAGCTAACATGATTATGTGAGTAGGTACTTTCCAATAAGGTGCTG
Source organism: Megascapheus bottae (assembly GCF_031878675.1). Classification (NCBI taxonomy): domain Eukaryota; kingdom Metazoa; phylum Chordata; class Mammalia; order Rodentia; family Geomyidae; genus Megascapheus; species Megascapheus bottae. The sequence goes on along the minus strand of NC_143518.1, from coordinate 40,551,789 downwards.
CCCCAAAAGACAAAAAGTAACCACAGACCAATCTGATTTCTATATTTTGCACCTGCATTTCCCAATAAATACTTTATGTGATTTTTTTTGCCAGTCCTGGGCTTAAACTCAGGGCCTGAACACTGTCCTTGGGCTTTCTCAAGGCTAGAGCCCTACCACTTGAGCTCACTGCACCATTTCTGGCTTTTTTCTACGTGTGTGGTTCCAAGGAATTGAACCCTTGTCTTCGTGCATGCTAGGCAAGCACTCTGCCACTAGGCCAAACTCCTGGCCCTATGTGATATTTTTGTCATTGGAACTTTAAACTTTTTTTGATGTGGTATTCTCCATTTCATAAATTGCTTCTTACTCAAACTCTTTGAAATGTTACTATGCTTCAGATTTTTCCTCAACAACAGACTTGTATATAATACAGAGAAATACTTTCAATTAAGACATCTGGAAAGCCAGTTATTTTTTAAAAGATGCCTTGGTTTGGATGAGATTTTATTGTTTTAAGTAATTTACCATGTTTAGATTGGGAATAGATCACAGCCATACCTTTGCTTAAAGGGAAAAGGAATAGCATGTTTTTTTTTCAGAACTATCTTTGAATAGCAAACAAGAAAATGCTGAGTATTTGATAAAGAGATTACCTTAAGACTATATCCGTGTTTTCCCACTGATTAACGTGAACGAACCCAGCTGTGGTGGGGGGAGACATTCAAGTGTGATGGGAACTTGAATGAACTGGCTAGGAAAATCTCCAGTTTGAAGTAAGAGTCCACAACTACTATCCAGTTAATTATTAAAGAAAAGATACTGCCTACAGTTTGCTGAAACAGAAATTTAGGGTGCAAGTGTTATCTTCCAATTTCTAAGCACCGTTAAGTAATCCACATTAGAAAACATCACAGGGGTCAATAGTAGGCTGACCCTATCAGTTGACTGGTTATGGCTTGCTAATCACTTTCGAACTTTTACATATGATGTGTGACGGTGGGCTTAACCCAGATTTAATACTATCTAAACAGACTGTTAACAAAATTTATTCCATCACTCTCTTTTTTCATACAAAACTTGCTTTGTCTGCTTATTAACTCAAGCCAGAAATCTAGGAGGTCATCTTAGATACCTTCATGTCATTCGGGAGCTCTTTGTACTGTATGCCTACAGTCTTTTTAAATGTATATTCTACCCCTAGCCACCCCTTTATGTAACTTCTGTGTATTTGTGGGAATAGTAGTAGTTGTTATTTCCTAACTGGTTTCTGTATTCTGATCTTGTCCCTCTACCACAAAGATTTTGCAAAGTAAAAATTTAACAAAATGTTTAAAATACGACATTTTAAAGGCCCTTTGAATATTCTTCATTGTTTAACAGGGCTTATTTACAAAATTCATTGTGATCTAACCCTGACATTTTTCTATCATCATTTTTTTTTTGCTATGCTGCCACATATACTTGTGTCTTAACTATCCTGAGTTGTTTTCAGGTTCTTTGGGCTCTCCATACTTTTTCTTACTTTAAGACTGAATATATACTTTTAAAATGCCTACAGTAGAAATTGAAGGCATAATTCAAGTAGTAGTGCCAGCTGTGAATAAAAAAGTGAAGCCCTGAGTTCACATCTAGGGTATTTATACAGTAGTCTGTTCAAGTAAAACTAAGTAACTTCTGGCCATTCCTAGAGATGCACTGCAAATTTCTTCTCTCCCTCCCCCCCTACCCTTTTTTCTCTGTTTTTCTGTCTCTGCCTAAGATTTCTTTGAATCTTTTTTTTTTGTCATGGGGCTTGAACTCTGGGCCTGGGTGCTGTCCCTGAGCTCTTCAGCTCAAGGCTACCACCTTACCCCTTGATCCACAGCATCACTTCTGATTTTCTAGTGGTTAATTGGAAATAAGAGTCTCCCAGGCTGGCTTTGAACCTTGATCCTCAGATCTCAGCCTTTGGAGTAGCTAGGATTACAGGGTGAGCCACTGTGCCCAGCTTCTTCAAATCTTATTTCTTCACTTTTAATCAGGATTAGTTAATTACTACAAATGCGGTGCCTATATCATATATATTATTGCGTTTGTTGCATCCTCGATGTCTGTTCATATGTGTTGCATTTTTAAAATCACATTTTAGTCTTTTTGACGAACATGTTAACTCTTAAATGGTCAGGGGCAGTATTTTTAAATCATATTTGTAATATCAGTACTAAGTATGTTGTCTGTCAATAAAGTTGTTACTAACTTCTCTTCAAGGAGCAGAAGAACGAATGAGTGACCCTAATGTTGTATTGCCAACACCTGCATTATCTATATCATCTTGATCCTGTCATCAAATTAATCAGAGAGGGATTATTGATTAGCCTAGCCCACATTCCTGGATTTCTTGTTGAAGGAGTGCTGTAGAAATAAGAGTATTTTGTCACACACGTAGGTGGAGTTCCATCATCTATTCTTTCAGGCTTGGCTAGCTATGCCTGACAAAGCTTATTACAAAGGTATTGGGAAAAGTGAGACTGGAGTATGGAAGGAAACAAAAATAACAGTAGGAACTAACTAGTAATATTGGAGATTCACGGTTAATTGGCTATTTACCTAATCCCCAAATATTCAAATCTTTAGTTTATGTGGTGTACTTCAAGGAGCATCATAAACCTCACCCTGCTTCTGAAATTATACCTTGGAAACAATTGCAGGCTCTAATGTATTTTTAAATACTACTTCAAGTAAATTAGTTTGAATGAGATGTGATTTTGTTTGCTTGCTTATTGATTGATTGGTTCTTAAGACATTTAGCCAGCCTAGCAATTCTGCAAACATCAGAGCTGACAAAATCTCATCTTGAGAACTTAGGAACAAGGTTTGAACTACTGTCATCTAAAATCCCTCTTGACAGAGGGGAAAGGACAATACTGCTGAGAGAGGTATGAAGAAGACTTTAATATTTAAAACATTTAAAAATCTACTTAAAAATCTATCTTGTATGATCTATCCATCTGTCTTCTTTAAGAGGGAAATACAAGTAGGTTTTTAGTGGAAAGAAAGTAGAGGGAAAACAACATTCAACACTTCTTTCTTTGGATGCTAGAGTTCTGTGTCAAGTAGGGTGATAAGGAGAAGACAGCTGAGCTTTTTTCAGTACGGGAGTTTGAACTCAAGTTCTTGTCACTTTCTGGGCTGGTGCTCTATCACTTGACCCACACCTCCAGCTATGCTTGGAGCTTGTGATGTAGGAGATAGGAGTCTAGTGTACTTTTATACTCAATCTGGCTTTAAACTACATTCCTCCATATTATAGATTCCTGAGCAGGTAGCATAACAGGCCTGGATCATCAGCATTCAGTGACAGCTGCTATTTTAGTGAGTAGAGGATGTAACTTCAGATTGCCACTTCATTGCTTCTCATCTATTTGAGCTACATTTTGTTTTTAACTCCTCTGGCTTTCAGTTGTCTATAGAATATGTATAATTTTGATATGTAAGATCGTTTAGAGAAAAATGCCTGAAGAAGTTAGCATACATTAAATACATTTTAGTTTCATTTCTTTAATCCACAAGTGGGATAAATAACAGAAATACTGAATTTTTATTACAATTTTATTATCTTTAAGTAATTGCACGAAAGGGGTTTCCATTCAACAAGTCAGTTTGTAAGCATAATGCATCTTGAATTTTTTTTAAAAAATCAAGTCAGATTATAGAAAGCTCCTACCAGTAAACTGAACTGAGTTCTCATTCTCAGCCTTAGGACAATCTTAAAGTAATTACTTTAAGCTGAAGGTAGTCTGACTATACTTGTACATAAGTTTTAAAATCTTTAGGTCTCATTCTTCCAGTCAAACCAGATCACATCTGTATATTTCAGGTCTCTCTGTTTCTTCCTTTCTAGTACCCACCCTTACTATAGGAAACTTCCTCTTGTACCCTTTATATCTACGTTCCAATTAAGTAGTGACAATCAACCAATCCTTAGAACTTTAACCCTACTGTGTATATATACACATTTTCTTGATCCATTTGTCCATTAAGGAGCATCTGGACTGATTCCATGTTTTGGCTATTGTAAGCATTGCTGCAGAGAACATGGCTGTATTGGTGACTTAGGTGTAGCCTTGTTTGTGGTCAGTTGGATAGGTGCCCAGTACTGGATTGCTGGGTCATAGGGAAGCTCTGTTTCCATCAGACAGAATATTGCTCCGTTCATAAAGAAATGGGAAGACTTGGAAAAAGTTATGCTAAGCAAAGTAAGCCAGACCCAAAGAAAAATAGGCTTCATGATTTTCCTCATTTGTAGAAATTAGAATGTGTCTATAAATCTATAAGTAAACCCAATGTATAATAAATACTCTCACCTGGACATGATTAATTAAACAGCAGTCTAAACATTTCCACAGTGAGAACAAAGGAGGGTATTCTTAGGAGAGGACTACAAGGGCTCAATAGCTATGCACATATGATCATATAAAATGATGCTTATCGAAATAAACTCCAAGAAATGGAAGCGGGAGGGTTATTTTTTATTGTATGGTTGGTGTATTTTTCCATCTTTTCTTTCTTTTTTTCCATTGGTTTATTCCCTTCTGTCCCTGCTTTTGATTTCTGTATCCTTTATCTTGTTTATAAGTTTATCTGAGTTGGGGAGGGAAAGAGGAAGCACAGAAATGGTGGGACAAAGAATGAGCCAATTCAGCAGTGAAATCCACTAGATTCTATGTTGGAAATAAACTATACAACTTGGTGGAGAGGGATGTTGGGAGGGGAAAAACGGGGAGAGAATAAGGGAAGGGTTCATTTTTTTTTTTTAAAGAATGAAGGGTCACCCTTTTTCCAGGCCATTTCCAGGTCACCCCCTTTTTCCAGATGTGTTTTTGGCTTCATCCACTTTCTCTTGGATTAATGTTTTTTAAAAAACAACTTTATTGTAAAGGTGATGTACAGAGGATTACAATTACATGATTCAGGTAATGAGTGCATTGCCTTTTGAATGGTGTCACCCCGTCCCTCATTCTCTCCCAGTAATTCCCCTCCTGACTTCCCTCCCCACAAAGTTTATTTCCAGTGTTCTGGCTAGTGGGTTTCCTTGCTGAATTGGTTCACTATTTGTCTCACTCATTTCATTCTTTCTTTTCCAGCCAGGATACATCATGGAAAAATGCAAAAAAAAAAAATACTAGTGACAATTTAAATTATATTTATAAAACAGACACAATTTTCTTTGCTAATTTGATAGTTCTTTGGGTTAGATAGTTTCATAGTAGGGAATACATACTTGTGAACTTCTACTGGTATTTCTGTGGTCTGTACTTGTAAGCAGAACCTTATTTATTTTCTTTTTCCATCATGTCCCACAAATATTAGGTAAGAATTTATTTAAAACACAGATCTCAGAGTCTGAGAGTCTGAGCTAATAATGTTTTAATTGTGCCAAGTGGGTAATTATTAAAGACAAAGTTTCCTTTTTTGCCTGGCTTATCAGTCAAATCCATTACTGTTTTTATAGTTAGGTTCCCCCCCCTTTTTTTTTTACTTTCTCCTCTTCATTTCCCCTAAAACATACATGCACATCTTTGATTACATTAGTGTGTTCAACATGAGTTGCAATACGCATTTAGTATTACTCTAGAAGGTAGTCTGTGGTAATTGAAAGCTCTAGAAACACAGAGAACTGCACTTTTAACTTATACTCAACATTCAAACAGATTCAATATGTCAAGGCACAAATGGACTGTATGTATTCCTCACCCAAATGTCAGCTTTATCTAGAAAGTTGGGATAAAGATTTTACCTTTTCATCACTCAAGAGTCTTATTCTATGCATATTCTCATCCCTGATAAACCCAGGCAGCTAGGAAGAAGACTTATACAACATTAGATTATTCCTTGGCTGATAGGTACTTTTTTTTGTCTATACGGTGCTGGCACTCAGGTGATAATAGAGAAGAAAGGAAATAATTAGGCACTCAAGTTACTATACTTTTTTCTTAGACCTTATCTGCTCACTTTAGTCTTTTCCTTTATCTTAGAAGGGAAGTATGCAATAATTTCAAAGTTATCACCATTCTTGTTCTATTATTGTTACAGACTAATGAGTATCATTGTGGCATTTTCATACCTACACGGTAATATTCACCTAGCCTATTACCCCACAGACCATACTCCCCTTCCCACTAGTCTCTGTTTTCCTTACTGATTCCATTCTTCTGTCATATTTTTTAAAATTTTGTTCTTAAAGTAGTTGTATAAAAGAGTTCAATTCCATAAGGCACGCTGTGAGTGCAGTGCATCTTGATCCCTGTTACCGCTTTCATCCTCTCTCCTTCTCCCCTCACATCCCTACTCTCAAGTTATGTAGTTCAATTTTTATGCAATGTTCATTGAATATAATTACCACATTTGCTCACTCTACTGTACTCCATGCATGTGGCCCCCTTCTTGCCCTTCCCTGTAATGTATTTCTGCTTCCTGGCTGTATTACTATTTTATCTATTTTTGGCCAGTCCTGAGGCTTGAACTTTGGACTTGAGTGCTGTCACTGAGCTTTTGTGCTCAAAGCTAGTGCTATACCTTTTGAGCCACAGCTCCATTTCTTGCTTTTTGTGCTTAATTGGAAATAAGAGTCTTCATGGACTTTCCTTCCTGGGCTGGATTTGAACTGTGACCCTCAGATCTCAACCTCCTGAGTAGCTAGGATTACAGGTATGAGCCACTGGTGCCTGGCTGGATGTGTTATTTTTTAAAATCTGGGTTTGGCATATAATAAAAAACATATAATATTGGTCTTTCTGACTCTGTTGGGTTCTTTTTTAACATAGTGATCCCTAGTTTTATACATTCTCCTATAAATTAGGTTTAAAATTGCTATTTTATATATTGCATTGGACATATACCACATTTTCTCCTCTCTCTCTCTCTCTCTCTCTCTCTCTCTCTCTCTCTCTCTCTCTCTCTCTCTCTCTCTTCCCCTCCCTCCCTCCCTCCCTCCCTCCTTCCCTTCCTTCCTTCCTTCCTTCCTTCCTTCCTTCCTTCCTTCCTTCCTTCCTTCCTTCCTTCCTTCCTTCCTTCCTTCCTTCCTTTTATCGGTTGTAAGACTTGAACTCTCGGTCTAGCTCTTCAGCTCAAGGCTAATGTCTACCACTTTGAGTCACAGCACTACTTCTGGCTTTCTGATGGTTAATTGGAGATAAAAGTCTCATGGATTTTCCTGCCCAGGCTGGCTTTGAATCACAATCTTCAGACCTCATATTCCTGATTAGCAAGGATTACAGCCATACCACGTTTTTTATATGTTTACATAGTAGTGAGTACCAAATGTGATTCCATGACTGTATTGATTTGTGCTATAATAAATATAGAAGTAATAGTGGTTTAGAAACATTAAACTTATTTTTTTTATTTGTACAGGGTAAACACTGTATTAAATATGTGAGGTTTTATATACCTGGGTGTGGCTACAAAAACTAATAAAGTATTCTTTAAGTAAAAAAAATAAATACAGGGGTATAGGTATTGTATGCTGACTTCCTTTGCATATGTACTCAGGAATAGTATAGCAAAGTATTATGATCATTCCATTTTTAATTTTTTGAAGAATCTCTATAATAGATGACCTAATTCAAATAGTTATGCATGAAAAGTTTCCTTTACGTATGTATTTACCAGTATTCATTCCATGTTTTTCCACTGTCATCTAATCTTCTTGCTTTTCCTCTTCTTTTCCTCCTCCTCCTTTCTCTTCTTCTTCTTCACTGAGGTTTGAGCTTAGGGCCTTATACTTGCTACAAGGTAATATATATCCTCATCTAGTAATAGAGTTTTCTAAGTATAGAATCGTATTACCTGAAAATTGTGATAATTTGGGTTCTTGTTTTCCTAGTTTTACTCTTTTATTTCTTTTTTCTGCTGGTTTATTTTGCTGGATAAAATTTCACGTAGTATGTTGCATAAGAGTGATATGATTGGATACCCTAGTCTAAATCATGTTTTAAGGGAAATTTTTCTGAGTTTTCCTATTCAGTATACTGTTGGTTATAGACAGACAAATAGATAGATATGACTACATACATGCATATATATGTATATATATATCTCTCCATATATATATATATATCCTTATACTGATGCTGTAGGGGTATAATCCTCTATAACTACTTTCTTCAGGACTTTTTATCATGAAAGGATGTTGATTTTTGTCTAAGGCATTCTTCTGTATCTACCAAGATGATTGTGTGATTTTTAACTGATTCTTTTTACATGTTGCATTGCGTCAGTTTATTCTGTATATGTTGAACCATCCTTGAATTCCTGGTATAAATTGTTTAATCTAAGTGTATGGTCTTTGTAATAGGTGGTCACATTCAGTTTGTAAGTATTTTATTGAGGATTTTTTGTCTCTGTGCTCATCATAGACATTAATTGGCTTTTAGTTTTCTTTTACATTGGTGTTCTTATCCAATTTTGGTATCAGGGTAATACTGGCTTCATAGAATGATTTTGGAAGCACTATTGTTTTAGTTTTATGGAATAAGCAATGTGTTATTTTTAACAGCTGTTAAATTTAGTAGCAATTCTATCAAGTCCATGGCTTTTCAATATTGGTGAGTTTTAGTTATCTAGAAAATTATCCATGTCTTGTAGATTTTCTATTTTTTTATTAAAGAATTTATTAATGTTGATTTTTACATCCTATTTTAAATGACAAGTTTAACAAACAAATGTTCAAGGAGGGAATCTCTATTTACAATCTCTGGGACTTAGTATTTAGAACTTAATCAAAATTAGGCTAAGGGTTTGTGGTGTCAGAAGATTTTCTATTTTTTTAATGTAAGTTTTCAAAATATGGTCTTCTGGATTTCTGTGATATCTGCTGCAATTGTTCCTTTTGTATTTGCCTTTTCTCTTTTGTTTAACTAGTAAAATCATGATTTAAAAGGTTCAACTCTTATCAACTTTAATCAACTTTTCTTGTTTTAGTTTGATTCCATTATGATCTGAAAGGATGCAATAATGTATCTCATTTTGTGTTATAGTTAAGACTTTCTTTTTCTTTTTTGTCAGTCGTAGGGCTTGAACTCAGGGCCTGGGCACTGTACTTGGACACTTTTTGCTCACAGTGTCACAGTGTCACTTCTGGTTTTTTCTGAGTATGTGGTACTGAGGAATTGAACCCAGGTGTTTGCACATACTAGGCAAGCACTCTACCACTAGGCCATGCTTCTGGTCCCAAGACAGTCTAATTATAATGTGATGTGGGGAAATTCTTTTCTGTCCATGTTCCTGGACATACATATCTTTCCTAAGATTTTTGGAATGTTCTGCTATTATTTGATGAAATGGATTTTCTATTCCATGGCACCCTCATGTCTACCATAATTCCCTAAATTTGTTCTTTCAGACATGTCCCAGATGTTTTGCATGTTCTGTTCAAATTTCTATGTTTTTGCTACTAGGGTTTGAACTTTTGTCTTTGTGCTTTTCAGGCAATTCTCTACTAGTTGGGCCTCCTTGGCTGTTTTGCTTTAGTCTGTTTTTCATATGATTTGTTTTGTGCTTTTATCTGGGCTGACTCTGGACTATTGTTTTATCACCTTTACTCTCAAGTACTGGGATTACAGAGATGTTTTATGACACATCTCTATAGTGGGTGGGTAGTGGTGATGCTAGGGCCTTACTCCTTCTAATGTCTCCACTATTTTTTAACCTTAATTTTGATTAAAGTAGTGGTTCAGACCCTGAAAAATATGTCTTTTCTTACCAGAAATGACAATTTACAATGATGAGATCAAGGTTTGGGGGAAATGGAAATAAAGTTTAATGAATTCTGCCAGGCAAAATGAGGACAACTTGAGTTATAATCTTAGAAAGAATTGAAGTCCTAAAGTGGGAAGTAGGAGAAAATGAATTTTATAGACAAGCCCAGGAACAGCCTGGGATTTCTGTGTTGAGGCATGACTTTTAGCTGAGTTGTTGGTAGCATTGCACCTGTCCATGTTAATCTCCTGCATTGTACTCCTTGTTGTTCTTCCTGGAAGTGTTCTTCCACTCTCACAGTCAGTAAGATCAGGTAGATGGGTGTGATATCTTCTATGAAGCTATAAAGTCATTGTTCAGTTCATTCACATAGAGAATGAGGAGGGTAGGGGATGAAGAGATGGATGAGTGAGAAGAAAACCAAACAGCTGCCTTTTAAAGGTGTGTAGCTGAAACCATCCTGATTATTTATAGAGCTAAGACTACCATTGGGAACATATTTATGTCTCTGTTTCTGATCAGGCAGTGGTTTAGGATGCGTTTGTTCATAGAGAGAGGTGGTGGCAAACAACAGCACTCTTCTGTATTGTGGTCATGACAACAGTGTGTGATTAAACAAGATATACAGGTGGCCAGTAATGGGGATGGGGTACACTAGATGTGGAGACAGCACATACTGTGTCTTTCTCCCTACGGCGGCAGTTTTCATCCAGGAGCAGAACCTTGACCTTCACACATACACTCTTCCCTCTAGCTGTGTGTGCCCAGTGATAGGGTGATGGCTGGAGCTTTTTGTTTCCTGATTATTTCAACTGCAGTGTCTTCTAAGTAAGTGGGAGGTAAATATTGCCAATGGCATGCATATATCCACTTGAGCTTTCGTTAGCATGTATTCCTAATAGGGATAGGACAATAGCCATAGCTTTTCTCCTTCTTACTCTTTTACCATAGAGCCCACCAGGGAATGGAAGAGATGAGAATGTAGCCAGAGCTTGGAAAAATGGCCCTCAGGGCTTCCTTTGGCTGTGCATATCCAGAGGCAAGGCAATGGCCAGGCCAGTGTTTCTCGGCTACCTCGGCATGTTTATATGGGTAAAAAAGCAGTGGAAGAACGATGATCTTTTTCTGCTCTACTAATAGGTGGCAAGGACAATGCAGCAAGGAAAGTGGTGGAACTGATTAGATTCTGCCTTTAGTCCTAGCATTTGGTCACACACTTAGTCTCAAAGGGTCACTTCCCTGATCTTCTGGTTCTTGTGGGTACCTCCTGCATTCCCCTTTATGTCACAGTATCCTCCCAGTATAATTATGCAGTGTGTTTGAGTTAGAGCTATTGTCCTGAACCAAGGTGACCAGCTGCAGAGGCAGAGCAGTAGAATGTTTATGAAGTTTCAGAGCGGGGAGTACATGGAGTTTCTGGCCCCTATAGACTAGTGCACATTCAGACATAGTTCCTTTCTCCAGATGCTCCTGCGAATTCCTAACTTCACCCAGCTAATACTGGAACTTGTCAATGTTTGCATTACACAAACCAGTTTCTAAAAATCCATGTGTGAGTATAAACCATACATACATGTACTTTAAATGTATAAACTATTTATATACATTATGTTGGCTCTGTCACTAGAGTGAAATATCAACCTCTCCCTGACCCCAGTTTTACAGTGAAAAGTCATGCAGAGTTTCAAGATGAGAGAAAAATCTGGAGCCAAAGTAAAAATACAACTGTGGAGCAAACTTTTGAGCTCTAACTCCTGTTTTACAACTTACCTAGGTTGTGAACTCTCTTGCTTTCACTTTTGTTTAAGAGATGTGTACCCCCATCTCCTTGTACACCTCGTCCTGTTTTTGTGGTCAGTACCCAGGGAGATTTCCCTGGGACTAACTAAGCAGGTTAAATTTGCAGTTTCTACCTTTAAAAGTGCCACTTAACTTCCCCATAGGACTAAAAGATCTTGTTGGGTGATGGTCACTTTAAAGGACCTTCAAACTTCTCAGTGGTATTCCTCTGTTTCAGCTCACCTTGGTTTAACACCAGCCTGTAGCACATTGTGGGTTCCCTGGGAGCTAAGTTGAAATCTCTTTTCCAAAGCAAGGATACTATGCAGATTTTAGACTACTTTTCTAAGTGGGTTGCGATTCTATTTAAGATAGATTCCAGTATTGCCTCATGGACACCCACTTCAAAATGCAGTCATATGCCTATTGCTTTGATTTTTTTTTGCCAGTCCTGGGCCTTGAACTCGGGGCTTGGGCACCATCCTTGGGCTTTCTCAAGGCTAGAGCTCTACCACTTGAGCTGCTGCACAATTTCTGGCCTTTTTCTATGTATGTGGTACCGAGGAATCAAACCCTGGGTCTTTGTGAATGCTGGGCAAACACACTACCACTAGGCTAAACCCCTGGTCCTGCTTTGATTTTTTTTGTTTTTTTGTTTTTTGTAGAAGAGTAGCTAAACACTGGACATTCATAATTTTATGTACCTATTGGTGAATTTCACATTAGTTTCAATTCCATAAGAAAGATGAAAGAAAATCAGTGGGGTTTTTGAGCAAAGAGGCAAAGCACTAAATTCTGATATAGGGAACTATCATCTCTTTTTAAATATGCTTTTTTGGCTTTTTTTATTTAAACCTGAAAATTAAAGGGGTTTCATCTGTAAAGTTCTCACTAGCTTTGATATTGTGAAAATTATCTTTAGTTTTATATTATTCAATTTCTGCTGAAGTTGATAGTTTTTTCCATATATTTTTATTGTAATTAATAGAAGGGTTACATTATATTCACCAGATAGAGGGTGCATTACTTCACATACATTGATACCCTTTCTCATGTTTTGGTCCCCATTTCCCTCCCCCCATCCCCACCCTTCATCTTGTTTTCCCCCCTTCCCTATCTGATTTCAAATAACCAAATATGCATGTATCCAATAAATCAGATAGCAAGTTGAAATACTTTAACAATATGAGATAACCAAGGGACAGCAAAAGGGATGAGAGATAACATAGTACATTAAGGACAACAATCACTCATTATATGGCTTTTGTTTCTATTTCCTGGAGGTCCTTTCATTTAGTGTCATACTATATAGTCTTATATATCTAGGTTTTGTTCTATTGTAAATCTCTGCTAGGAGAGCCCAAGGTTTCTACTGATTATGACAAATGAGTGAAACTGTTGAGCCTATGTTTCTGAAGTTGATATCTTTTGTACATATTTTTCCATTTCTTACTATTTTTCACCCTATCCAGAAAAAATTCATATATTTTCTCTTCCTAGGCAAGAAAAAAAATATATATAGCTGTTTCTCTGGTACAAAAGTGTCAGGTCCTTGTTGTTTTTCTCAGGAGGGTAGGCTCATTTCTTTGACAGATAATCCATAGCCCATAACTCTGGTTTATGGAACTTGTAACAGCAAGTAGCAATTTAGAGTCATTTGATAATGTTTTCTCTGATCACTATAATTAAGGAAATATCAAAGTTAGTCTTAGTATAAAGCCATTATTCCTGCAAATGCTTTGAATTATGATTAGAGTGAGGAAAAGTTCAGAAATGGTGAACTTTTGGGTTTTTTGAACTCTTCATTTGCTTCATTGCCAACTAGATGACAAGAATAGAAGAATGTGCATCTAATCCCAAGGCAAGGAGCTATGTTAGAGAAAAAACACAACACTTGGATGAAAATCTTATTGTCAGGTTTAATTGAATATAATTTTATAAGGTTAATGGCAATACAGAGTTCTAGGGGATGACATAAAACAATGAAAATATTCTGAATTTTTACCTAAGGAGCTACAGTGGTTTTATTCAAGACATTGGATATGTGATAATGTTACTAGAAAAATTGTGACCCCTAAATCATCTAGAATACCTTCTTGGAAAGTTTCGTTAGTATGCAACTAATGTAAAATCTGGAAAATATTAGGATTTTTAAGTGCTCATTTTGAGTCCTCCAAATGCAAGTCACTTTATCATAGATTTCAAATATAATCCCAAATGCTTTTTTGCCAGTCCTGGCGCTTATACTTAAGGCCTGAGCACTGTATTTGGGCTTTCTCAAGGCTAGAGCTTTACCACTTGAGCCCTAGCACCACTTCTACCTTTTTCTATGTATGTAGTACCAGCAAATCAAACCTAGGTCTTTGTACATGCTACGTAAGCACTCTACCACTAGGCCAAACTCCTGACCCCAAATGATTTTTACAGCTTTTGCTCACTGTTTTCAATTCAAGGAGTTGAATGATTATGGAGCTTTACAAAAAGACCTTGTACCAAACAAAATTAGTAGAGCATAGTACTACGGGTTTTATAAAAGAAGAATTACCCTTACTCCCCAAAGAAGGATCAAGATCAATATCTTATTTACTTGCTGTATATCTTATTTCAACTTTGAGTTCTTATCTAGGATTATTTTTGTTCGAAATTTCTTATTTAAAGTAATAGCATCTCTGTTCTTGGACATACTCGTATAATGGAGTGTTGCTATCTACATAGGAACCAAAATCTATTAACCCACTTCCATAATAACCTCTCACCTTGGAATCTCTCTCCTGCTTGTCTACATGCTGAACCATCTGCCTTGCTGCACTAAATTGTGCCTCTTTCCTTTTCCTTTCCTCACCAAATGTAGTGTTACTCATAGATAAATACATATTCCTGTACTCTTCATTACCTATTGGGTCTTCATTACAAAGAGAGTGAATAGAAGAGGATCCTTGACTCCTGTAATCTCTTGACTTTTCATACCTATCACTTTGTTGATTATAGCCATATCCTTGCTTCTCATTAGCACTAGAGCCAGACTTTGTTTTAGGTGAAGAAGTTTCTGAATGTCTATGATGTGCTATGGATTCTCTATGACCAGATCCAGAGTAGTCACTTGATTGGCTATGAGCAGATGGCTGATTTCTGGCAAGATTGTGTTCATCAGTGTCACTGAACACTCCAGGAGGCACTACAGAATAACCAGGACTGGAAATTTGCCTTCCAACTCTATGAGATTCACACAGATTATGGGAATCAAAAATCTGACCATCCTTTAGGTCAGAATGCCCATATGTTGGAACTAACCTTCCTGTAAATTGATATGTTTGTGGAGCTGCACTGTCAGATATACAGAAAGATTGTGAATGTCTGGACCCTTCTGTATTTGCAGTTTGGTCAGTCCACCTCAAAGGGCTACGATTAAGTCTGCGACCACCAGAAGGACCATACCCAGACTGTCCATAGTCATAATCACCACGACCATAGCTGCCATGTCTCCAACGTTGGCCAGAAACATACCTTGGTTGACTGTGATGCTCAGAATGAACATGCCTTGAATCAGAATGACCATGAATATTAATTGATTGCCTTCTTATATGATCGCTTAACTGCTGATGACTATGTGATGGTTGTTTATGAGCTGTTCCCCAGGATCTATGCTGAGAACTAGAGAAGCCCTTTGTAGACCCCAAGTCACTGTGTGAAAATTTTGATTGTTCCTCACTGTCAGTAGATTGGCTGTGAACAGGTGTTCTACTGGGAGGTGGACTGGATCCAGACAGTTGAGGTTGTCCCCGTGGCCGGTGGCTCTGTCTGCCATTATCTTTCGACTGTTGTCTAGGACCTTGAGGTTTGCCTTGTCCTGCATGTGGGGTCTGGGGATCTTGAGGTTGACCTTGGCCTTGTGGGGATCCTGCCTGGTGGTGGGAGAACCTTGACTGCTCTTCACTGTCAGAAGACTCACTGTGAATGGGTGATCTCCTGGGAGCTCTTCCGGGCTGGGACTCATGAGGCTGTCCATGGCTGCCAGCCTGGGGCTGTCTGGAGGTGTCTCTGGCCTGTCCATGAGGAGATTGGCGCTGTCCTCCTGCTGTGGGTGCTGACCCTCTCTGTGGAGAACCACCTTGGTGCTGAGTGGAGTGTGACTGTCTGTGTGAGTATTCTGATTGTTCCTCTCTGTCACTTGATTGGCTGTGAAGAGGGCTTCTTCTGGGAGGTGGACTGGAGCCAGACTGTTGAGGTTGTCCACGTGGCTGCTGGCCCTGTCTGCCAGTATCTCTCGACTGTCCTCGGGGACCTTGAGGACTCCTTTGTCCTGCATGTGGGGTCTGGGGACCTTCAGGTTGACCTTGGCCTTGTGCAGATCCTGCCTGATGGTGTGAGAACCTTGACGGTTCTTCACTGTCTGAGGACTCACTGTGAATGGGTGATCTCCTGGGAGCTCTTCCGGGCTGGGAATCATGAGGCTGTCCATGGCTGCCAGCCTGGGGCTGTCTGGAGGTGTCTCTGGCCTGTCCACGAGGAGATTGGTGCTGTTCTCCTGACCCTATCTGAGGAGAACCCCCTTGGTGCTGAGTGGAGCGTGACTGTCTGTGTGAGAATTCTGATTGTTCCTCTCTGTCACTTGATTGGCTGTGAAGAGGGCTTCTTCTGGGAGGTGGACTGGAGCCAGACTGTTGAGGCTGTCCATGTGGCTGCTGGCCCTGTCTTCCGGCATCTCTTGAATGTCCTCGGGGACCTTGAGGTCTCCCTTGTCCTGCATGTGGGGTCTGGGGACCTTGAGGTTGACCTTGGCCCTGTGGGGATCCTGCCTGGTGGTGTGAGAACCTTGACTGTTCTTCACTGTCAGAAGACTCACTGTGAATAGGTGATCTCCTGGGAGCTCTTCCACGCTGGGACTCATGAGGCTGTCCATGGCTGCCAGCCTGGGGCTGTCTGGAGGTGTCTCTGGCCTGTCCATGCGGAAATTGGTGCTGTCCTCCTGCTGTGGGTGCTGACCCTCTCTGTGGAGAACCCCCTTGGTGCTGAGTGGAGCGTGACTGTCTGTGTGAGAATTCTGATTGTTCCTCTCTGTCACTTGATTGGTTGTGAAGAGGGGTTCTTCTGGGAGGTGGACTGGAGCCAGACTGTTGAGGCTGTCCACGTGGCTGCTGACCCTGTCTGCCAGTATCTCTTGACTGTCCTTGGGGACCTTGAGGTCTCCCTTGTCCTGCATGAGGGGTCTGGGAACTGTGAGGTTGACCTTGGCCTTGTGGGGATCCTGCCTGGTGGTGTGAGAACCTTGACTGTTCTTCACTGTCAGAAGACTCACTGTGAATGGGTGATCTCCTGGGAGCTCTTCCACGCTGGGACTCATGAGCCTGTCCATGGCTGCCAGCCTGGGGCTGTCTGGAGGTGTCTCTGGCCTGTCCACGCGGAAATTGGTGCTGTCCTCCTGCTGTGGGTACTGACCCTCTCTGTGGAGAACCCCCTCGGTGCTGAGTGGAGCGTGACTGTCTGTGTGAGAATTCTGATTGTTCCTCTCTGTCACTTGATTGGCTGTGAAGAGGGGTTCTTCTGGAAGCTGGACTGGAGCCAGACTGTTGAGGCTGTCCATGTGGCTGCTGGCCCTGTCTTCCGGCATCTCTTGACTGTCCTCGGGGACCTTGAGGTCTCCCTTGTCCTGTATGAGGGGTCTGGAAACCTTGAGGTTGACCTTGGCCTTGTGGGGATCCTGCCTGGTGGTGTGAGAACCTTGACTGTTCTTCACTGTCAGAAGACTCACTGTGAATGGGTGATCTCCTGGGAGCTCTTCCGGGCTGGGACTCATGAGGCTGTCCATGGCTGCCAGCCTGGGGCTGTCTGGAGGTGTCTCTGGCCTGTCCACGCGGAAATTGGTGCTGTCCTCCTGCTGTGGGTGCTGACCCTCTCTGTGGAGAACCCCCTTGGTGCTGAGTGGAGCGTGACTGTCTGTGTGAGAATTCTGATTGTTCCTCTCTGTCACTTGATTGGCTGTGAAGAGGGCTTCTTCTGGGAGGTGAACTAGAGCCAGACTGTTGAGGTTGTCCCTGTGGCTGCCGGCCCTGTCTGCCAGTATCTCTTGACTGTCCTCTGGGACCTTGAGGTCTCCCTTGTCCTGCATGTGGGGTCTGGGGACCTTCAGGTTGACCTTGGCCTTGTGGAGATCCTCCCTGATGGTGAGAGAACCTTGACTGTTCTTCAATGTCTGAGGACTCACTGTGAATGGGTGATCTCCTGGGAGTTCTTCCGGGCTGGGACTCATGAGGCTGTCCATGGCTGCCAGCCTGGGGCTGTCTGGAGGTGTCTCTGGCCTGTCCATGAGGAGATTGGTGCTGTCCTCCTGCTGTGGGTGCTGACCCTCTCTGTGGAGAACCCCCTTGGTGCTGAGTGGAACGTGACTGGCTGTGTGAGAATTCTGTTTGTTCTTCTCTGTCACTTGATTGGTTGTGAAGAGGGCTTCTTCTGGGAGGTGAACTAGAGCCAGACTGTTGAGGTTGTCCCTGTTGCTGCTGACCCTGTCTGCCAGTATCTCTTGACTGTCCTCGGGGACCTTGACGTCTCCCTTGTCCTGCATGAGGCGTCAAGGGACCTTGAGGTTGACCTTGGCCTTGTGGAGATCCTGCTCGATGGTGTGAGAACCTTGACCTTTCTTCACTGTCAGAAGCCTCACTGTGAATGGGTGATCTCCTGGGAGCTCTTCCAGGCTGGGACTCATGAGGCTGTCCATGGCTCCCAGCCTGGGGCTGTCTGGAGGTGTCTCTGGCCTGTCCACGAGGAGATTGGTGCTGTCCTCCTGACCCTCTCTGTGGAGAACCCCCTTGGTGCTGAGTGGAGCGTGACTGTCTGTGTGAGAATTCTGATTGCTCCTCTCTGTCAGTTGATTGGCTGTGAAGAGGGATTCTTCTGGAAGGTGGACTGGAGCCAGACTGTTGAGGCTGTCCACGTGGCTGCTGGCCCTGTCTTCCGGCATCTCTTGACTGTCCTCGGGTAACTTGAGGTCTGCCTTGTCCTGCATGAGGGGTCTGGAAACCTTGAGGTTGACCTTGACCTTGTGGGGATCCTGCCTGGTGGTGTGAGAACCTTGACTGTTCTTCACTGTCAGAAGACTCACTGTGAATGGGTGATCTCCTGGGGGCTCTTCCACGCTGGGAATCATGAGGCTGTCCATGGCTGCCAGCCTGGGGCTGTCTGGAGGTGTCTCTGGCCTGTGCACGCGGAAATTTATGCTGTCCTCCTGCTGTGGATGCCGACTCTCTCTGTGGAGAACCCCCTTGGTGCTGAGTGGAGCGTGACTGTCTGTGTGAGAATTCTGATTGTTCCTCTCTGTCACTTGATTGGCTGTGAAGAGGGCTTCTTCTGGAAGGTGGACTGGAGCCAGACTGTTGAGGATGTCCATGTGTATGCTGGCCCTGTCTGCCAGTATCTCTTGACTGTCCTCGGGGACCTTGAGGTCTCCCTTGTCCTGCATGAGGTGTCTGGAAACCTTGAGGTTGACCTTGGCCCTGTGGGGACCCTGCCTGGTGGTGTGAGAACCTTGACTGTTCTTCACTGTCAGAAGATTCACTGTGAATAGGTGATCTCGTGGGAGCTCTTCCGGACTGGGACTCATGAGGCTGTCCATGGCTGCCAGCCTGGGGCTGTCTGGAGGTGTCTCTGGCCTGTCCACGAGGAAATTGATGCTGTCCTCCTGCTGTGGGTGCTGACCCTCTCTGTGGAGAACCCCCTTGGTGCTGAGTGGAGCGTGACTGTCTGTGTGAGAATTCTGATTCTTCCTCTCTGTCACTTGATTGGTTGTGAAGAGGGGTTCTTCTGGGAGGTGGACTGGAGCCAGACTGTTGAGGATGTCCATGTGGTTGCTGGCCCTGTCGTCCAGTATCTCTTGACTGTCCTCGGGGACCTTGAGGTCTCCCTTGTCCTGCATGAGGTGTCTGGAAACCTTGAGGTTGACCTTGGCCCTGTGGGGATCCTGCCTGGTGGTGTGAGAACCTTGACTGCTCTTCACTGTCAGAAGACTCACTGTGAATGGGTGATCTCCTGGGAGCTCTTCCACGCTGGGACTCATGAGGCTGTCCATGGCTGCCAGCCTGGGGCTGTCCGGAGGTGTCTCTGGCCTGTCCACGAGGAAATTGGTGCTGTCCTCTTGCTGTAGGTGCTGACCCTCTCTGTGGAGAACCCCCTTGGTGCTGAGTGGAGCGTGACTGTCTGTGTGAGAATTCTGATTGTTCCTCTCTGTCACTTGATTGGCTGTGTAGAGGGTTTCTTCTGGGTGGTGGAGTGGAGCCAGACTGTTGAGGTTGACCCCGTGGCTGCTGACCCTGTCTTCCGGTATCTCTTGACTGTCCTCGGGGACCTTGAAGTCTCCGTTGTCCTGCATGTGGGGTCTGGGGACCTTGAGGTTGACCTTGGCCCTGTGGGGATCCTGCCTGGTGGTGTGAGAACCTTGACTGCTCTTCACTGTTAGAAGCCTCACTGTGAATGGGTGATCTCGTGGGAGCTCTTCCGGGCTGGGACTCATGAGGCTGTCCATGGCTGCCAGCCTGGGGCTGTCTGGAGGTGTCTCTGGCCTGTCCATGTGGAAAATGGTGCTGTCCTCCTGCTGTGGGTGCTGACCCTCTCTGTGGAGAACCCCCTTCGTGCTGAGTGGAGCGTGACTGGCTGTGAGAGAATTCTGATTGCTCCTCTCTGTCACTTGATTGGCTGTGAAGAGGGCTTCTTCTGGAAGCTGGACTGGAGCCAGACTGTTGAGGCTGTCCATGTGGCTGCTGACCCTGTGTTCCGGCATCTCTTGACTGTCCTCGGGGACCCTGTGGTCTGTCTTGTCTTGCATGTGTGGTCTGGGGACTTTGAGGTTGACCTTGGCCTTGTGGGGATCCTGCCTGATGGTGTGAGAACCTTGACTGCTCTTCACTGTCAGAAGACTCACTGTGAATGGGTGATCTCCTGGGAGCTCTTCCGGGCTGGGACTCATGAGGCTGTCCATGGCTGCCAGCCTGGGGCTGTCTGGAGGTGTCTCTGGCCTGTCCATGAGGAAATTGGTGCTGTTCTCCTGCTGTGGGTGCTGACCCTCTCTGTGGAGAACCACCTTGGTGCTGAGTGGAGCGTGACTGTCTGTGTGAGAATTCTGATTGTTCCTCTCTGTCAGTTGATTGGCTGTGAAGAGGGCTTCTTCTGGGAGGTGGACTGGAGCCAGACTGTTGAGGTTGTCCCCGTGGCTGCCGGCCCTGTCTGCCAGTATCTCTTGACTGTCCTCGGGGACCTTGAGGTCTCCCTTGTCCTGCATGTGTGGTCTGGGGACCTTCAGGTTGACCTTGGCCTTGTGGAGATCCTGCCTGATGGTGAGAGAACCTTGACTGTTCTTCACTGTCAGAAGCCTCAATGTGTATGGGTGATCTCCTGGGAGTTCTTCCGGGCTGGGACTCATGAGGCTGTCCATGGCTGCCAGCCTGGGGCTGTCTGGAGGTGTCTCTGGCCTGTCCATGAGGAGATTGGTGCTGTCCTCCTGCTGTGGGTGCTGACCCTCTCTGTGGAGAACCCCCTTGGTGCTGAGTGGAGCGTGACTGTCTGTGTGAGAATTCTGATTGTTCCTCTCTGTCACTTGATTGGCTGTGAAGAGGGGTTCTTCTGAAAGGTGGACTGGAACCAGACTGTTGAGGATGTCCATGTGGCTGCTGACCCTGTCGTCCAGTATCTCTTGACTGTCCTCGGGGACCTTGAGGTCTCCCTTGTCCTGCATGAGGTGTCTGGAAACCTTGAGGTTGACCTTGGCCCTGTGGGGACCCTGCCTGGTGGTGTGAGAACCTTGACTGTTCTTCACTGTCAGAAGACTCACTGTGAATGGGTGATCTCCTGGGAGCTCTTCCGGGCTGGGACTCATGAGGCTGTCCATAGCTGCCAGCCTGGGGCTGTCTGGAGGTGTCTCTGGCCTGTCCACGCGGAAATTGGTGCTGTCCTCCTGCTGTGGGTGCTGACCCTCTCTGTGGAGAACCCCCTTGGTGCTGAGTGGAGCGTGACTGTCTGTGTGAGAATTCTGATTGTTCCTCTCTGTCACTTGGTTGGCTGTGAAGAGGGGTTCTTCTGAAAGGTGGACTGGAACCAGACTGTTGAGGATGTCCATGTGGCTGCTGGCCCTGTCGTCCAGTATCTCTTGACTGTCCTCGGGGACCTTGAGGTCTCCCTTGTCCTGCATGAGGTGTCTGGAAACCTTGAGGTTGACCTTGGCCCTGTGGGGACCCTGCCTGGTTGTGTGATAACCTTGACTGTTCTTCACTGTCAGAAGACTCACTGTGAATGGGTGATCTCCTGGGAGCTCTTCCGGGCTGGGACTCATGAGGCTGTCCATAGCTGCCAGCCTGGGGCTGTCTGGAGGTGTCTCTGGCCTGTCCACGCGGAAATTGGTGCTGTCCTCCTGCTGTGGGTGCTGACCCTCTCTGTGGAGAACCCCCTTGGTGCTGAGTGGAGCGTGACTGTCTGTGTGAGAATTCTGATTGTTCCTCTCTGTCACTTGGTTGGCTGTGAAGAGGGGTTCTTCTGAAAGGTGGACTGGAACCAGACTGTTGAGGATGTCCATGTGGCTGCTGGCCCTGTCGTCCAGTATCTCTTGACTGTCCTCGGGGACCTTGAGGTCTCCCTTGTCCTGCATGAGGTGTCTGGAAACCTTGAGGTTGACCTTGGCCCTGTGGGGATCCTGCCTGGTGGTGGGAGAACCTTGACTGTTCTTCACTGTCAGAAGACTCACTGTGAATGGGTGATCTCCTGGGAGCTCTTCCACGCTGGGACTCATGAGGCTGTCCATGGCTACCAGCCTGGGGCTGTCTGGAGGTGTCTCTGGCCTGTCCACGAGGAAATTGGTGCTGTTCTCCTGACCCTCTCTGTGGAGAACCCCCTTGGTGCTGAGTGGAGCGTGACCGTCTGTGTGAGAATTCTGATTGTTCCTCTCTGTCACTTGATTGGCTGTGAAGAGGGCTTCTTCTGGGAGGTGAACTAGAGCCAGACTGTTGAGGTTGTCCCCGTGGCTGCCGGCCCTGTCTGCCAGTATCTCTTGACTGTCCTCGGGGACCTTGAGGTCTCCCTTGTCCTGCATGTGGGGTCTGGGGACCTTCAGGTTGACCTTGGCCTTGTGGAGATCCTGCCTGATGGTGAGAGAACCTTGACTGTTCTTCACTGTCAGAAGACTCACTGTGAATGGGTGATCTCCTGGGAGTTCTTCCGGGCTGGGACTCATGAGGCTGTCCATGGCTGCCAGCCTGGGGCTGTCTGGAGGTGTCTCTGGCCTGTCCATGAGGAAATTGGTGCTGTCCTCCTGCTGTGGGTGCTGACCCTTTCTGTGGAGAACCCCCTCGGTGGTGAGTGGAGCGTGACTGTCTGTGTGAGAATTCTGATTGTTCCTCTCTGTCACTTGATTGGCTGTGAAGAGGGGTTCTTCTGGGAGATGTGCTTGAGCCAGATGTTTGAGATTGTTCCTCTTCCAGGTGGCTCTGTCTTCTGGTATCTCTTGACTGTCCTCGTTGACTTTTAGGTCCTGAGCTAGACTCATGATGCCCAAATCCTGAGGACTGACCTGATCTTGTCCTGTGCTGGTCAAAGCCCCAAGAGTCACTGGGCCCAGATCCATACTTGCCAGAGCTTGAGGACTCACTGAGGCCAGACTTGTGCTTGCTAAAGCCAGAGTTTCGTCCAGAGCCAGATCCTTGCTGGCTGAAGCCAGAGGACTCACTGGAGGTAGAGCTGTGCTCTTTAAAGCCAGAGCCATGCTGCCCAAAGCCCGAGGACTGACCAGAGGCAGACCCGTGGTGGCTGAAGCCCGAGGACTGACCAGAGGTGGACCCGTGGTGGCCTAATCCCGATGACTGACCCGAGGTGGACCCGTGGTGGCCGAAGCCCGAGGACTGACCGGAGGTGGACTCGTGCTGGCCGAAGCCCGAAGACTGACCGGAGGTGGACCCGTGCTGGCCGAAGCCCGAGGACTGACCGGAGGTGGACCCGTGGTGGTTGAAGCCTGAGGACTGACCCAAGGTGGACCCGTGCTGTCCGATGCCCGAGGACTGACCCGAGGTGGACCCGTGGTGGCCGAAGCCCGAGGACTGACCCGAGGTGGACCCGTGGTGGCCGAAGCCCGAGGACTGACCCGAGGTGGACCCGTGGTGGCCGAAGCCCGAGGACTGACCCGAGGTGGACCCGTGGTGGCCGAAGCCCGAGGACTGACCCGAGGGGGACCCTTGCTGGCTGAAGCCCGAGGACTGACCGGAGGTGGACCCATGCTGGCCGAAGCCCGAGGACTGACCGGAGGTGGACCCTTGGTGGCCGAAGCCCGAGGACTGACCCGAGGTGGACCCGTGCTGGCCGAAGCCCGAGGACTGACCGGAGGGGGACCCGTGCTGTCCGATGCCCGAGGACTGACCGGAGGTGGACCCGTGCTGGCCGATGCCTGAGGACTGACCGGAGGGGGATCCGTGCTGTCCGATGCCTGAGGACTGACCGGAGGGGGACCCGTGCTGGCCGAAGCCCGAGGACTGACCCGAGGTGGACCCGTGGTGGCCGAAGCCCGAGGACTGACCCGAGGTGGACCCGTGGTGGCCGAAGCCCGAGGACTGACCGGAGGTGGACCCGTGGTGGCCGAAGCCCGAGGACTGACCAGAGGTGGACCCATGCTGGCTGAAGCCCGAGGACTGACCGGAGGTGGACCCATGGTGGTTGAAGCCCGAGGACTGACCGGAGGTGGACCCTTGGTGGCCGAAGCCCGAGGACTG
This sequence comes from Megascapheus bottae, assembly GCF_031878675.1. Classification (NCBI taxonomy): domain Eukaryota; kingdom Metazoa; phylum Chordata; class Mammalia; order Rodentia; family Geomyidae; genus Megascapheus; species Megascapheus bottae. The sequence goes on along the minus strand of NC_143518.1, from coordinate 40,527,559 downwards.
ACCCGAGGTGGACCCGTGCTGGCCGAAGCCCGAGGACTGACCGGAGGTGGACTCGTGGTGGCCGAAGCCCGAGGACTGACCCGAGGTGGACCCGTGGTGGCCGAAACCCGAGGACTGACCGGAGGGGGACCCATGCTGTCCGATGCCTGAGGACTGACCGGAGGGGGACCCGTGCTGGCCAATGCCTGAGGACTGACCGGAGGGAGACCCGTGCTGTCCGATGCCTGAGGACTGACCGGAGGTGGACCCGTGCTGGCCGAAGCCCGAGGACTGACCCGAGGTGGACCCGTGCTGGCCGAAGCCCGAGGACTGACCCGAGGTGGACCCGTGCTGTCCGATGCCCGAGGACTGACCGGAGGTGGACCCGTGCTGGCCGAAGCCCGAGGACTGACCGGAGGTGGACCCGTGCTGGCCGAAGCCCGAGGACTGACCGGAGGTGGACCCGTGGTGGCCGAAGCCCGAGGACTGACCGGAGGTGGACCCGTGCTGGCCGAAGCCCGAGGACTGACCAGAGGTGGACCCGTGGTGGCCGAAGCCCGAGGACTGACCGGAGGTGGACCCGTGCTGGCCGAAGCCCGAGGACTGACCGGAGGAGGACCCATGATGGCCAAATCCCGAGGACTGACTGGAGGTGGACCCATGCTGGCCGAAGCCCGAGGACTGACTGGATTTGGACCCCTGCTGGCCAAAGCCCGAGGACTGACCGGAGGTGGACCCCTGCTGGCCGAAGCCCGAGGACTGACCAGAACCGGACCCATGCTGGCCGTAGCCCGAGGACTGACTGGAGGGGGACCCATGCTGGCTGAAGCCCGAAGACTGACCAGAACCGGACCCGTGCTGGCCGAAGCCAGAAGATTGGGCTGAACTAGATCCTTGTTGTCCAAAGCCAGAGCACTGACCTGGGACAGACCCATGCTGTCCAATGCCAGAAGACTGCCCTGAGCAACACCCATGCTGACCATAGCCAGCGGACTGACTTGATGCATTTCTGTGTTGTCCACAGCAAGACTGACCTGAACCAGACCCATGTTGTTCAAAGCCAGAAGATTTACTTGAACCTGTTCTGTGTTGTTCACAACCTGAACCAGCTCCATACTGACTACATTTGGAAAATTCCTTTGAACTAGACCCTTTTTGGTGACAATTTGAAGAGTGTCCACATGAACCAGATCTATGTGGACAGTAACCAGAAGACTGACTTGCTCCAGACCCATGTTGTCCACAGCAAGAAGATTGACTTGAGCTTATTCCTTGTTGCCCTCTATAGCTCTGTGGCTGACCACATTGTCTAGACCCATATCCTGTCTGACCAGAAGGCTGGCTACAGGTACTAGGCTGTGGTTGGCAGTAACCAGAGGACTGACCTCCTGAGACACATCCATAACCTTGTCTCTGATGGTCTCCTGATTGACAGCACGAATGGGTACAGCTAGATTGATTTGCTTGACCTCTAAATCCACTTGCCTGACAGGAACTAGAAATATTTTGTGGCCTTCCACACCCACCTGAATTATCATAACTACATGTATGAGTTTGTCTCCCACAGTTTCTGGCACTTGTAGAGCTAGATTCATGCTTTTGACCTCTACTTTGTTTTGATTGAGAAGCACTTGATTTGTGTTCACTAGTTTCCAGTCCTTGTGACAGACTGCCATGGTCTTTCCTCCCCTGACTGCTTGATCTAGATCCAGATTCATATTCCACCCCAGATTCCCTAGAGGAGCTACGTGACTTGTTTCTTCTTTCTCCCACCTCTCCAGAGCTGGAACCATGTCTCTCTTTGCCACTGGTCCAGGAATGACCAGACTCAGACCTGTAGTGACTTTGCTCTGGTCCTTCTGAGCTGGATAATTCACTTTGTCTTCCCAGCCTCCTGGAGTTGGATCCATATCTATGTTTTCCAGTTCCCCTTGAGCCCCTAGAACTAGATCCACGCTCTTCTCCCTCACTCTCACTTGAATGTCTGTAACCTGTTTTTGGTCCTGGAGACTCTTCTTCATCTTCTGTTTCACTTTCTTCTTTTTGGTGTCGGTGACCATGCCTACGCTTCTTTGACCCTGAAGCTTTGCAGTATTCTTTGCTGAGAACCTTGTTGCAGGCCATAGCCAGTTTGAATACCATCAGAAGAAACTCAGTAAAGTCCAGTCTTCGGTCATGATCTCGATCCAGCATATGCATGATAACGTCCACTGTATCTGGATCATCTGGGTTCTGTATATGAGTGACATACAAGGAGACCCTGTCAGCCTAACTACACTCTTAGCTGCATGGCCAAATATGGTATATATTTGTGGGAGTTTGAAATGTATTTTTAGTCCAACTAGAGATAACTTCAGGGCAATAGTACCCAACAAATGGGAAAGGTTAATAGAAAACAGAATAATGGGAACCTCCAAAGATGTTGTTTAAAAGATCTAACCTAGAGGATTAAATACTCAGTTATGGCATAAAGGAGAGAAATAAACCAGGTACAGTTACTGATATATCTTTGTTTTCCATAATTTTTAAACAAACAGGTTAGGATATTCTATATTAGGATCTATTATTTTGAAATCATTTCCAGGTAGATGAGAAAAGGCTTGTGCTTTGTTTTCAGTTTTAAATCATCTTAGCCACTTTGTTAAATAACTTCCCTTGTAGATGATATTCCTCTCTAATATCCTCCACCCTGACATGACATACACACTTGTTAGGACAACTTACAATAGCCAAAATATATTTCTCATAGGGTTTTCTTCAAGATTACTGGCGCTGTACACTCTTTAGCTTGTCATGATTCTATGACAGCACACCAGTGCTGGCACATGGCCCTCACCTTCAGAATTGGCCGAAATTCTTTCTCCAGAAGTTCCTTTAGCTCATCCTTGCTCAGTGTGCCACACTCCCCATCTTGCTTGGTGTATTTGTAGAAAATATCAATGACGGTGACAACACTTCTTAGGAGGTCTGTCATTTTTTTGCAAGCTTAAGTAAACCTAGAGAACAAATAGACTCGTCAATCCTTTTGTTTTCTTTTTCCAGTAGTTCTCATGATTTTTCAAATTTCTTGCCACTTTTGAACTCCAACATATAAGATGAATTGAGGATTTTAGAATACCTTTCAAAACACTGAAAAATTTGATTAACATTGAGTTCTTTGCTAAGATCAAACTATACATAAGAAAGGCCTAAATGAGACTAGATTTCAGGTCTCTGTATTTCTTGTCCTAGATGAATATTGTCTGTACACATTGGATACTTTGATATGTCAGATTATGTTCTTGAGTTTCTAAAGTTTCCAGGACCACTGAGACATCATTTCCCTAGTTTCTCTTCCTATTTTTTACTGCTGCTTTTTTTTAAATCAAAATGGACAGATGGCATTTTTAACATCATTCTTCAATGCTAAAAATTAAACTGGACATTAAAGCTCTTTAACACATAAACAATAGGCAAAATGTGCCAACAGTATATTAATATTTGAAGGTTTGGAGTAGCTCCTAGCAGAAGTATTGAACTCTTCTGATCTCAGCACTGAATTGAACACTATTCCTTTCTATTAGTTAGGAAGAGAAGCTTAGCAATTCAGGCAAGAATTTGACTAGGTGGATTAGACCGCGATGCCCTAGGAACTTAACAAAGAAGAGAATCTTTAACAGTTCCAGTTACTTCATTTGAGGGGCATAAACCAGAAAGACAACTTGCCAAACACCCTGAAGAGAATATAGAATTGTTTAGAATAAGACAAGTTTTCTAATTACATTGTCTTCTATAAAGGCACACTTAGTTCTAGAAGATCATAGAATAAACTAACCAACCAAACAGCAAGCAAAAAAGAATCAACAAAAAGAATGGCTTTCTGTCTCTCCCTCCTTCCCTCCCTTCTTTCTTCCATCCTTTCCTCCCTTTCTTCCTTTCCTCCCCCCCTACCCTCTATCTATTATATCTGCCTGTATCATATTTTTGCATTTCTGAAATGGACAATTTTGTTCATAGATGTTGCTAGATAAATGGTCTCTTACCTGTTTCACCAAAGGAACAAGTAGGATAAAGCCTGATGCAGCTTGCAGGGTGTTGCTGGACTGAGATGCAGGCCCTTATATAGCTTATAACAACCCACTGTGGGATGGACTGATTCATTTCCAATCAAATCTAACTCCACCTCTTTACATGTTTATCTTCCTCCTTCTTTACATTCTCATCTATGAGAAGATTGCAGAAATTCTGGTACCAGCCCCACCTTCCAGTATGAAGACATGTTGCAGGACACTTATTTTTTATAGTCATATGCATGTGAACAGCCTAAACTTAGTTTTAGAGGGTTTGTGTGATTTGCTTTATTTGTCTAGAACACAGAAAGCAGCAGAGTGCACCTTGGTAGGTACACAGTAAATGCTCATTTCATTGAAAATGAACCTGAGCTAATAGGCTAACCTAATTAATGTCTTTTGCAAAGATAATTAACATTTATTGGAAATTTATTATATGGTAGATAGTGTGCTGAATGCATTTCATATATCAGGTCATTTCTTCACAACATTTCTATTTGTTTTGTAGCACATACCAGTGGAAGTATAGGATTTGGAAGCATAAGAGAGCCTAAAGTTATAGGTAGAAGGTGGAAAACTCAGGATTTGAATTTTTATCTACCTTATCCATTGCCATTGTTCTTAACATTATAGTAGCTTACTTGTGTATATTTATTACCTAAGTTTTATGAAAAATGATGTACAACCTTGTGAATGTCAAGTCCACTATAGCATAAATAATATGAAAGGAGGTGGTACAAGCTAGAAAATAAGCTAGCTATGAAAGTGTACTATAAAGAGGTGGTGCAGGGCCGGAAGTTTGGGTTAGTGGTAAAGTGCTTGCTTAGCAAGCACAAAGACCCAGGTTTGATTCCTCAGTACCACATACATAGAAAAAAGTCAGAAGTGGTGCTGTGGCTCAAGTGGTAGAGCTCTAGCCTTGAGAAAGTCCAAGGACAGCTCAGACCCTGAGCTTAAGACCCAGGACTGGCAAAAAAAAAAAAAAAGAGGTCGTACATGCTAGAAAAAAAAAGCTGGCTAGAAAAGAAGCTAGCATCAGAGTGATATAGATGTTAGGGGGAAAACTGTCTATTTTGATTCAAGAAAGGAAGAAAAAGAAGCAAGCTAGAACAGAAGAAAGATTCTCTGACCCTGGGAAGGCTATTTTCTAGGCTATCAAAATATAGCGAGTGCTACATAAAATGTTATCAAAATAATTCAAGGTGAATTTAGAGTGAGCTTTCTTTTAGGAAGCTGCTATCCATTGGGTCTAGATCCTAATGAAGTGACGGTTATGTACAGAGTATATTAAACATATTTGAGGGTAGCAAAAATAATTGGAAATCTATATTAGGCATGATGAACCAAAACTTGTGTACTTTGCCATCAGGTGATGATGATAGTAGCTATCATCATTGGTTACTGTTTTCTGTACATGGTGATTTTATATATTTATTTTACTTTTCAGAGTAACCTGTGTTGTTCAGTGCTTTTTTTTTTTTACAAAAAAACCATAATGAAATGGAAACCTCAAGAAATTTTAAAAAATGTGTCCAGTGATAGCACTAAAATAAAAGCCAACCCATGCTCTCTGATGCTATTGCCTGGTAGTTATTCACATATGCACTTTATGCGGGGTCACTCAGATTCTTCCTGGGCACTTCTGTGAAGGTTATTTCCATGTGCTATTCACCTTCGCCTGCGGAGACAGTGCCTAGATCTTGGAAAACACTTAGATAATATCTTTTCACAGCTTGTTAGTGGATTTGTATCCTCTCATATCTAAGAGGCCTTGAGCCAAAATAAGCACACAGAAAATTATGTTTTCCCTGGAGTAATGTGGTAATCTTTTGAAATTTGATTTTTTTAGATGTCTGCTGTGTCAAGAAGACTTTCTATCCCCAGATGCTCATTGAGAGAGACTTATAAAGCCACTCTTTCACTGCAACTCCAGAATCCTCTTTTAGATCTTCGAAACTCACTTTGTAGTCTGTCATCCCTTAGAACTCTGCCATTTACTCTTTGGCATGCTTGCCATTCTGGCCTTTCCTCCCTCGTTCATTTGATTAACAGAATGGAGAAAAACGATGACTTTGTAGTCAGAAAGGTTTGAGATTAAAGCTCAGTTCTTCCTTTTACCAGGTTGGTTGGCTGGTTTTGGCAACTATCTAATTATTTTAGTCTCAGATTACCAACATAACCAATGGGAATAAGTAAATATACCACATTGTGAACATAATGTGTGGCCTATAACATATGCTTAAGTTTGTTAATATGATTATTTTAAGTTTATTTTGGGCAAATTTGTCATAGTGTGTATCAATGTTCTCTATATAAGAAGTAATCATGTTTGATAAATGACTTAGAAGCCAATATTAAGTTTTAAGGGTAAAAATGCTATTTCTCTGTCAAAAATGTTGCCCAAAAAGCAAATCATGAATTTTTAAAATAGAGATATAACTGAGGTATAATTCACTTACCATAAAATCCAACCTTTCTGTCCATGCACGGTGGCTCATGCCTATAATCCTAGCTACTTAGGTGGCTGAGATCTGAGGATCAAGGTTCAAAACCAGCCAGGGCATAAAAGGACCTGAAACTCTTAGTAGGGCTTGGCTCAAGGGTAGGGAGGTAGCCTTGAGCTGCAGAGCTCAGGGACAGCACCCAGGCTGAGTTCAAACCCCATAACCAACCCAAAAAAAAAAAATCCAACCTTTCTAAGTGAACAATTTAGTGCCTTAGTATTTGCAAAGTTGTACAAGTAAATCGTGGTTTTATAGTACCTTTTTTCTTTAGTAAGTTTTGCAATTTCTCATTGCCTCACTTTCCTTCTTTAAGAACTATAAGAATCGTCAGTGTCAGGGTACAAGTGGACACATGCCAAGTTGTTTCAACAGCAGTTCTCTAGAATACTTAATCGTTCCTATCTCAGAGAGGCCCAAGAATCATTTAAAAGGGAACCAAAGGATTGGGTTCTAATGAGGGATTGCCTTGGTAATACCTGCAGAAACTTTTGCTTGCCAGGGTTCAAAAAAGTTATTTGGTCCAAGGAAGGAGAAAACTGGAACATCTGCCTATGGCACAGCCTTGGCTATATTTTCATTCTTTGCTGGGCCTTCCTTCTGCCTTATTCTGTCATTACACTCTGTTTATTCCATATCCACCTTTGCTTTGGGCTATCAGAATCACCAGACTAGAACCATAAGCCTAACTGGTGGAGCCTATGTATATTAAAGATAGTTTTTGCTGTTTCAGTTCTAAATTTTTCCACTGTATGTCAGATGAATTTTGTTCCCATATCTAATTCTAATCTAGGTGGTTCTAATCTATAGTAATGTAATCTGCCTTATTTTTTGTCATGTTCAAATTTAGAATTTGACTTTGTATACAGGTCTGTCTGCATCTTTCATAAGAATCAAACATTTTTCTCTGTGCTGTGGCTTTCAGAAACTCCTACTTTTGAGGAACTGAGTTCAACTCAACTTAGGGTCATCTGGAGGCATTGGGTGTATTAAATATATCTTTCCTCTGCAAGATGTTTAAGTGCCTGTTCTTGGCTCTTAGTATCATCAAGTCAGATCATTTTTGTATTGTCATTCCCATACATACTACCAATGATAACTTGGGCAAACCTCCAAATGAGTCTTTTTATCCACATCTAGGAAGTGGAAACAATTACAAATGTCTGAGAATTAGATGACATAATATTAGACTCATACTTAATGCTAAAAATTAAAAGTATTTTCTTTCATTTTCTGTCAAGTTTAATCTGATTTAGAAAGCTATTAGTATGGTTTGCTCCCTGGAGTTGATTTGTAACTCTTGTTTGTCTTCTGTAGTCTCACTAGTTACAGTCAGTGATGAATTTCTGAAACTTGTCTCTCCGTGGAACTTGAACATTTCATCATGAAAAGTCCATGAGTTTGATGGTCCTGGACCAGCCAGTCATGCCCTTCACTCTCAGGATGCATTCAGACTTTTTAAAGCATGATTATTGCTATCTTGAGATCCATGTACGAGAGCAACAGATTCTTACAAAGAACCTGCCAACACATTAAGGCTTTCAGAATGCAGTATGGGGCTTCATGACTTGCTCAGGCTAGATATAACTCACATGTCTCGTCTGGAACCTCCAAATGCTTGCTGGAATCTACCCAGAACCACATCTCAAAGCTATGACTCAGAACCTCATGTGGTCTTTGCAGCCACAATATCAATAACTTAGAATAACAGTGTGGAAAAGAGGTTGTGCCATTATGGATTTGGAAACTTACTGGCTAGATAAGCCTGACTTCAAGTTCCTTGAATTAGCCCTGAAACTCTAGGATTCACTAAAATGAGTTAGTATTCATTATTTTTCCCAAATGCAAGGTATAACTATTAAGCAAAGCATATGATCTTTTTTCTTTAAACAATCTAGAATCTCTTTAATAAAACTATTTCGGTAGCTGAATGCTGGTGGCTCATGCCTCTAATTCTAGCTACTCAGGAGGCTGAAAAATGAGGATCACTATTCAGATCCAGCCGGGGCAGGAAAGTTGTGAGACTCTTATCTCCACTTCACTACCAAATAAACAGGAAGTAGAACTGTGGCTCAAAGTGGTAGAATGCTAGCCTTGAGCAAAAGCGTTCAAAGACAGGGCTCAGGCCCCAAGTTCAAGCCCATGACAGACAGACAGACAGACAGACATGCATGCACGCATGCACACATGCAGTTCCCTAAGAGATTTAATTATCAACACAACATATAATCTCTTTGTGGATGAAGACACTGACTTTTTAGTCATAAATGGGATTTTAGAACTAAGTTTTAAGAGAAGGGAATGTGATAAGATATAAAAATTGAAGTCAATCCAACAATTGATTTACAAACTTAAAATACTCAAATTTTAAATTCTTTGGGATGCTCAGTAATTAATCTTTACTTCCACAAGTAGCTTTTGAGGGAATTTTATAATCTGATGATCCCCCCTTCCCCTTTGTTAGAATCTGCTTCCAATGTGCAGACCAAGAATTTATAGAACAGTATGATGAAATCAGGCCAAGATTGAAGCTCGGCCAGAGGTTTGAACTCTTAAGTATTTATGTATACATCACAAACATTCTCGCACACATAAGCACACACACACACACACACACACACACACACAGACACACACACACACGGAGTTAATGCATACTATCAAAGATCTATAACATGGAAGGCCCAGTACAATGTCTGGAAGGAAACTATATTGGCTTGAGAGATAATTTATAATCTTGAGATTATCACTATTTTTCAAGATCACTCATTAAAAAAATAAAACTAATCACCTGTTTGAAAAGGTGTTGAGGGATTGCCATTTGAGATTTTCTGTGTGCATGTACACAAATATATACATATGAATTAGCATTGGTCTGGCCTAAAAATTATATTTGAACTAATGATATATTTTCCTCATGATATCCACTGAAGCTTATGAATAACGAATTGGGGGCTGGGCGTTTGGCCTAGTGGTAGAGTGCTTGCCTAACATGCATGAAGACCCAGTTTCTCAGTACCACATACATAGAAAAAGCCAGAAGTGGTTCTTTGGCTCAAATAGTAGAGCTGTACCCTTGAGAAAGCCCAAGGACAGAGCTCAGGCCCTGAGTTCAAGCCCCAGGACTGGAAAAAAGAAAAAAAATGAATTGGGGGAAAAATCTTACCTTCTTAGATTACCTAAGATCACATCTTTAAAGGACTAAGGACAACTAAATCCAGTACCTCTATGAGTTACATTGATATTAAAATTTTAAATAATGACTTAGTCATTATTTCATTTTCAATAATATTTTCATTTTAAAAATTAATTATGGAACTAGAGGCATAGTTTAAGTGATAGATTACCAGCCATAAGCAGAAAAGGCAAGTGAGCACAAAGCCAACAAAGCCAGTCCAAAAAAGTTATGGCTTGGCCTCTTCTAAATAAAGCCATTGATTTACACACTCATCCTTTGCCTCTGGCATTAATTCGGCTTCAGTACTTAGATCTCCCAGCACTCTTGATTATGTCTAGAAGCATATGGGTTCAAAGAAGGATGGTAAACTGGGATCTGTATAAAATCACACATGGAGTGTCTCACTATTTCTTCTGTAGGAGACTTCCTTCCTTAGGGACTGATGATTTGAAAAAGAGACACTAGGTCACTAGATTAGATAGATAATTACAAAGGCAGATAAGGTTATTACTTTGATGTAGTGATTACAGGATGACTAAGGTTACAGAGAGTCCCTGTGTTCTATAAGCCAATTGTTCCACCCAATACCCTCAATTTTCTTTAAGTCACATGCAGTTGGAACCAAATATACTATTTGACTCCAGGACCCCAGGCCTAGGAAGTCTAAAAGTTCAGTTTCGAAGGTGTTAAAGATGATATTTTATGGAGCCGTGAGTTTGACCTTGTGGTGGAGTGCTTGCCTAGCATGCACGAAGACCCAGGTTCGATTCCTTGGTACCACATACATAGAAAAAAGCCAGAAATGGTGTTGAGGCTCAAGTGGTAGAGCTCTAACCTTGAAAAAGTCCAAGGACAGTGCTCAGGCCCTGAGCTCAAGCCCACGACTGGCCAAAAAAAAAAAAAAAAGATGATATCTTACTCATTTCTGGAATAGAATTGGCTTAAGAGGCAAGCATATATTGAAAAGGCTTAGGACCTTTGTTCCAAGAGGAGAAGCAGGTAGCCTATACTTCTTCTAAAGCCCTTCTCATGCATGTTTTCCAAATCTGGTCCACATGGAAGAAACAGCACAGATACAAGGAATAACTCTTTTAAAGTTTATACTTCTTGTCTTCTCCTTAAAAATGGAAACAAAATCCAATGCAAAATCCATAAACCCCTAATAATTAAAAGCAGAGACTTTAAAATGTGACAAATCTAGGTTGTGGTCCCGCTTTGGCCACTTATGAATTATGTGACTTAACATCTCTGTGAATATGGGAAATTTTCTTCATAGGCTTGTTATAAACCCTAAAAGAGTTAAGTAAAGTATCTGGAACAAAATGACCCTTCAATAAATGCAGAAATTAGTTTCTTACTCAAAAATTAAAAAAACTAAAAGTGATTACTTCTTTCATACATTTATTGACATAGAAATGTTTTATAGATGATGTTGACATCATGAAAATTGCTATTACCAGTTTTGCTTTGAGAGTGAAAATCATACGTAAGACATTGTGCTTAAGGTTAATCAGTATCCAGAACTATACAGAAGTGGCTGGTGATTGGTCTGGTTGGAAGTGTTTGGTGGTATTGGCTCAACTGTCTCATGGACTCTGATTAAAGATGATTATGATGCCATAATCTTGATGCTATGAAAGATGGTAATGGCAATGATCAAACTCTACCCATAATAGAGATAACATCCTCAGGTCAGAGTAATTTATTTTGGGAGTGACAAGTTGAAGCACAGTTCTGAATTTAGGATATATAAACTCTTTTTCTTCTATCCAGTTTAAGACTAGTCATCTGTAGCAGGTGTAATGTGGAGGCATTTATCTTGCTTCTTGAAAGTCTAATTTATAATGTTACTTTTTCTTGTTACACATGAATTCTGGAAGTCTCTTGGCTGTCTATGGATTCTGGTCAGCTTATTGTCATTATGAAGGCTTTATAGTTACCAAATCTTAAAGCTACAGATTCCTTTAGTTTTATAAATAGAAAAAAACCTGTTGTTTTTATTTCATAAGAAGCTCAATTTCCAATAATTTCTAATGGGTTATGTATCTCTTGAACTAGTTTGCTTTCTAGTTCTTGCTCGGCTATCCTGTAAATTTCTGACAGACAAAGAATACTAAGTGCTTCCAATTGCTCTAAATGGGAGAAAGACATTTGCTGACTGAGAGCCTTATGTAAGTTTGTATTCTGCAGTTTGTGTGTGTGAGTGTGTGTGTGTGTGTGTGTGTGTGTGTGTGTGTGTGTGTGTGTGTGTGATGTGCTGCTACTGGGGCTCAAACCCAGGCTTGGGTTGTGTCCCTTAGCTTTCTTGCTCAAGTCTAACACTCTACCATTTGAGCTCCAGCTCCACTTCCGGTTTTTTGTGTATGGTTAGTTGGAAATAAGAGTCTCATAGACTTTCCTTCCAGAGTGGCTTTGCATTGTGATCCTCAGATCTCAACCTCCTGAGTAGCTAGGATTACCAGTGTGAATTACTGATGCCCAGTTGTATTTGGCAGCCTTTAAGCCTTCCCTTACTTAAATGTAAACTGACTTACCATGTTTTTCTGTTTCTTTCTCTTGAAAGTTTCTCATGATTACCAGAGGAGTTCAGCTGAAGCAAAGCCCAACCCACTTTAGGTCTCAAGGCCAGAGACAAGTTGAGTCAGGTACATGCTAGCTAAATTCAGAACCTGCCTCCTGTTGATCTGGTTTCTTCAGTTATTATTTCTGCTACCCAGCACTCTGGAGCCTGAGCTAACTCTTTGCCACACAGAGTTGTGGGTGATAAAACATGGGTCTCTATTTTAAGAATGGTAGTAAAGGGAGGACTCTTTAGATGTTAATTATAGTATAGGTTCTGTGACTCACACAGTAAGAAATATTTTGGCAATTGTGAACCACATATGTATCAAACCCAGTTGAAAGGAGAGTGCCATATGATTTAACTCCTACACCTAAGAAGCATTTGTAAGTGTTGAACCATTTGGGAAAGAATAGAAGAAAACATCAAATACTTACACAGTGATCATTCTGTAGACAAAACAGTAGGAGAATTAATCTATAAACTTACTCACCAAATCTAAAAGATTAATGTGGTACAGAATATGATGCAAAGAACTCCAGGTTCTTCTTGACATCTCGCATGCATCAAAAGCAAACTGTCAGCAAATCTTTTGATTGTATCTTCAGATTATAATAAGAATTGGCATACTTATCCTTTCCACTACTACCATCCAATTCTAGATTCTAATACTTGCCTCCTGAGCAGATGCCAGTTTCTACTTTTAACCCCCTACCTCTCACAGTCACCAGAGAGAACATTTTTGAAAAGGAGGTCTGAGCATACCACTCTACTGCTTAACAGCTCCAGTCTTGCTCAGAGTAAACCAGAACCTGAGAGGCTAAAAGAGCTTTGGCTTTATGTTTTGCTACTCCTCTTACTGTCTATGGCTATAGCCATATTAGCATCCCTAGGTTTTCAATGTATACTCCTATCTCAGAGTTTTCTGTCTTTTGGAGTGCTCTCTTTTATATACTTCTTTCTCAGCTCTCACCTATTCTCAGTTGCATTTGGAATCTTCTGGAATGATTTGGTAAGGCAGATCCGATTAACCCTCCTAGTTTTGCCAGTTAAAAGCCAGAAAGGGGAAAGCATAACTTTCTGAAAGTTTCCACCCATTGTACAACGAAAAGTAGTGAGCACAATAGTCTTTCCACTTTCAATCCTGGAGTAACTTTCTAAGCCATAGTAAAGAAGAAGGAACCCAGGTAGGGCCAATTCATCAAAAGAAATTACAATTCTAAGTGCTATGTGAACTGATAAAACTGTAAGGAGGACTTAAACTATGTGCCTTGCATTCTTGCTCAGTTTTTTTTTTCCTCAGAGCTGGAACCACACCTCCACTTCTGTCTTCGTGCTGGAAAGAAGAATCTCTAGGATTTGTTTGTTTAGGTTGGTTTCAAACCAGTATTCTCAGATCTCAGCCTCCTGAATATTTAGGATTATTGGTGTGAGCCAATTGGACCTGATATTTTACATAGAAGCTTTTCCAGAAAGTTGAATAGTATAGAATACTTCCCAACTCATTCTATGAGATTAGATATCAGAGATTACAGAACTCAAATCAAAACATTTACAAGAAGACAGTAGGCCAATATTTCTTGTGAATGTAGGTATCAAATTTCTTAATAAACATTTAGTAAAATTTAAAAATATGTTGAAAAGTATATGTTATGACCAACTGAGGTTTCACATGAGAATTCCAGAGAAATCAAACCTTCCAAATGCAATTAAGACAATGGAGTATATAAAATAGCTAAAGGAAGCAAAGTATAGTGGTCTATAATAGTAATCCCAGCATTTGGAAGGCTAGGGCAGAAGGATCAGCCTAAGTTACCCAGAGACTGTTTCAAAAATCTGAAAAGTTAAAAATTACCATTTTAATAGATGCATTTGAGAAAATGTATTTGAGAAAATTTAGTATGTTGGTGATTTAAAAAAAACAATTCTAAGTTGAAATGAAATAGAAGGGGACTCTCTCAATTCAATAACAGACATCTACAGAATCTCTATAGCACTGGCTCCTTGTAGATCAAACCTGTAATCCTCGTTATTCAGGAGATTGAGATCTGAGGACTGCAGTAGAAAGCCAGCCCACACTGGAAAGTCTGTGAGACTCTTATTTTGAATTAACTCTTCCAAAAGCCAGAAGTGGATCAGTGTGTCAAGTGGCTAGCCTTGAGCAGAAAAGCCCAGGGACCATGCCTAGGCCCTGAATTCAAGCTTCAGGACTGGCACACACATATGCAAACAGACATGCATGTAAACACGCATGTGTGCACACAGTAACATAGCTATAACTAGCTAACGTCTTACCAAATGGTAAAAGACTGAATAATTTTTTTTAGCTTTAAGACAGAAAACATGAAGCCGGGCACTAAAGCTTACATCTGCAGTCCTAGTTACTCAGGAGGCTAAGACGTGGTAGTTCAAGGTTTGAAACCATTTCAGGCAGAAAAGACCATGAGACACTAGTTAACCAGGAAAGTGCTGAACTGGTGGCATGGCTCAAGCTGTACTCATAGAAGCCAAGTGATAGCATAAGGCCCAGAGTTTAAGCCCTGGTACTGGCACACACATGCACAAGAAGATTGGAAGTATGGATCTGTGGAGAATGCAGTAGACTGTAGATTAGCAAGGCAGAAGGCATGATTGTTGATTTAAAAAATCTCAAAGAAAATGAGTTACAACTGAGTTACCTAAATTCCAGGATATAAGGTTAGACAATACCAGATCATTATCAATAAATAATTAGAAATTAATTAAAATCTAGCACTTATAATGCCAAAATCATGAAATGCTTAGGATAAGTGCAAAACATACATGAAAGATGTGAAAACTACAACAAAGCATTGCTGAAAGAAATTAAAATACTCAAATGAAGGGTAATCCATGTTCATGGATAGGACGACTCAATATTGTCAAAAAAAAAAAGACATGACAAGGAGAACAGGAATGGAGTAATGTACCTTTACGTGGAGAAAGAAGGCCGTAGTTATGGAAAGTGACCAGCCTCTACAAGCTAAAAAAAAGTCCAGGAAATGAAATTTCTCAATCTCTCAGCTGTAATATCTTTTATCTAGTAAGAGTGATACAACACTTTCTTAAGCACATAATAGGCCCTTCTCCATGATTTTACCTTGTAAGTATCGTTTCAAATATTTGACTTGCAGAACTGAAAGAATAAAATCTGTGTTGTTTGATTTCACCAAATTTATGGTAATTTCTTACAGTGGCAATAGGAAATTAATATATTAATGATTTATTGTTAGTCTCTGTCAGTGTAGTTTGCCTTTTATGGGCTGTTGGATGGCATGGTTCCTGTCTGTTAAATTACCAGATGCCATGTCTAGATCCAACGTGACCTTGTCATCAATTTTAGGGTAATTATGGTTCACTTCAATAAGTGTCTACGGCTGATCTGAGTAGTATTGATCCAGATACTAAAATATCTATTGGCTAACTGATACGCATTCTGCACGCTATACATGCAAGTTTCCACTAAGTTGGCTGTAAACTCTGACACATCTTACTAATGTGCCCAGTTCCCCCTGACATGAAGGCTATACCACCCGAGACATGAGATTCCAAGTGGAATCTTTTTTTTAGTTCTTGCTACTGCCTGAGTGTAATTGTAGTGAATCATTATTTAGGAAGGTGTTAAAGAGGCTGCAGGGTCTGCCTCATGGCATGTCTAGATCCAGTATGCATTGCCCAGTCTCCAACTCATGAGTGCTGCCAAGAATGTAGAGGTTTAGTTAGTGTGACACTGTTCAAGTATGTGGGAGCCCTGTGGGAATGATGGCACCAAAAAAATCTGCTCTCAAAAATGCAGGAAGCATTTTAGAATGTCGGGACCCATGAACCCAAAGCAATGATGTCTTATGTGTTCCCAGCTGTCTTTTTACATAACACTGCCAAAGAAAATAGAGTTGAATAGAGGTCAGAATAATTAGATGTTGTTGCTGGTCCTGGGGCTTGAACTCAGTAATGGTTTATCCATGTATCCACTTAGTGTATGAAGCAAGCTAAGCTACTGTAACAAAAAATGACTTAAAGAAACATAAGCATGGGGAGAAGGAAGATGGCGCCGAGACAATAGGGACGCTGCCTAGCTTTCTCTGACAAAAAGAGAGAACCAGGGAGTCCCACGAGCCAACTACCTAAAGAAATCCACAACAACAAACTCAAAAAGCAACGGAGAAGGACTCAAACCGGAAAAGAAATCCAGATAAAGCTCACATCCAACTTTCTCAAAGAATTCGGAACGCGAGGACCCCTCCCCCACCTCTCGCACAAAGCCGAGGAAAGCTGCGCCTGACCAAGCCGCGAATAGCGGCAGTGGAGGGCGCCAGGCTGGGAGCCCAACGGCTGCAGAAACCAGCACAGAACCGGGCCAGCGAACGGCGGAAGCAGCGGAACCCAGACGCGGAACCAGAACAGCAAGCAGCGGAACCCAGACGCAGAACACAGGAGGCAACGGAGACCCGAGGGGAGTGAAAGACTCCCCACCACCGTGGAACACCCGCAGACGGACGCAGAGGCGTGAGTAATACAGCGCGTCCCCAAACACATCGGGAAAGCGGAGCGGGTGCCAAGCAATAGAACTTAACTCAGACCCCAACACCCCGCCCGAGAAAGACTGGCAGGAGCAGGGGGGCAAGGAATTTAGAATCCTGTCCCTCCCCTCAACAGCCCCCTCCCTCAGGCCATTGACTGGAGATTGACAGGCGGGCTACCCATAAGACCCAGCACCCCACCAAGGGAGGCGGGGCTGTCCCAACTCCCACCCGCCCAACGGGCTCAACCCCCAGCCCTCTGACTGGAGACTGACAAGCGGGCGGACCCTAAGACTCAGAACCCCACCAGGGGAGACGGAGCTGTCCCAGCTCCCACCCGCCCACCAGGCTCCTCACCCAGGCCACTGGATCTGGAAAGTGGAGGGCTTTGGCACCCTGCCTTACAACAGTGGGTAGGGGGTGCGGGTAAATAGGAGCCAGCATCTGCCCCCCCTCAATTCTCGAGCGGGGCATCCTCCAGCTGGGAATCCTGAGCAAGACACCACCGAGGGCCCCCCCCACAGTCACAGACTCTGACAAAGCAGTGGAAACACAGCAGGGATCTGAAGGGCCGACCAGCAGCCAAGCTCCCCTTCTGAGAAGCAAAAAGGCGCAGCTCTGCCCTTGGAGCCCACGTCCCCAGCTGGGCCCCGCCCCTGGGAACAGAGGGGCCTCCTGCTGGTCCTGCTGAGAGCCCCTGAAACTCTCAATCCCCAGACCCTTGGCTTGGGGCCGCCCCTGGAAGCAGCACAGGAAAACGTCCACCAACCTCGCTCAGAAGGAAGCTCGCAGATCCATCCCTGGTCCACTGTGAGGCCACTGGTTGGGCTAAGAGCTAGTCGCGCAGCAACACATAAGTTTTATTCTAATACTTTCCAAACTTTGTACTCAAATACTCTACCTACTTACCCCCTGACCTCTCTCATTCTATTTTTCTATCTCTGGACCTCTGCTCCTCTTTCAGCCCTTATACTGCATGGATCTACACTTGATGGCTGTTGAGCAACATTGTATATCTAGGTGTTTAATTATTCTCTAGGCTCAGAGGGACTTAAAGACAATAGAGATTGGATTGAGAGGCTTATTGTTTTAGATATAAATCGCTTATCAGTGAATAATTAGACTAGTCGGTAACTGCACAAAAAGAAAGAGTGATAACACCAATCAAAACTTGTGAACATCTAGAGTCTACCAGCTACAGAGGTCTAGGTTGGTTATATCTGAAAAACTATAATCGTGTTTAGTATTAATCTTGCTCCCATTTTCAAATGGGCAGAACAAGAAACTCAAGAAAAATGTCAAATCAAGATACAACATCTCCCACCTCCCCCACCCAATGTAAACAGCCAATGGAACAATCACTGGCAAACCTAGAGGAGAGTCTTCCAAGTGCTGTACAAATGCAATTGATAAACATCATTAATGAAAAATGTGAAAATATAAAGAAAGAGATAAGGGAGGAAGCCATAGCTGAACAAGAGGAAACCATAAACAAGGTGATAAGTGAAAAAGAAGAAGCCATAAAGGAGGCCATAATAAAGGCTGTTCAAAGAAAGATGGATGAATTCATAGAATCCACAAATAAAAAGGTGACCGAACTCCAGCAAATGTTCAAAGAAAATAAAGCTACTGAGCTAACCACTCAAATGGAAATCAAGGAGCTAAAGAAATCCATACATGATCTAAAAGAAGAGATGCAAGGCATCAAAAATGAGCAATTAGTAGCAAGGGAGATGAAAAATAAAGTAGATAGCTTTGATAGCAGGTTAGACAATGCAGAGGAGAGAATTTCCGGGGCTGAAGATAATTTAGTTATTATAGAGAAAGAACAGAAAATGAGTCAATCCAAATCTAGGAAAAATGAGAGAGCGCTTCAGGAGGTCCAAGATACAATTAGGAAACCTAATTTAAGGCTAATTGGTATTGAGGAGGGTCTGGAGAAAGAGGTCAATGGTATTGGAAATATACTTCAGGGAATCATCTCAGAGAATTTCCCAAATATCCAGAAGGGCAGACCCATCCAGATACAAGAAGCTTTTAGAACCCCAAACAGACCTGACCAGAAAAGAACATCTCACCGCCACATCGTAATTCGAACTGGATCAGTAGAAACCAAAAAAAGGATCCTAAAGGCAGCCAGGGAAAAGGGTTCAGTAACCTATAAAGAAAAACCAATCAGAATAACCCCAGATTACTCAGCAGAGACCATGCAAGCAAGAAGTGACTGGAAGCATATATGTCATGCCCTTAAGTCAAATAACTACCAAACAAGAATACTGTACCTAGCTAAGCTCTCATTCATAACTGAGGGAACAATAAAAACATTCCATTCCAGGGAAAAGCTGCAACAATACGTCGCAACAAAACCAACACTACAGAGAATTCTGAAAGATGTTCTATACATAGAAAACCAAAATAAATGCAATATAGGGAAAGAAATGACACCTAAACAGCATACCACCTAAGGACCACAAGAACTGTCAAGACACAGGCCCAAAGAAAAGCTTTTAAAAATGGTAGGACCTAATAAATATCTCTCAATCCTAACTCTCAATATCAATGGACTCAACTCTCCAATTAAACGGCATAGGCTGTCTAGTTGGATCAAAAAGCAAGAGCCATCGTTCTGCTGTCTTCAAGAGACACATCTTACCCAAAAAAACAATCATCTTTTGAAAGTGAGAGGTTGGAATAAACTCTATCAAGCTAACGGCCCCCATAAACAGGCTGGAGTTGCCATCCTCATATCAGATAAAATAGACTTCAAACCAAAATTAGTAAGAAAAGACAAAGAAGGTTACTACATACTACTAAAGGGATCTTTCCTCCAGGAAGACATAACGATCCTAAATATTTACACACCCAATCCCGGAGCTCCAAACTTCATCAAGCAAACTTTACTTACACTGAAACCATACATAGATCGAAATACAGTGACTGTCGGTGACTTTAACATACCACTTTCACCTATGGACAGATCAACAAGGCAAAAACTCAACAGAGAAACCTTAGAACTGAACAACTATATAGACCAACTAGATCTAACAGACATCTGCAGAATATTCCACCCAGCAACAACACAATATACGTTTTTCTTAGCAGCACATGGAACATTTTCCAAAATAGATCACATGTAAGGCCATAAAACAAACCTGGACAGATTCAGAAACACAGAAATTATTCCATGTACACTCTCAGACCACAAAGGCATCAAACTGGAACTGAACACACATCTCCACCAACGAAAACCCTGTAACTCATGGAGACTGAACAACACATTGTTGAATCACCAATGGGTCATCGAAGAGATCAGAACAGAAATCCAACAGTTTATGAAATTTAACAGTAAGGAGCACACAAACTACCAACTCCTTTGGGACACAGCAAAGGCAGTACTCAGAGGAAAATTTATAGCGCTGAGTGCCTACAACAACAAGTTGGAAAAATTGCAAACCAACAAGTTAATGTCTCACCTTAAGCTCCTGGAAAAAGAGCAACAAACCAACCCTAATCCCAGTAGAAGAAAGCAAATAATTAAAATCAAAGCAGAATTAAATGATTTGGAATCCAAAAAAACTATAGAAAGAATCAACAAAACAAGGAGTTGGTTCTTTGAAAGAATTAACAAAATTGAAAGCCCTTAGCAAATCTTACCAAAAAAAGAAGAGAGCATATCGAAATAAACAAAATCGCAGATGAAAATGGTAATATCACGACAGAAATTACCAAGATCCAGAATATCATGAGGGAATACTTCTCAAACCTTTATGCCAACAAATTTGAGAATCTAGATGAAATGGATGAATTCCTAGCCAATATTAACATACCCACACTGAACCAAGAAGAACTAAGCCAACTCAACAGGCCTATTTCAAGCTCTGAAATAGAAGTGGCAATTAGAGAACTTCCACCTAAGAAAAGCCCAGGGCCAGATGGATTCACAGCTGAATTCTATAAGGTCTTCAAAGCAGAGCTCACACCAATACTCCTCAAGCTCTTCAACGAAATTGAAAATGAAGGTTCCTTACCAAACTCATTCTATGAAGCCAGTATAACCCTCATCCCCAAACCAGACAGAGATTCATCAAAGAAAGAGAACTATAGACCTATATCTTTGATGAACATCAATGCAAAACTTCTCAACAAAATACTGGCCAACCGTCTACAACAACTCATCAAAAAAATTATGCACTATGATCAAACTGGATTCATCACAGGGAGGCAAAGCTGGTTCAACATACGCAAATCAATTAATATAATTCAACACATCAACAGGAGCAAGGACAAAAATCACATGATTGTCTCAATAGACGCGGAAAAGGCATTTGACAAGATCCAACACCCCTTTATGTTAAAAGCTCTGGAGAAACTAGGAATCCATGGAACATTCCTCAATGTAATAAAGGCTGTGTATGAGAAACCTACTGCTAGTATTACACTTAATGGTGAAAAGCCATTCCCTCTAAAATCAGGAACGAGACAAGGATGCCCACTCTCTCCACTACTCTTTAACATAGTACTAGAATTCCTAGCCAGTGCAATAAGGCAAGAAGCAAGCATAAAGGGGATCCAAGTAGGGAAAGAGGAAATAAAACTATCCCTCTTTGCAGATGACATGATTCTGTATTTAAAGAATCCTATAGACTCTACTCCCAAGCTCCTTGAGCTGATTCAAAGCTTTGGAAGAGTAGCAGGCTATAAAATCAACCCTCAAAAATCAACTGCCTTCCTTTATGCCAACAGTGAGAGGAACGAGGCAATAATCAGGCAAGAAACTCCTTTCACAATAGCCTCAAAGAAAATAAAGTACCTAGGAATTAGCTTAACTAAGAATGTAAAGGACCTTTTTGACGAAAACTTTAAAACCCTAAAAAAGGAAATTAAAGCACAACTAAGGAAATGGAAAAACCTCCCATGCTCCTGGATTGGAAGAATCAACATTGTGAAAATGACAATCTTGCCAAGAGCTATCTACAAATTCAATGCAATACCCATCAACATCCCAATGTCATTCTTTAAAGAAATTGAAGAGGCAATCCAAAATTTCATATGGAATAATAAAAGACCCCATATAGCAAAAACACTTCTTAGCAGAAAGAACAGCGCTGGAGGAATTTCAATTCCAAACTTTAGACTCTATTACAGAGCTATAATTCTCAAAACAGCTTGGTACTGGCACAGGAACAGGCCTGAAGACCAATGGAATAGAACTGAGGACCCAGATATTAAACCACAGACCTATGGTCACCTAATCTTTGACAAGGGAGCCAAAAAAATAGAATGGAAGAAAGACAGCCTCTTCAACAAGTTGTGCTGGCAGAACTGGTTAAGCACCTGCAGAAAACTAAAGCTGGATCCTTCTTTGTCACCTTGCACTAGAATTAACTCCAAATGGATCAAAGACCTGGAGGTAAAAGCTGACACACTGAAAACTTGACAGGAAGGAATAGGAGATACACTAGGCCTCCTTGGCACAGGTAGAAACTTTCTTAATAAGGACCAAGAATCACAACAAATCAGAGAAAGGCTGGATAAGTGGGACTGCATTAAACTGCAGAGCTTTTGTATGGCAAAGGACATAGCTAGTAAACTAATCAGGAAGCCTACAGAGTGGGAGAAGATCTTCACCAACCAAACAACGGACAAAGGCCTCATATCTAAAATATATCAACAACTCAAAAAATTGAATCACTCCAAAACTAATCTCCAAAGTAACAACCATCCCATTAAAAAATGGGCCAAAGACTTAAAGAGAGTCTTCTCTGAAGAAGAAACAAAAATGGCCTATAGACACATGAAGAAATGCTCAACATCTCTGGTCATAAAAGAAATGCAAATCAAAACAACTCTAAGATTCCACCTCACTCCAGCTAGAATGGCCAGGATCAGGAAAACGAATGACAACAGATGCTGGAGGGGATGTGGCCAGGAGGGATCACTACTACACTGTTGGTGGGAGTGCAAACTCGTTCAACCACTATGGAAAGCAGTGTGGCAGTGCCTCAAAAGGCTAAACATAGAACTCCCCTATGACCCAGCAATTCCACTACTTGGCATTTACCCAACCACCCAGAAACAAGGACATACTAAACCCACTAGCACAACAATGTTCATTGCAGCACTATTCACCATAGCAAAGATATGGAACCAACCTAGATGTCCCTCAGTTGATGAGTGGATCAACAAGTTGTGGTATTTGTACACAATGGAATTCTATGCTGCTGTCAGAAAGAATGACATCGCCCCATTTGTTAGGAAATGGAAAGACTTAGAAAAAATCATATTAAGTGAAGTAAGCCAGACTCAAAGGAACTTAGGCTCAATGGTTTCCCTCATTCGTCATAATCAGTAGAAACCTTGGGCTCTACTAGCAGAGCTTTGCAATAGAGCAAAATCTTGATACATAAGGACATATAATGTGAAGCTAATTGAAAGGACCTCCAGGATAGTGAAACAAAAGCCATATAATGAATGATTGTTGTCCTTAATGTACTATGTTGTCTCTCATCTCCTTTGCTGTCCCTTGGTTATCTCATATTGGTATAGTATCTCACTTTGTTATCTGATATATTGAATTTATTTGTATTTGGATATTTGAAATTTGATAGGGAAGGGGGGAAAACCAAGACGGTTGGGGGGGGGGAGGGAAACGGGTACCAAGACATGTGAAAGGGTATCAATGTATGTGAATTAATGCACCTTCTATCTGGCAAATATCATGTAACCCTTTTACTAATTACAATAAAAAAAATTAAAAAAAAGAAACATAAGCATATTGATCATAAGCATATAAGAAACCCGAAGTGAGTGTTCTATGTTAGCAGACATCTCTGATATAATCAGATACCCAGGCTAATAGACTCTGTTATTTTTAGCGTATGACTTTGTTGGTCATTCTTGCCGCATACAATCCCAAATGCAAGAAAAGATAAGGGACAGAGATCAGAAATCAACAATTTCTTCATGAGCAATTGAGAAAATTTCAACTATTGTTCATTTCCACATTCTTTCAGCAAAATCTTGGCCTTAAGTCAATTCATCCACAAGGAGTGACTGGGAAATAAATTTTCACAGAAGGCCCAGGCAGCTACATCACAGCTATCCTCATGTGTGGGACAAGGAAAAGTAGATTCTGGTAGACAACTGCTCTTAGTATGTGCAAAGTGAACCTAACAGTTTTTCCAATTTCAATGCTCTCTTCTTCCTACACTCCTTTTCACTGTCCACTACAACCTATCCTGTTGCATATAACAGAAATCCAAGAATCATCTTAAACTCTACCCTTTCTTACTTCTCAAAGCCATCAAAATCACTATCAATTTGATTATTTCTAACTATTTCCTTTTTCTCATTTGGATATCTGAGACAGCTTCCTAAGTGATCTCTACTTTCCTCCACTCTCTCCATCTTCTAAACTAATCCACTGCCTAAACTCCGG
Source organism: Megascapheus bottae (assembly GCF_031878675.1). Classification (NCBI taxonomy): domain Eukaryota; kingdom Metazoa; phylum Chordata; class Mammalia; order Rodentia; family Geomyidae; genus Megascapheus; species Megascapheus bottae. The sequence goes on along the minus strand of NC_143518.1, from coordinate 40,503,316 downwards.
AATGAGCTTTCTAAAATACAAAGTGAGCCGGGCGCAGTGGCTCATGCCTGTAATCCTAGCTACTCAGGAGGCTGAGATCTGTTGAGGATCACGGTTCAAAGCCAGTCCAGGCAATACAAAGCTAAGAGACTCTTATCAACAATTAATCACTAGAAAATGGGAAGTAGGGCTGTGGCTCAAGGGTAGGGCAGTAGCCTTGAGCTGAAGAGCTTAGGGCAGCACCCAGACCCAGAGTTCAAGCTCCATGACCCCCGCCCAAATAAAATAAAATACAAATTGAGGTCTAGGAATTTCAAATCCTTTAGTGTTCAATAGTTTTGTTAACCCCAAAACTAATTTGCATGAAATAGGAAGCCCTTTGCGAGTAGGTACTTACTTCATTGTTCACTGAAGGAACAAATGATCTTGTCCTTGCCTACCACTCTGTTCTGATCAGCCTCCACTTCCCTACATCTACTTATATACAAATATATAAGTCTTCTTTAGTTTCTTTGTATCTGCCATGTTATTTCATGCCCCCTTGCTGTTATTGGAACATTTCTATCTGTGTTAATAGCCTTTTCTCCCAAGAGCCCCCAAGATTTCAAGTACTACTAGTTCATATCCTTTTCTAACTGTTTTTTATTGTTGAGGTGAGATAAAGAGGGGTTACAGTTACATTCATCGGTTAGTAGATACATTGCTTCTTGAACACTAATACCCCCTCTGATGCTTTCCCCCCAGCTTCCCTCCCCACAGTACTAGCTCATTTCTTATCTCCTATTGTATGTGAATACAGTATGGCACATGTTATATTCTACCATAATTTTGTATTTATGTGTGTCACTCAGCATATACTTATTGTTTATCTTACATGGGTTTATCAATAATGTGTAGACACATGCATAATGTGTATGTAATATTTCATTTATAGTGAGAGGGCACAATATTATAGGTGTTCTTAATTTAGATTGAGGGCCCATGGTCACAAAAATCTTCTCTGAGGAAATGACCTTTAATCAGAAAGCCAGAGTTTAAATTTGGTACTTGCTGTTGTCATTTTTTCCTGCTAGGAGGTTATGTGTATGCTGTTCTTTTGGCCTTCAATGACCTGTTTTAGCTCCAGTTGAAATCTTGCTGTTGTTCTTTGAGATTAAGTTCCCACCTCATCTCCCATGTGAAAAGTTCCCCAACTTTTTCAGGCAAAATTAACCATTAATTCTCTATTTACTCCTATTGCAACACTAATTACCTTCACTGCAAGTTCCTTAAGCCAAAGACTTTTATACTTTTTGCATCCTGTCCTGTTCCCTTTGAATCTTGTCTATCTTTTTGCTCAGTCTAAATTTCCACGCTTCTTTAAAACATTCTCCTTATGATTTACTATCTTCAGCATTCCAAAAAAAATGCACTTCTGCTTTCTAATATCCCTTGAAATGTGGTACCCCTTGAAGGCAGTGTAGAGAAGCTCAATGAGAGCTCTTGATTAGTATGAGGAAAGAGAAATAGGCTCCATTGGTGGGTGAAATTGGATTGGTGGGAAAGACAGAGGAAGTTGAATAATGACAGGATTGTCCGTTTTGAGATACCGCCCACCGGGACTGGCACCAAGCAACTGCTTGCTGACTTCTCCTGCAACAAGTTCCTTGCAATCAAGGCCATGCTGTCCATCCACACGGCCTAGTGAAGGCCCTGCGCTCCCCTCCCCCCACATACACCTGGGGATGCAGAGCAGGGAGGGCTCACCTGTGATGTGACACTCCTGCTCATGCTGTTCAGCTCTGGAAGACCCCTCTGGCTCCAAGGCTGCGCTGAGACATGGATCTCTAACATACCCCATACTGGGGCCGGGTCCTCTCTGGCTGCTATTTGATCATTTTTGCACATTCCTTGCCTGCTCTGTGAGCCCATGGCCCCTGCTCACCCCCACCCCCACTCCACACAGCACTACTGGTGCTACAGGACTGGGTTGTCCAAGTGCATGCTGGGAGAAGCCTGTCTGGACTAGATGCTGATTCCTAGCCTACTCGAGCTGGGCTATTTCCTGTTCCTTCTTAAGTCTCGGTGGAGGGCAGGGGACGATTCAGTTATATACTGTGGTATTTACATCCTGACAATCAAAATAAATGTTAAACAAGTGTGTCAAACTTCAGTGACACACTATGCAGCATAATATGAAGATATAAATTTAAATCAGAATGAGGATACTTTAGATTTAGGATGAGAATTCTTTTATTGACCAAAGATGTATTGAACAGTGATCATGAATTATGCAAGGCAAAGCCAAGGAGCTAGTACCACAAATCCGTAAGTATGACTCTGGGGAGACAGAACTTTCAAGAGAAAATATTGAAAGTGGATAAATCAGGATAATAGGGAGCAATATAACTGGCTGTAGATTTAATCATCAGAAAAGATTTCAAAATGGGCAATTGGCCAAAAATGTATATGTAGAAATAGTAGGGACAAATTAAGTGAAGACATTCAACAGAGTTTTGTTACCTCTCTTCCTTACTTGGACATTGTAGTAGATGCTGAGGCTTGGAGAGGGAAGAAACTTACCTGGACTCCAACAACTGGATGTGAATGTGTGATTTCCACCTAGACATTTTCAGCTCAAAATTCTGGGGTGTTTTACTATGTGGGGCTCTTAGTTGGCCTAGTGGTAGAGTGCTTACCTAGTAGGCGCCAAGACCCCGGTTAGATTCCTCAGTACCTCATACGTAGAAAAAGCCAGAAGTGGTGCTGTGGTTTAAGAGCTCTAGTCTTGAGAAACTCCAAGAGTAGTGCTCAGGCCCTGATTTCAAGCCCCAGGACTGGCAAAAAGCGGGGGGGGGGGGCTGTGCCTAACAGGGGATGGCATGTTAAGTAATTTTCTGGACGCTTAATATAGTCAGTGGATGAAGTATGCCACATAGGGAAAAAAGAAGTAAAGCATAGCAACAATGATTAGCAAAGGAAGCCAAAATTAGACTGGATTAAAAAAAAGTCCTGGAAACATCCTGCTGGGGGCTGGTGGCTCACACCTGTAATCCTAGCTACTCAGCTACTCAGAAGGCTGAGATTTGAGGATCATGGTTCAAAGCCAGTCTGGGCAGGGGAAGTTCAAATAACCAACAAAAAACTGGAAGTGAAGCTGTGTCTCAAAGTGGTAGAGTGCTAGCCTTGAGCAAAAGAAACTCAAAGACAGTGCCAGGCCCTAAGTTCAAGCTCCAAGACTGACACAAAAAAAGAGAGAGAGAAAAGTCCTTATTTAGAATTTACTCTAAGGATGAAAGGGAACAAGTTATAGGTTCTCGATAGGACATACTTTATATGTAGTACATACAGGTTCTTTTGGATTGTAAATTGCTGAGACCTATTTAATCACAAGTGATTGGGATTCTCTACTGGGAATAGAGGGCAGACAAAAGACCAGAAGACATTGCACAGACTCCTGGCTCTGTTGAGGACCCACATGCAAACTGCTAGAGAATTCACATGTACCTCTTGACTACAGCCTATGGAGATGTGTAGGAACCAGGACTGCTAAGGTGAGCCCCAGAATCTGGAAAGCTCCTCAGGGAGGCTTACTGGAAGATGTGACTGTGAGGCCAGCTTGCACGAGGCATGTCATGTTTATCTGAGCCCCTCACCTAACTAATGAAGGAATGAAAGTCCAGAGGAGTGTGTGGCCGATGGTCAGACTGCAGGATTCCGATGGCTGCTTTCTGCTGCAGTACTTGTCTCATCGTGTTATGCTGCTGCCACACAAATCCTTGCCTTGACTCATCTGGCTCTAGATCAGGAAGAAAAGCTCAAACATAACTCCTGAGGCCATCAAAAGAAGATCCTCATTGACAGCAGCCATTGATGCATGCATGGGACTTAAGAAGCTTGTAAATGTCATCCACAATGCCTGTATGTGGGTGAGAGATTTCTTTTTATGAGTTCTGCAAAGATGAAATTACCTTATAAAGACCAAGAGCAAGTCCTGGAAATGAGAAAGTCCCATTGTGGACCACGCAGCTGACTTCCCATAGGCCTAGTGGGAGCCACCCCTGGGCAGCCTCCTGATAACTGCTCCTTGAAGGAAAACAATGATTTTAGAGAAACACATTTTTTCTATGGCTACCAAAGCAATGTGTGTTCATGATAGAAAGGCAGTAAAATACAGGAAGCTGTAAGGAAAAATGCAAAAGTATCTTAGAGTTTCACCATTCAGACTTCTTCAGCCACTGCTGACTCTTGGTTTATAGCCTTTGGTGTGTGTGTGTGTGTGTGTGTGTGTGTGTGTGTGTGTGTGTGTGTGTGTACATGCATGTGTTGTGTGTATGTTCTATTATTAGTTACTGGATCTGGAGAATGTTGAGGGTTACCACTTTGTGGAGGGATGAAGAAATTTGCTTCCATTTGGTGGATGGTCAAATGTCCCTATGAAGAGGTGTGGGCTCAGCACGCTGGCATGCTGTGCAACTGGATAAATGGATCCAACTCAACAGATACCACACATCACATCGGAGCCACCTGCAGCCCCCACATCCACCTAGGAGAGGTGTTTATGTTAGGATGTAGAACAGAGAGGTCATCAGATTAGTCTGATGGACAAACCTTAGAGAGGAGGCAGAATGCTCAAACCAGTTAAGTGAGAAAGACTAGGTCATGGGTGGAAAAACATTGATTTGTGGTTTACCTTAGATCACTGCCATTGCTGCTTAATTTGGAGATAACTAGTACCTTATGTTATGTGAAGGTGTGACTTGATTCTTTCAGTGACTGTTGGTAAGGTGGTGTAATTAATTTTATGACATCCATTCATACGACAAATGTTCCAAGAGTGGGTATGGGTACTGATCTTATCATGAAATAATAGAGGGTAATGAGAGCAGTGAATTGCTGACTGGTGTGTCATGGAAAATAGAAGTAGAATTTAGTTGTCTGTTATACAAGGGCAACTATATGTTTGTTATATGTGTCAGGCAATGGGAAAGATCCCTGATGAAATGGCAGTGTTTGAGGGGAGGGGTTGTTGGCTGTGGTGAGTAGAGTTCCATTACACATTTCTTCATATCAGAGTGTGTAGCTCCAAACAGCCCATTCACAGGAATCTTGATGGTGGCAGTAGTCATCCAGAATCTTGTCAAGGTCACATTAATCTAAGGACATGCAGAGGACATGCATTTTTGCATTCCAAGCTGTTTTCTTAATTATTTCAAAGTATTTCCAGTTATGTCTGTTAAGATCATGCTAGCTTCTAGGTGGAATGAGTAGATCTGTATAGGCCCAGCAGAAAATTAGTGCTCATAAATTCAGTCACATACAAATCAGTTAGGTCACATAGCATTAGCTTATTTATGATTTTTCTATCTGAGAATGAGATTGAAAAATAGACTAGATTTTTTAACTCGTGTATGGGAATTTTCCTTTGCAATATAGTAACTTTCTTATGGAAGAGAAAACATAGAACTCATGTGATGAATGATCATAACCCCAAACCGATTTTTCTTGTCCCTATGGGCTCAGAGTGTTCTCGTTTTGTTAAACTTTATCCTAAGTCAAATGCAATCATTGCAACTAGTTGACTATGCCTTCTCCAACTACACATTCTTCATTTCTCTCCCTGAGTCATGTGGAAAAAATAAGCCAATTAGAGTGTCAATGCCTAGCTCCTTCTAATCTCACAGATAAGAATCAAAAGGGGTAATGCACCTACTACCTGGTGAATGTAACTCTAACCCCTCTATACATTACACCGACAATAAAAATAAAAAAGAATTGAGGAAAGAGAGAGAGAGAGAGAGAGAGAGAGAAAGAGAGAGAGTTGCAGAGACAGACAGACACAGACAGACAGACAGAGCCAGAGCCAGAGTGAGCCAGAGAAACATGGAATCGTGAGAAGCTGGTTTTGCCCTGATAGACTGAACAGGGCTCAGAGGAAAAGCAAGGAGAGTTGGCATTGCATAGGTACATTCATTCTGATTCATCTCAAGTTCTTAAATTTTTTTGAGATGAAAATTCCCAAAGAAACATCACAGTCAGAGTAGCTACAAACAGCCACAATTGTATTTGCAAGAGGAAGGATCAGCCTGTGAGAATCTGCTGTGCTGGTAAGGTCTATTTTATTAAGATAATTTGTAACTTCTCCTTCAAACACTTTGCTTTATAAACAGTCTTAAAGAATGTATCATTCCATTCCTGACATTTGTTAAAGGTTTACCATGCCATATGCCTGGCAATACATTTATGAATCTATCTATTCTCACACCTACCTATGTAGAGATATCGGGTTATTTTTTCTACTTTAGGAGTGAGATAATTAAAACAAGTACCTTGATTAAGGACATACCTGTGACAAGGTATGCAGCTAAGGTGTGAACTCCAGTAACTTGGCACAGTCCTAAACACCAGCCTCTACTGATATAGACTCCTCTGAGTTCTGAAAATAGTTCCGGGAAGCTAGTCTTTCATGCATCATGATCATATGTGGCGTGCCATGTATATGTGTTTATACATGTAAATACAATTTGTGCATGGGCATGGTAAATTTTGTCTTTCAAAAAATGAGAACGCTTTGTGTTCTTTGTGATATTCTGAAGTAAATATGTAATCATTTACAGCTGTATTTTTAGTTCATTCTTTAGGCATTTTAAAATATGCCTTGGATGAGTGTTTGCCTGCTCCATACAAGACTATACAAAGCTCTAGCAAAGCTTTGTTAGGGCATATCATGTGGCTCTTTACTTACCTAACTTGATCCTTCCTTTTCCAGACAGAAGAGAAGAGGCTTGTAACCATGTATGTTGCTATGCTGGGGCCCCAGGACATTTCTTCAAGAAGCATCCCTTTTAGAGGTGGCTCTATCACTTTATGGTGTCTATTTAGAATAGCATTCCTTCCACATTTCACTTAGAGATGGGCCTCAAAACTTCTCATACTCCCTGAGAGTCACTAGAGGCAAAGACAGCTGGCTGCAGTTTCTTAGTATTTTCCTATTTGTTCATTGAAAATGAATAGGCCATCTCCAAGCCAAACTCAGCTCACTTTGTGGAGGTATGGCAAAGAGTGTCACTATTTATTAATTTTATCTCATATAAAAAGGAGGAAGCTCAGGATGTGCCACATAGAGCAAGTGGTCCTCATTAATATTTTGAGATCAATTCACAGTGTTTATGTGAACAACCAATACAAGAGTAAACCATAGCTTTGGTGTTAGGAGCCGGAAGTAAAGCAGCTATCTGCCTTGTAAAGAGAAAACCATGAGATGTTTACACCTCCCTCTGTAGGGGCTGCACCAGAAATGTACTTTTCTAGTTGAGATGGTAAAGTACATTCAGGACCATTTCCATGCAGTGCAACCAAAGCCTTGGAAAAGGATGGAGATAGAGATACTGGGAACCACCTGCCAGTGTGGGCACAGCTTGATGAAGGTGCCTCTAAAAGCAAAAACATCCTTGAGGAAATCTAATCATGGGTCACTATCAACTTTTCAGGGCTATGCCCTCTGTGTGTTGCTATGTAGGGGATCTCACTACTGAGTCTACCCTGTTGACAGTGCCTTCCCATTCTGTAGGAAAGCAGGTTCCTTTCAGAGGCTTCTTTAGATGAAGCAGGCTTTACTGCCACCAGGGGGAAGCAGTACAGTATACCTACTCCTGCATACCAGGCCTCCGCCTGAGCATCCCTGAGGACAAGGTGACTTTTCCACACCCTGGCTCATGTGACTGGAGTTTATGAGTTTCGCAAAGGCCAACCAAAGCACACCCATCAAGAATAAGTAGATTGACACCTCTCCATAAGTACCATAAATATTTTAAGTGTGCAAAATGGAAATATATAAATGTTTAAATATTTAGAAATAAAACCTATAGATCTCATTGCTAAATTTAGTGTTAATGGAAATTTTTCGTTAAGAAACTTTGAAGACAGATTGTGTCAAGAAAGCACAGTGCAATCACAAAGAAATCAAAGGTAAAAATCAAGAAAATATACTACTTACATCCAAATAATTTAAACCAAAAGTATAAAAGACACTTTTAAATGTTCTTAGTAAAAACTGTATTTCAGTGTATAGGTTATAGGTGAAGTTTATTATGTTTGGCATGATGTGGGAGGATGAGTCTTCCATTCTTCACCAAAAGAAAAGTCTAGCTCAAAGACTATGAACAAACCTGCCATTCCCATTGAGTCTCTGTATTAAAAAACAAACAGTAACCTCTCTGTACAACACCTTAATAGCAATAATAAAAATTATATTTTTATTTTGGCTCTAAAATAACGTGTACATTGTTTGAAAGAAGTATCTCCATAGAAATCCTAAAGTTCAAGAAAGCCCAGCAAGTCTAAAAAGGAGATGGAAGGAGCCAGCCTTGGGATAGAGCAATCTGATTGCTGTGGAACCAGAGATTTCAGGAAGACACCATGCTTTGTTCTGAGTCACTATGAGAGAAGATCCAGTAATCTCATTCTTGCCAAGTCCAGGGGCTAGGACGAGCATTCATGAGCCCAGCCTCCCAGTTTATAAGAAGAAACATGACTGTCAAAAGAGCTGTTGCATCATAACCCAGGATATGATAAGGACACCTGCTCAGCTATGTTCATCTCTGCACTATTCACAATAGCCAAGCGATAGAAACAACCAGATGCCTTACTGCAGAGGAATGGATACAAAAAAATGTGATATATATATATATATATACACACACACAATGGAATTCTACATAGCCAATAGGCAAGATAAAATAATGGCATTTGCGGGGAAGTAGATGAATCTAGAATGAATCATGTTGCGTGAAATAAGTCAAGACCAAAGGAACAAAAGTCGCATGGTATCCTTAATATGTGGCTATTAGATCCAAACAGTGCAAGAGCGATTGACTCAGTATTTGTGTTCCCAATACTATGGACATGGTATTAGAAACATAAACACAACTACATAGACACAAAAACTTATGACTCTATAGACATAGTGTTTTATTACATAGATTAATATGTATCTATGACATACAAACCCTCAGCCCAATTTTAACTATGTTCTAAAATCTAAGTGCCAGTGATGTATCTAGAGAGCCCCTTCTTAAATACTTGTTTGTTAAACACGTCATTTGAAACATGATGTAAAAATCAATGTTAATACTTTAATAAAAAAAAGCTATTTGCTCATAACCTCCTTCTTCCTCAAAACTCCTTGGAAATGTGTTTTTGCACTGTCTTGTGTGATACAATATCAAGTTTGCTTCCAGAAGACCAGGGTTTAATCCTAATGCTGCCTATCTTTTTTTTTTTGCCAGTTCTGGGCTTGAGCTCGGGGCCTGAGCACTGTCCCTAGACTTTTTCAAGGCTAGAGCTCTACCACTTGAAGCCACAGTGCCACTTCTGGCTTTTTTCTATGTATGTGATACTGAGGAATCAAACCTGGGTCTTCGTGCATGCTAGGCAAGCACTCTACCACTAGGCCAAACTCCCGGCCCCATGCTGCCTATCTTTAAGAGTATGACATTTGGCAACTTGAAAAAAAAACCTCCAGTTTTTATTTGATACAAGTTTAATTATATCTAACTTTACATAGTCACAGATCTGTCTGGGGATTATATTAAGTCATATGTAGAAAGAAAGATTCGATCACTTAATTCCTTCAACAAGTACTTATTGGATGCTGCTGTTTGCCAGGCCTAACTTTATCTACAGAGAAAACAGCAGAATATGATGGGTATTTGTAATACTGAGGAATTTTGCCAAACTCATCTTGGCTGAGGCTGTATCATTTTGCAAGTCAACCAGAAAGTGTGAGCGCCTCCTTCTGAACCACAGCCACTTTCTCAAACATTCAGATTTTTATCTTGCTGCTGATGAGAAATGATATTTCAGCATATAGTGTAGACTTTGTATTTCTAGCATTACAAACAGGCTCTAGCATCTTAAGTATATTTAAGGATTGCTTGTATTTTGTAAAGTCTCTGCTTATATGTTTTGCCTATTGCGATTTCTCATTTTGTATATTTGTCTCCCCTTCCCCATCTTTTTCACTTTTTAAAGAAATGAGGTTGGTTAGTATGTGTGGTGGTGCACATTTGTAATCCCAGTGGCAGGAGGCAGGCTAGGAGTGTCATACTTACTGTGAGACACTATTTGAAAAACAAACTACAAGCCAAAGGATTGGGCCCTGAAATAGTAAAGCTCTTTCTAGGTTAGCCTCAGAACTGCAGGTATGGGGCAGAAAAATAGGTTGGTTAATGGTTTCTGCTTTGTTGGTTTTCCTTTCATGATTAAAAAAAAGTGTGTCTTTTTTACAAAATTTGTTTTCTTGTTAAACATAACATTTGAAATAGGATGTAAAAATCAATGTTAATAAATTCTTTAATTAAAAAAGTTAAAAAAATTGTTTTCTATTTCTGATTTTAGTTGTAAATTTCCCCTTATAATTATATTAATTGTTCCTTATATATTCTTTTTGTTTTATTTTTAGGTATTTTCTAGATTTTCAATTAATCCTTGTATGTATAGTTACCATCATTTTCTAAAATTTCTGAGGTTTTATTTAAGTAGATCTTCCTATTTCCTATAGTTTCTCCTTTATGAGAGTTGACTAGAGTTGACTGTCACTGAATACATAGATAGTAAAAAGCAGTTGCTTCCTTATTGCAACATTATGGACTTTACAATTTAAAATCTCTTTTTATGATCTTATTAAGTTCATAACTGTTTTTTGAGCCAATCTATAATCTGGGATTAAAGCTATGACTCCTTCCCTTCTCTTCTCTTCCCTTCCTTTTCTTTTCTTTCCTTTCTTTTTGCTTTTGCCAGTTCTGGGGCTTGAACTCAGGGCCTGGGCACTCTCCTTTAGCTTTCTCAATGCTAGCACTCTACTGCTTGAGCTACAGCACTATTTCCAGCTTTTTCTGTGTGTGTGGTACCAAGGAATTGAACCCAGGGCTTCATGCATGCTAGGCGAGTACTCTACCACTAGACCACAATCTTGGCCCTGACTTCTGTGTTTTAAATTCTGTTTTCATCTAAGTTTTTCTAGTAAATATATTAAAGTTATTATATATGAATATAAATTAATATGTTAATTTATGTCCATTTAAATCTCTGTGTCTGTCTCTGTCTTTCTGTCTCTGTCTGTCTGTCTGTCTGTCTGTCTCTCTCTCTGTCTCTATCCTCTCTCTCTGTGTGTCTCTCTTTCTCTCTTTGATTTGGATGTCTGTTTAAAAGAGACCATTATCGTATAGCTCTCATACAAAATACTCTTTTAGTAGTGAGGTCAACCTCACTGTTATAAATGACATCCTACACTATCAATCTAGCATAGTCTTTCATGTCATGTTTATGCAATTATATGTCCTATTCCTAAGTAATACTTTCTGTGTTGTCTGTTTTAGTTGCTTTCATCTGGAATGTCTTTCTGTGGAGGAAAACACGAGGAAAGCTCATGTTTTTCTTATAATGTTCCATGTTTATGTACCATGTTCTCTTTATCCCCACTTTCTTTATTTTCTATTCATCCTAAATAAGACTGGAATTACCTAGAACTCTAATAAATTCCCAAGGAAGAGATTATGGTAATTATATTTCTTGAATTCTTGCAAGTTCTTTGTTGTTGGTCTTTGGCTTTTGTACTCAAAGGAAGGTTTGTGTGGCTATCAAATCAAAATGTGTTCAAAGAGACAACCTTACTTTGCCTTCGGCTCTGGGTTTTTATTTTGTGTGTTAGTTTTTATGGCTTCTTTAACAAATTACCACAAAGTTGATGGCTTAAAAACCACAAAAATGTGTTCTGTTACAGCCCTGGAGGCCAGAAGCTTAAAATCAAGTTTCTGGAATTGCTCCACTCCTTCTGGGATTTGGGAGAAGGGAGGAGGGATTCTTGTCAAAGGCTGTCTTCATTCCTTGCTTCCATGAACAGGGCTCCACCTGCTGGTTCTATCATTCATTCATCCATCTTATTGACTCAACTTTTGGCCTTCACTCTCATAAGGACCCTGAGAATCCCGAAGCCTCTCCCCATCTCAGTATCACATCCACACACCCCTTTACCATACAAGGGAGGGTTTTCCTGAGACTTTGACAGCTTTGGAGGGGTCCCTCAGTTTACCACATTTTGTTCTGTCCTTGGAGTTTCCTCTTACTCATGAACAGACAATGCAGTGAAAAATATATTTCATGCAAGACCTAGTTATTTTAGCAAGAGAGACCTTTCAGAGTCTCTTGTCTTTTGTACTGTCAAAAGTAGACATTCCCCTAAGTTCTTAAAATAGGCAAAGGTTTCACTCCAAGTCTTAGGAATCAGCCTCTCAATATTAGGTTTAACGCTTAGGAACTAAGTCCTTTTCCTAGTGGCTCTTAGCGTAAACCAGAATGGAGTTTTTGTCCTAGTATTGGTTCATATCTAGTGGGTAGAATTCTGAGAGGCCCCATCTGAACCAGAGGAGTGAGTAGAAGGAAACTCCACTGAAAACTGGCTCCTGGCTCAGAGCTCAATAATGAATGTCTTCCTCTCTTCCTCAGCCTAGCCCCTCGTAGCCCCTAGATACTGAAGCTACCAGTAACCTCAAATCAGATGTCCCAGGAGACACCTTCCACTCTAGAATTAGAGGTAGTAAAAGACTGAATATAAATTTACCTCTTGGAACCTCTTAAAAGCCACCATAGAAAGTCCCTTGGGGGAAGTATTCCTGATTTATTGCTGGAAAATAAATATAAGGTGTGACACCTCCCTTTGATCTTCTCTAACTCTCAGAATCTCCTACAAGAAGTTAATTCTCAGCTAGAGTCTCCTCCTGGGATAGGACTATAACCAGTTTATTATCACCATAGAGCCCTATAATTTATAGTGGGTCACATCAACAGAGATCACTGAAGGGGACATTGAGGCCAGCTGCTTGGAGAGTCTTTATTGATACACTTAGATGAATGAGTCAGTAGATGGACAGCAGAGATAAAAATAGCCCCAAGGAAAACTCCTACAAGCTGAGTAGCATCCAGCCCAAAGGGTTGGCTTTTTCCATGTCTACCTGTGTCTAATGGGGTCTGCAAAGCAAAGCAGGTAAGAGAGAGGAGTTTAGAATAGAAAGCCCTCACAGAAATGATTGCAGAGAAAGACCTAAAAAGGTCTTAAGGGATTAAGGGCTGATGCCAAGGATGTACAACTGGAGTGACCAGAGCATGAGAAGTTAGCCCTTTTTCCATTGTTTTCTGGTGTGAGAGCTAAGAAGAGTTGAGGCTTGCTGAACTGAAGGGGAAGTACAGTTCCGTGGCTGTCACATTTCCCTTTATTTATGGCTAGGCTGAACCCTGACCCTGTGCTGAAGGGTGCTCAGAGTGCAGGCTGCCCTGGTCCTGACTTCTGATCACTATTTCCCTTGTGTGGTCATCGACCCACTCTCCTCTAAATTCTGTGTCTCTTTCATCCTGTCTTCCTGTCCCAGTGGCATGAGTGCTGCTCCAGTCCTCTCTTCCTGGCTCCGATCTCATCTCATTCTGGGCCTGACCTCCTGGTCCTGGCTTTCCTGTGTCATAGTTGCTCACTGATATCTGTGTTTGACTGCTACCTGTCTGTGTCTGGGTCTGTCCCTGCCCTTTAGCTCCTGAATGGCTTGCACTCTGGCTCCAGCCCTGCTCTGCAGTCTGGGTGTATGATCCTGCCTGGGTCTGGATGTGTTCTCCTGTCATAGCCTGGCTGGTCTGACTCATGTCTTGACTATGAATCTCTCTCCCTGTGGTCGGGCCACAGGTGGACTCCTGTGTCTGAAAGCTGGTGCTTCCTGTCTGATGCCTCCTATCCTGCTCCGTAGTCTGGGTATGTGTCTGAGTATGTGGCCCAGTCTGCATTTGATTGTGTCCTGTCAGAGTCTGGCTAGTCTGGCTGCAGTCTTGACCGTGGCTCTCAGTTCTTCTGGTCTGGCCACAGGTAGACTCTTGTATTTGGATGCCTGTACTTCCTGGCTGATGGTTCCTGCTCTGTTCTGTAGTCTGAGTGTGTGTCCAAGTATATGACCCTCCCTGTGTTGGGATGTGTCCTCCTGTCACAGCATGGGTGGTCTGGCTCCATTCTTGACCATGGATCTCAGTTCCTCTGTTCTGGCCACAGGTGGACCCCTGGGTCTGGTTATTGGTATTTCCTGTCTGACGACTCCTGTCCTGCTCTGTGATCTGGGTGTGTGTCTGGGTCTGTGACCCTGCCTGTGTTGGGATGTGTCCTCCTGTCACAATTTGGCTGGTCTGCCTCCTATCTTGACCATAAGCCCCAGTTCTACTGGTTTGACCATAGATAGACTCCTGGGTTTGGATGCCAGTGTTTCCTGTCTGTCTTTGCTGTCTGGTTTGAGTGTGTGTCTGAGTATATGACCCTGTCTGTGACTGGATGTGTCCTCCTGCTACAGCCTGGCTGGTTTGACTCCTGTTTTGACCATGTGTCTCACTCCCTCTGGTCTGGCCGTAGATCGACTCCTGGGTTCGCATATTGTTCTCTCTTGTGTGATGGTGCCTGCCCTGATCCAGAGCCTGGGATGTACCTCTGTGGGTTTGAACTGTAGTTCTTGTTGTAGTCTCATTTGTCTGTTCTCTAATGTGTGTCTGCCTTTCTGTCCTCCCATCTCTGTCTTGGTGACTCTTACTATCTCCTGTTCCTTGAGTCTGTTCCACAGGCTCCCTGGCTTGTGTCTGCTGGCTCACCCTTTCCTGTCTCTGGAACTCAGCTTTCCTCTCCTGGCTTCTATCCCGACTCTGGTACTGAGTGCCAGGCCTATCCAGCCTTCCGGAAGCCTGCTCCATCTGCTCATAGCGGCTGCCCTCGTGATGCTGCTGTCTCTCATTCCTCCCTACCTCAGTGCTACTCCTCTGGCTTTCTTGCAGCTCTTTTGAGGACCAAGAGTGGCTGCTTCCAGATGCTTGAGATCTGCAAGCACCACCAGGACCCTCACTCCGTGTCTTAAAACAGGCCTGGGCAACTTTGAACACCAAGACCAGGAATTCCTTGAAGTCTACAGTCCCTGTGTCATCTTCATCCAGCAGGTGCAGGACTTCATCCACCGTGGTGGGATCGTGGGGTTTCTGGGGAGAAGATGAGGTCACGTTAGCCTTCCTGCCCTGAGGAGGATCCCCTTGAGTCAGCTCCATCTGGACTGGAAGCCCGTCCCCCCAATCCCACCACAGCCTGCATACCTACTGCAGTAGCAGCTGTAACATTTCCTTCCCTGCATCATGCTTAGCCCCAACTCCCTCAGGAGTAGGAGGCACCCTTTGCGTTTTTCTGTCCTCTACATCTGGCCTACAGGACATTATGAACATAATGCAACTGTCTGGACTCCTGGGTTGATGTTTGGTTTGTCTAGAGCCTGTTTCCTCTGACGGTGAGGCCATAGTCTATGTGGCCATCACTCACACACAGAAATGCACAGCAGGAACCTGGCCCCGTGAGAACTCAGTGGCTTCTCACTGGAGCTCTGATGTTCTCCCAAGAAGGTGTGGGTCAGGTCTCATAAGACTGTGCTGAGCATCCTTGTATTGAACAAGGATGGGTATCCATTTCCTTAGAGACTTCTGTCCTGATTGCTTTAGATGCAGACCAAAGAGAATAGAGAGCATCCAGACTCAGTCTGGTTTGCTGAGTGGGGGCTCTTAGAGCACCCCGACACCCCCCTTTTCTCAAGCTGTGCTCCAAAATCTCATTATTTTGTATAATCAGTGAGCTAATATTTTTGAGCAACTGTTTTGTGTAAAACAAGACTACGCTTCTGATGAATTATTAATAAATAATCCAATTTCAGTCACATATGGGAATGCTTTTGGTGTCAAATTTAAGAAAGCAGCAATAGTTTTCCTTTTGGTAACTTTACAAGTAATTTCCCTAAGCTATCCCTTTTACAGTCCTTTTAAAAAAAATTGTCTTGAAATTAGAATTAATTAAAGCTAAGAATCAAATTGGAGGTGCAGTTCTTTGAAGCTTAGGACCTGTCAAAAATCCCATAGGCTTTCTCCTTTTCAGCCTACATGACCCACAGTCTCCATCCGTATTGGCAGGCCTGGATTTAGCCGCTTCCCCTTTCAGTTCCCTATCAGGCAAGCAGTTTTCTTTGTTGACCCTTCCCCCATTCCCACACACATCATACCACTATGACGTCGGCAAACTCCTGTTCCAAGAGCCTCTTCAGCTCCCCCCGGGTGAGCACCTCGCAGCTGCCCTCTGCCCTGGCATAGCGCCCGAAGGCCTCAATAATTCCATGAATGTTTTGCAGTAACTGAGGCATGTGTGAAGCTGACCTGGAAACGATAAAAAGCCCCATGATGTCCTCATAGTTGCAGCCTCTGCTGTTTCCTAGAGCTCTTCTTTGCACCTTCTTTTTGCATCTTCACTTCTACTTTCAGTCTCTCTACCTTCATCCTCTCCTCCACCATGTATTGCATGCATGTATGAGCAAAAAGACCACACACACACACACACAGAGTGCCAGACCTACCACTATGAGCTGGGCCAAACTGCTTTACTCTTCATGCCTCAGTTTACTTGTGAATGAAGGAAATAGTAGAGCTTACTTTATAGTTAGTATGAAGCCTTAAGGAGGTAATTTATTTAAAAAAAACACTTAGCAAATGCCTGGCTTGTGCCAAGTAGTAGCTATTAAATATCATTATGATTTTATTATATACATGTATATATAATTTTATACAAGTATAGTCACTGTACTGCTCACAAAGCACTTTCTTATGCATCATCTTATAATTTTTATCATCTGTTTTTATAAGTAAGGAAATAGGCTCAGCTGTTAGGAGACTTGCCCAAGGCCATCAGTGACGACACCAAGAAATTCTAGAACCCATATCTTCTAAATCTAAATGTCATGTGTTTTCAAGAAAGTATGCTATGGACGGGGTTTGTTTGCCTGTTGTCGGTTTTAGGGTCCTGCTAAGATCATCTGAAAGTGGAAAGTTGTGTACTCGAGTCAAAGCTCTGCCTTGGCTTAGATCCCAGTGTAAGTTCCAAGCACCACCTTTTGTTCTCTCTTGGGGAGAATGTTTCAGGAAGAAACTGAACTTCCACCACTAGGCAGTGGAAGAGGACTTCCAGTTTGAAGAGCCCAGTTGTTCTGTGTTGACCTGTGCCCTCACCCTTGTGAGCATCAGGTAGGCCAGCTTGCACCGTATGGGAGGTGGCATCAGGCCCACAGTCCTGGGGCCTGGGAGGTGGTTCACAACTGAAGGGAGGATTTTCATTTCCCATGGCCAGGAAAGGAATAGGTTGAGGCAACACCTGGGTGAATGGTCAAGAAGTATAGGGAGTAGGAGCTGCAATAAGCAGAAGAAAACTCCGAGAGACCAAAAGGAGACGGTGATATGGAAGATGACATGATGCAAATACAAAGGGAGATAGGAGCTTCCAAAAGGTGGGAGTCCAGGGCAGGGACCTTGGCGATAAGAAACAGAAGAGTACAGGAAAAGGACAGCATGATCAGAGACACAAAAATGAGGGAAGGAGAGGGGTGCTAGATAAAGCAAGTCAATGTGGCTAGCTGAATGAGCAGGTTCAAATCCCAGGTGGGCTGTGTACTACATCAGGGTACAGAACTGAGAACATTGTTCCTCAGCGTAGATGAAAAACATTTTATAACTTTGTAATAGACTTTTAATACTTTCAAGCTGTAGTCATTGACTTTAATCACTGACCTATAAACATGACAATAAAATGACCTTTTAGTAAATCTTCAGATTCTTAGAGTAAATCTTCGAACTCATCTTACCTATGTATTCCCCTGGGGTGGGAAAGGGATTCAATTAAGACCCTTCTTCCATGAGACAATTTGAGCTCATTGCTTAGGTGGGCAGAAGTAAATTTGACTTTGATCCTCCAGATTCTCAGCCTACTAAAAACATTCCCGAACCTTAGGAATAAGAGGGTGTTGTGGTTGTTTTGCTTTTGCTTTCTGATCCTGAAAGGTATGTGCTGGTTCTTTTGCTGCTGCCCACACAAGCTCCCCATGAGAGGACCTTCTGCCAGCCAGCCTCAGGGAGGAGAAGAAAGCTAGATTGCTTCAGAAGAACATCAGTTCCCAGCATGCTCTGGCTCCTAGTCTGCCTGAGGCCCAATCAAACAAGAGCACTTTCTGCTAACAGACAGCATTTACGGCTAATAACTGATGACCCTGAATCTGTGGACTCAGATCACCAAGACCCTGATCGTAAGAGAAAAAAAGGCTCTTCAAGAAGGGACTTACCTAATTCCCAAGCAGGATGAGACAAGTGGCTGTTAAGCAGTGTGGAACATCAGGTCAATGGAAAGAGGACCTTTTATAGGGGATTTAATAGAGCTTGTATTTTGGACAGGATGTCCCCACCCTATGGGAAGGCTTGATTCATCCAAAGTTCAACCCAGCCTAGCCCCACCTCCTCCGTTCTGTTTTACCTCCTGACCCCATGCATGGCTGCATTCGTCTAATTATTAGGACCTTCCCATCACAGTTGAGGTCATTTCTTGCATGGTCTGCCCTTCACGACAAGGAAACTCTTTTCCAGTCACTGGGCTTAACTCAGTTCTGCTCGCCATAGGTTGAGGTTCCAGTGAACCTTTTTGTAAGCCCCTATTAGCCTAAAAAGAAACAAGCGTTTGTTTAATTTTATTCAAATATATAGGAACTTATCTTCCTATTGTGGATTATCTCAAATTGTGGATTTTTTTTCAAAGTGTTTTTTTTTCTGGTAATGATATTGCTATTACTTTTTTAAAATGGTTTTTTTTTAATTTATCTTTAGTTTCACAAAGGAGCTGCTATTCAGCAAAATAGTTTATGAAAACAGTGTGTCTTGATCAATATTGCCCCTTTCAACATTCTCACCCACCCCTTCCAACCTATCCCTCCCTTACTTTTCTTAATTTTTAGGTTATATATTGATTTTTTTGCCTGCTGCCATCATTAAAAGGCTCTGCTCACCTAATATCCTGGAGCTTGTGCTGATTTTGCCATACCAGTAGCTACCACAGCCCCTTAACAGTGGCTTTGTGGTGGTTCTTACAGGGAAGATTTAGATCCAGTCTCAAGGCAGAAGTTGGCCAGGGCAGAGAGAGTAGAGGCTGTAATATCTGGGAGCAGGATGGGGCCAAGATTTCTATAGTAACATCAGAGATCAGTGAAGACTCATATGAGGGCAACATTGAGAAACAAGAGGGATTCCATCAGATTAGACCTTCCTTCTGTAGATGGTATTCTAAGATTTATCAGAAGGGGTTCAGAACTTCCAGAACTAAGAGTAAATGTGCTAGGAAAGTAGTAAGGCAGGATATGTCTACATAAGGTAACTATGAGATAGGTATTATCACATCCAATGTATAGATGTAAAGACAGGGAGAAGTTAGGTAAATTACCCAAGGAAGCATGCCTAGAAAGTGATAAATCTGGATATGAACTGAGGGTTGCATGCCTGCAAGGCCTGCATCTTTACAGGTGCCTGGGTCAGGAAGAAGCATGTGGGTAGGGCTGGCTGTGAGGAGTTGGGGCACCATAGAAGTAGAGGTAAATGACATATGGAGGAGGTGGATAAAGTATATGAGTACGGATGGGGATGAGGCAAGAGACCTGCCTGATAGTTTTCAAGTGTACAAACTTGTTTGGGAAGACTCCTTCTAAGTTTGTGACTTTTCCTTAATGCTTATATTTTATGAATATGCTGGAAGCAGACTAGACCATGGGCCCTCGAGAAGTCAGACTCCTCCATGGCTCACTATGCCTCGAGTAAGCAAATAACTTAAGGCAACAGAAACTCATTTTGCCTGACTTCTCCTTACACATTTTCTCAAATACAAATTCCTGACCTCTGTTTGATTTATTTGTTAGCTACAGTCCATGTTCGCTACCCTGAGTGGGCTACAACTGAGGAATAAGATCTGCTTTCTAAGAAATTGGTCTGTGTGAACATACCATATGCACTATAATTAACTAGTAATAGAGGGCAGAATTTCATAAGATATCAAATGAAACTATGGTCAAATACCACAAGCTCTTAGTTAAGGAATCAGTGGCCAGAAATACAAGAGATCAGAGCCTATGCTAGTGATACCTCTGTACCTTTACTCAAATTGGCATGCTGGTTTTATTTTGTGTTTTGTTGTTGTTGGTGGTGGTGGTGGTCATGGGACTTGAACTCTGGGCCTGTGTGTTATCCTTAAACTCTTCAGCTCAAAGCAACTGCCCCACCCCTGGAGCCACAGGGCCACTTCTGGTTTTCTGGTGGTTAACTGGAGATAAGAGTCTCACAGACTTTAGTGCCAAAGCTGGCTTTGAACCGTGATTCTCAGATCTCAGTCTCCTGAGTAGCTAGGATTACAGATATGAGCCACCACACGCAGCTTTTTGTGTTATTTTATTTGCTAATATTACATGTCTACTATGTATAGACACTGCACTAAGAACTTAGCCACATTTCAATTAGCAATCACAACTTTGATGACAAAGTTACCATTTTAATTTCACACATGAAAAACTCCCATTGAAAGTTGACAGAAAGAGTAATAGAATGGTGAATCTGACCACTGTACAATACGTGCCTGTGTCAAAACATCACAATGACACCCCTCTGTGCAATTAATATCCATTCATTTAAAAATACTATCCTTTAAACAATGAATCTGATTTCCCCAAGATAGAAGACAAGTGGTAAAGGCAGGATTTGAATCTAAATTTGGCCAGGTTGAGTCCAGCCTTTAATCCTTTTATCTTATCTCTTGGCTGAACTTATGGAATTTGAAGTCTTAGTGTTTCCTTTGACTTAAAAAAAGAAAGAAAGAAACTCAGCTCAGTGCAATGTGTTCCAGTTCAACCACTGAGTGAACTAGTGTGAGACGACTGCAGAGGATAATGAGGGCAGGCTCACAAATCTAGTAGCCCTGTGGATGCTGGAGGCAAGGCCAAAGGAAAGAATCCTTCTTGTACTGATTGCTGCCCTCTCCTTCCACTGCAAGATCTGTTTGGTAAACGTCAATTTAGCCCTGGAGAACATCTGGGCTTCCAAGAATATAGGTGGTACCCTTCCTTGGTTTCTTGCTTGTCCTTCCCTATCTATTGACAAGCCCAGACTTTATCTCAGGAAGGAACGCACTTGATTTGCAGAGATAGAAGGAGGCTGATGTGGACTGTTGCAGCAGCATCTGCCTTGGTAAATGTGGTTTATCAATATCTACTGTCAGGTCTCCATGGATAGTTAGGTGAAGGTCATAGGGAGATATCAAAGCTCCACGACTTCTCTGGACCAAGGCAGGTAACTAGGTAAGAACCAACAGCTCTGAAGCAGCTTGGCTGCCCTTCTGAATACCTGTCATTTTAACAGCAGCCACATATTCAGCCTTTAACAAAAATGTTCACCAGAGCTATGCCTTTACCTCAGAACACACAGTGGGGACATGAGGTCCTTGGTGTGGCTGAAGGGTGGTCATTCTTGGCTTTCCCCAGAGTTATCAGAGAAGAAAATGCCATAATTCTCTTTTAGAAATGAGTAAAACAAATCTTCAAACTGTACATCTGTTGCCCGGAGCTTCTTGGGTGAAGCGAGCACTACCTATGCTTCACGTATTGTAACTGATGGGGTGATGTGGAGCAGTTCTTGGAGTGAAGGAAGAAAATGAGCATTCCTGAGCTTTCTTTTTCTCTCCCAGCTGGAATCTCTTCTCCCCATGTAGATCCTCCTCAGAACATCCTGGAAGTCCAGTTGTTCAAGTTCATCCCTGGAAATGCCAAGAAGGATTAGTTAGATACTGAGACTTCTCTGTTGACACAGTATGCAGTGATTTATCCAGTGACTTAGTGAGCTTCATTATTATGACTTGTGGATCTTAATCCCTGACCTGACAGGTTGTGGTGGCCCTCTTATCCCTAAGAGTTCTAATCCAGGCAGAAGCACATAGCTAATGGGATCATTAACATTGTTTGTCTGGACAAGAAAGGCGAAATCTGCCAGATCTACGTGCCAAACCCATAGGCAGAGGTTTCCACCTCTCTCTTCCCATTGGAAAAAGAAGAAAAATCACAGCAGGAGAGGCAAACACTCCCTTTTCCTACTTCATCTCAGTCCCTTCTATAAAGTCCTGGTGGGACCAGAGATTGGTTAACTTACATGTAGTAGGAGCAGACTTATTCCCACCACATCCTTACTCCCCTCACAATCTCTGGTAGAAATGCAGCGCTAGCATTCCTCCACTAAACCCCACATCATATAGACACCTTAACTTCCTGTGATCTCTTTATCTTGTGTGATTGTTGTTCTTACAGTGCTATGTCATTTCCCTTCTCTTTTGTTGCCCTTTGGTTAATCTCATATTGTTACTGTATCTGACTTTGTTACCCGGTATATTGTATATATGTTTATTTGTTTAGTTGAAATAGGAAAGGGAAGGGGGGGAGCAAGATGATTGGGAGGGGATGGGGAGAAATGGGAACAAATATATAAGAAGTAATGCACCTCCTACCTGGCAAATGTAACTAATTCCTCTGTACATTACCTCAACAATGAAAAAGAAAAAAAAGAAGTGTCCTTGAATAGTTTTAAAGATTGTCCATGTTGTATATAACATGCGCCAATACTTCATTACTTATTCATTATTTATTTTCTTGGCAAATAAAAGTTATAATGTACATTCAAAAAAATGTTTCCTCTTCATCTTCTGTCTGGAGAGGCTCTTTACCCATTCAGAACAATTTAAATATTGCTGTCTTCACATTGTGTTTCCAGACTATCTCAACCATAGATCTTGCCTAAACTTTACAGTTCACGTCCAGGATTCTTGGAGCATCTGTTACAACAGTTATGTTACTTGCCATCATTATCATGTTTGTCTCTTTGCTTAGTCAACCTTTCTAGATTGTGCCTCATGTTGAGGACAAGTCTTGTTTGTAACAAATGTGATGACTTGGCCAGGAGCATGGCCTAGTGGTAGCGTGCTCATCTAACATGCACGAAGCCCTGGGTTTGATTCCCCAGAATCAGATATATAGAAAAAGCCAAAAGTGGCACTGTGGCTCAAGTGGCAGAGGGCTAGCCTTGAGCAAAAAGTGTCCAAGAACAGTGCCAAGGTCCTGAGGTCAAGCCCAGGACTGGCAAAAAAAAAAAAAAAAGAAAGAAAGAAAGAAAAAGAAAAAATGTGATGATGACAGGGAAGGCTGGTTCACTTACTCAGGAGAGCATGGCTAGCTCCTGAAACAAACACTGGAGAATGTGTTACCCAAACTGAGGTGGGATGGCCTAGAGCTAAGAGAGGCATGGTGAATGGCTGCCAGGAATTTTAAAAAACAAACCAACGAAAAACTCAAGCTTAAAGCTAGTCTATCTACTTCCTTAAGATTAAGGAAACAAAATCATTTTAGGGGAAAAGGAGGCAGGATAAATTGAGCAAAACGAGGCCTGGGGAAAGCAACTCAGAAACATGGTATTTAGAAACATAGAAGCACTATCTTTACTTCAAAGACAGCGGTATGCATTCCTTTCTGAGAGATGCATTTCTCATCCCAAGAATTAACATTTATCTTAAGGATAAGGATCTGTTTTTTGGCTGGAAGCACTCTTATCTGGAAAGAATTCCCCAAACATCCAGAAACTCAGAAGGCCACACCAGGAGTGATTAGGGGAAACATAAAATATCTATCTTTGTATAAATTCAACTTCTGTCTTTGCCATATAAATACCACTAACTGCCAAGGAGCTGTGTGTGTGTGTGTGTGTGTGTGTGTGTGTGTGTGTGTGTGTGTGTGTGTGTGTGTGTCTGTCTGTCTGTCTGTCTGTCTCTTCTCAGAGCACCCACACTCTGTTAGAGTGTGCCCCTTCCTTTCTGCTTGTCTGTCTACTGTTTGCCCAACTGCCTGCTTGCTTATTCAATAACGCTCTGCCAAGTTTTCTTACCATTATGACTTGTCCAGAAATTCTTATTACATGATCACAGGCAAGGACTCTAAGTGAAGAGTTCCTACTTTTGAAGGGAAACTTCACAATCTGTCACTTGCGTCCAGTGACAAAACCATACATATCCCCAGATTCCCATACCACTAGAGCTATTGGACTTCATTCCTGTGATCACAGGGATAGACTGGGATACTTGTGTATCTGAGGTGAAAAGGGCCAAACTGGGAAAGAAAACAAGACTGTTGCAGCTCTAAGTCAGGAGGCATTGGAGTTGTGCCAGCATGAAGTCTGCAGGTTTGCTGGAGTTGGTCTTGCTAGGTTTTGCCTATTTCCTCCTCCGCTAGTCAGCGTGCTTGTTCCTTCCATGGAGGAGTGCCGCACAACAATCCATGGCAGATGATAGGGAGCCGACCAAACTGAGCAACAATGGAATACCAGTTTCGAGGGGTGTTGCTTTGGGACTTGGAAATATCTGATGGGAAGAGAGTGAGGTGCTGGATATTGAGGGCCTCCAGGTCATTCTAGGGGTCACTGGCTATTAGTAAATCCATATGCTCATTATTTGATGAACGCTCATCAAGGCCACCTTGACAAAGCCAGCACTAAGAAAATGCAGACACTCACCCACCTCCACGGCCACTGCTACAAAGCTTAATAAATCTCTGTAGAGCCCTTAGAACAATAGTGAAGGCCACCAAACACCGGAAACCCTAAGTTTAGGAATCTAGGGCCTAAAAGCTGGTCTTAAACACTCAGATGGGAGACGAAGGCATCAAAGAAACTCAGAAGGTTCATGACTTCTCCATCTGCCAATGACTAGACACAGGCTCACTGCAAGGATGTTTCTATCTACTACAGTATAAGAGCTGTAGAACTGAATATAATTTATTTCTGCTTTATAAATATAGTTTTACTTCATATTCATCTTCAAATAATGGCTGCTAACACTAGCCCTCTGTTCCAATTATTCAGTAATATTAATGAAATATAAACCAATATAAGGATAATTGAGAGAAGGTTATGGTAAATATTTCAGAGAAAAATAAGCATACCTTTGCTGTGGAATAATCACTGTTTCTGTGTTTTGTATATGTGCCAATTCCTCTACTTTTTTTTTTTTTTTGTGGGTCATGGGGCTTGAACTTGGCCTGGGCGCTGTCCCTGAGCTCTTCAGCTCAAGACTACCACCCTATCCCTGAGCCATAGCCCCACTTCTTGTTTTCTAGAGGTTAATTGGAGATGAGAGACTCAGTTCCTTTTGTCCCAGACTGGCTTTGAACCTGGATCCTCAGATCTCAGCCTCCTGATTAGCTAGGTGTGAATCACCGCACCCAGCATGTCAATTATTCTTTATCAATAATGCTTTTTTTTTTTTTGCCAGTCCTGGTCTTGAGCTCAGGGCCTGAGCACTGTCCTTGGACTTTCTCAAGGCTAGAGCTCTACCACTTGAGCCTCAGCACCACTTCCGGCTTTTTTCTATATGTGGTACCGAGGATTCGAACCCGGGTCTTCATAAATGCTAGGCAAGCACTTTAACCACTAGGCCAAACTCCTGGCCCTATCAATAATGCTTTTTAAAGGGTGATGCATTAGATTATTGAATCTCACTTACATTCTTCTTCTCTATATTCGAAATGACTCACTACCACTATTTTAAATAGTGAATATATCCCATGCACATTTTAGGGTTCACTAGTTACAATATATTTAACTTCACAGTAACAGCTTGTTATATGCAGGATTAATTATAACTATTCAAATATAAGAAGCTAAGGTTCAAAGAGTTAAGGGCTTCAGTTTATTGTTGTCATAGTTAAAATAGAAACTGAAGATTTGTAAGCCTATTAACCTTAAGAGATATACTGGTTTTTCCACTTAGGAACTCAGTGACTTAGTGGAAATTCTGTCACTTATTCATTCTGAGCCTTGCCCACATCTCTGAAAATTGAATGATAATACTTCTTTTGTTAAGTGATGATTATGCAAAATAATGAGTCCTAGGTCTTCCTGGTGACTGGCTGAAGCAGGCTCTCGTAGACAACAGACGTGTGAGACCAGTCACGTAGAGGACAAGAATGATGACAATAAAGGATTGTCAGCTGGTCACAGATGAGCTCAGGGTCTTTACCCCAGAAGACTTGGTGTCATTCAACAGGAAGACAAGAGGTTCCTGCATTGTGAGGGTGGTTTGGTGGATAGGGAGTACAGGTGCATGCGTGCGTTCATATGTGGATCACCTCTTCAGTTTCAGCATGCAAAGCAGTACAGAACAATCAGAAGTCATCTGGGTTACAGATAGTGAAAATTCTAAACTCCCAGTTGTACATGGAAAAGCAAAAAAAAAAAAATCCTTTTCTACGCCTGTGAAAGCTACAGCACATGCTGTGATGATTTGAGTTTGTATTGGTAGTAGTTCAGATGGAGCCAGAACTTCACAATTGGAAAATCCTGGGTCCCCAGTTACCAATAAGGAAGGAGGTCTGCATTTTCTTCAGAAGCCTGCTGTGCATATTCTGAAGCCTGTTGGGAAGGCAAAACAGTTCATATCACTTCTCTAAGCCTGAAAGTGCTGTCACTTTCAATCCATCTTGCTGTCAGTCCCTGAGCTCTGAGTTAAGATCTTGGAAGAATGCTCATTCCCTTCCAGATTTGCTAGTCTACCATGGGCCCACTGAGTCCATAGCCTCTGTGTTTTGCTGGGTGCTTCATCTCCTGTTTGTGCACACACCTGCAACTTGCACTGCAATTGATGTTGTTGGCTGTCTGTCCTTGAGCTTGCCTTACAGGCAAAACCAAGAGACATTCTGTAGGGAGGAAGTGAAGTCTTCAGGGTGTGTCATCTGGAGTAGGGCTAGCTCTGCTCTACCATGAAGGGGTAGGCTTTTTTTTATTTGTTTCTTAAATGGAGGAGCTGTGTTCTTGTGTGCTTTGAAGTGCCAACAAGCTTTATCTTTCTGAGCATAATGAGCAGGATAGACACTGAAGGTGACTGGCCAGTTCTCCATGCCCCAGGCTCTAGATGCACTGATCTGAGTAGAGAGCACTCTCATTCTCACCATTCCCTGGGCCTTAGTCAGAGCTCTCCAGAGAATCCAAGAGGATCTCTAGATACATATGTGTGTGGAGTGGGGGGGGGGGGAGAGTGAGAGAGAAAGATAGAGACAGAGAGAAAAGAGAGAGTTTATTTCTGGGACTTTTAGGGAATTGGCTCAAATTCTTACAATAGTGAAGGCTGCAAGACTGAACTCAGAAGGATAGACTAGAGAGACAAACTGGCAGAAACTGATGTGACATTCTTTTGATTTCTTTCTTTTTGCTCTTTAAATTGAGTGCAACTCATATGATAATCTGCTTGATTTATTGTCTGTTGCAACCTACAAAAGAATAATAACTTTACAGAAACATGTACACTGGGTTTTGACCAAAAACTGGACATCATAGTCCTGCCAAAATGGCACATAAAGATTATGCTCCACAGAGATGAGGCACGGTGCACACCTGTAATTCCAGGCACTTGGGAGACAGAGATAGGAAGGTCTCTGTCCAAGCAAAAACAAGAGATCCCATCTGAAAGGCAAACTAAAAGCAAGGAGTCTTTGGGTGTGGCTTTCGTGGTGGAGAGCTTGCTTAGCAAAGAGGAAGTAGAGTTCAATATCATTGTTTTTGTTGTTTTGTGTTGTGTTTTGTTTTTTAGGTGCTGGTCCTTGGGCTTGAACTCAGGTCTTCAATAATGTCTCTAAGCTTAGTTTGCTCAAGGCTAGAGCTCTACCACTTGAGCCACAGCTCAACTTCTGACTTTTTTGGTGATTCGTTGGAAATAGGAGTCTCACAGGCTACCTTGCCTGTGCTGGCTTTGAACTACAAACCTCAGATCTTAGCTTCCTATGTAACTGGGATAAGCAGGCAGGCATGAGACACAAAGCACCCAGCATAATAGTGAGTATTTTTTAAAAGAAACAATAGCCATAATACTCTTACATTTTCATTTTCCAGACATAATTGTCATAACCAAGAGCTTCTTTCTTTGATTTCTTAGTAAATTAATAGTCTTCTAGTATCTTGGCCTGGCCTTTTATTTCTTGTCTTCGAAGAAGTTTGTCCAAATTGTCTTTATTTTTAATTAATTCCATTCTTCCATTCTCATTGGAAATACTACATATGTTTGAAAAAAATGAAAAATTGAGATATAGGCTGGGTATTGGTTGCTTACATCTGTAATCCAACTTACTCAGGATGCTGAGCTCATCTGAGGATCTCAGCCAGTCCAAGGAGGAAAGATTGTGAGACTTTTATCCCCAATAAACTACCAAAAACAAACTCAAAGTGGCACTATGGTTCAAGTCATAGTGCATTAGCCTTAAGCAAAAGTAGTTTAGGGACAGTGTCCACACCCTGAGTTCAAGCCTTGGGACTGTCACACATACAAACAAAAGAGAAATAATCATTGTTATTTTAAATGTGCATAGACAAGTGATGGTAATAATATCTTATTATATATACTTTATTAATGCATAGATATGAACGCTTAATCTCTAGCACAAGTGAAGTAGAAACATCAATTTTTCCATAGCTATATGAAAGAAACAAGGCACAGATAGGTTAAGTTACTTGCCCAAGGTCACATAACCAGTGACATGCAGTTTCATATCAGGTACTCTGGGTCTAGAGCCTGGGCTATCAACTAATTTAATATAATTTCTCTTATAGAGTTAGTTATATTTTTCTACAGTATTGGAAATTATTCAACATTTTTGTGTATAGTTTATTTCATATAATAATAGTGAATTAGCTTTTTAAATCATTATTAGCATCATGTTTAATGGTAGCAAAGAAATTCTGTTGGTCAGAGACAGTATTTATTTAATTATTGTCCTCTTTAACCATTTAGGTTGCCTCTTTTTTCCCATGTAATAAAGCATTCAATGTGAATATTCTTAAATATATACTTTTATCTAAATGTATAAAATTTCCCCTAATATAAATTGTGGGGCCTAAGAACAATAATAATTTTAAGGTTTGTGCCTACCCCAGCTCAAATTCTGGAAGGTGTATTGCATTCCCCTGAATGATGAGACCAAACAAAATCACTCTTCCTTTTATTTTTTTGCCAGTCTTGGGGCTTGAACTCTGGGCTTAGGTGCTATCCCTGACTTTCTTTGTGCTGAAGGCTAAGATTCTACCACTTGAGTCACAGCCTCACTTCTTGCTCTTTCTGGCTAGTTTATTGGAGATGAGAGACTCATGGACTTTTCTGCCTGGTCTGGCTTCAAACCATGATCCTCATATCTCAGCTGCCTGAGTAGCTAGGATCACAAGAATGAACCACCAGGACTCAGCCCAAACTCACCATTTCTGTAAGCTGTAATTCCTTTACTGCTTGCTAAACTTTCCCTGCCTTACGTTTGTTAGCCATTAATATTTTATGATCATTTTTTTTGCTTCAGTTTGCCTTATCTGATATTTGTTTGTCCAGAGATAGCAACTTAACTATAGTCTTCCCAACTAAACTCTTTGGTTTTGAATATTACTTTAAGCACTTTTTCTTCTTTGGCCACCAATGGGGTTTGCCCCTTTCCCTTTTTGTTTTCACCATTTCCAGACCCCAGAGCACAATGGTGCATCGCCTGCTAGTCCCTGGCAGCCAGTATGGGCTCTAGACAAAGCCTGGAACTGACTCAACTTGAGGGCCTGTGGTCAGGGGTCATCCTACCTCTGGGGAGGGTGTGAAAGAAATTTAGCCTGCCTGACTTAGAGGTTGTAGAGCGTCTGTCTGCTTTGGTCAATGGAGGAGCTCTACTGGGCTGGAGGCTGGGGAACCAGGGGAGGGAGAGGAAGGGGAAGGGGAGGGGCAGAGAATGGCCTCTGAGGCCAGCTGCTCCCACACTATTGTGCCATCTTAGGCAAGTGCCACCCTGTGTGAGCCTAGGGGTTCTCATCTGAACAGCTCAGATGGTTGACAGCTCTTTCACAATGCTTTAACAAGGATCAAAGAAAATGTGATTTGCAAATGGTTATGAATTACAACGAAGTTATTATTTTGAGCTCAGATTGCTTTGCTGGCTTTTCACGGGGGGGGGGCGGTTGGATGGTTTTCTGGGGGAGCAGGTCTAAGTGTGTCACGTCTGGGAAATGTGTGACCTCACTGGGTAGGACAGCCAATGGCTCTTGTATTAGCTTTGATCTCTTGAAATTCTATCCTTCGTTGCCTCTCAGTTTCCTTACCTATAAAGATGAATACAGTTCCATTGTCAGCTGGAGGATTAAGTGATTAGCCTGCATAAAGTGTGTTGGGCTGAGTTTTAGGTATCTAGCAAATGTTTTCCACAGATGGAGCCTTTTCATCATCATGTAATCTGCCCGAGGTGGGTATTATTTGATCCATTCTTTACAAATGAAGAAACTGAGGCCAGAGAGGTGACGGGGCCACAGCCCAAAGTCACAGCTTTTAATTGGCTATGCTAGGATATTCATCTGAGCGGCCTGTTTTGGAAGCCTGCCTCTCTAACCACTCAGCTACACGGCTGCTGTCCTTCCTGTGGGTGGGAAGAAGGGAGTCAAGAAGTGGAGAAGCTGAGCCATTCCTTCCCAGAAGTGAAGATGACAGTCAGCTCACACTAGGACTTGGGGTTTTGCCTTCTCAGCCCCTCCCTGTGTGGCCGCTGCCAGCTCCACCTCTCCGGAGAATTCTTCCCAGAGGAGTTCCACCTACGGCATCATTTCTGTTTTCTCTACCAACTTTGAACGTATGACCCTTTCTTAATGCTTTCCAAGCTGGCTTTCAATTCCTTTTGCATTTATTAAATGCTTAGAACGTAGGGCTAGAGCGTGGGCTGTGTAGCTGTGCATAGACCATCGTTCCTCCCCAGCAGTCACTGAGAGCCATGTCGGGAACAGAGACGAAACGAATCATATGAAGTGTAATTGAACACTAGTGATTATATATAATGGTTATTATACATGTCACATATATATCATAAACATTTGAATATCATATCTATCTATCTATAGCAAAAGAGTGGAGAAAATGACTTGTTAATTTCCACCAGGGGTGGAAGGCTGAGCCTTGTGATATGACTTGAGCAGTGTGTTGGAGCAAGGTGCTCAGGAACCGGAAGGCAATGCTATCCTTGCTGTCATGGCTGCTTTGCTGTGACAATAGCATGAATGAACATGAGAGCTCTTTGTCCTTATGAGTGTGCTTGCCTCTCATCCATGTTGTTAGCAGTGGCTCTACCTTGTGTGCTCTTGCCCATCCATTTTCCCTGTGTCAATGGGAGAACAAAGTTGGAACCCTGCAAAGGCTGCCTTCTACTGAGGAATGAGGAAGGGAATGAGGCCTGAACTTCTGCTTAGTGAGGCTGGGGAAGCTGTCCTCCTGTCCTGGCTCAAGATCGGCATCCTACTGAGTTGCTTTGAGGTCTTGGGTCTAACTTCATGTCCCTTCATGTAACATATACAGCAGGCTTGATTGAGTTAGATGGGGAATCGAAGTAACCAGACATCCTCTTCATAAATGACGAATTTCCCTGGGCAAGAATTTCCCATTTTCTTCCTGCCCACCTAGCCATCTAATAAGCATCTAGCTAACCTCTTCTCAGTTCACACTGGGAACTTGGTGCAGGAGACTCAAAGACCAAAAGGGTGCTGTTTTTGCCTTTAAAACAAATCTAGTAACATGGGATCATGTGTCTCCAACTACGTACATGCACCTTGATCAAGAAAGCACGAGATGGTCAGGGGTGTGGTCTAGCACTAGAGTGCTTGCCGAGCATGTGCAAAGCCCTGGGGTTCATCCCTCAGTACCACAGATACAGAAAAAGCTCAAAGTGGTGCTGTGGCTCAAGTGGTAGAGCACTTGACAAAACTCAAGGACAGTGCCCAGGCCCTGAGTTCAAGCCCCAGGACTGGCAAAAAAGAAAGAAGAGGAGAGAAAGAAAGAAAGAAAGAAAGAAAGAAAGAAAGAAAGAAAGAAAGAAAGAAAGAAAGAAAGAAAGAGAAAGAAAGAGAGAGAGAGAAAAGGAGAAAGAGAAAGAAAGAAAGAAAGAAAGAAAGAAAGAAAGAAAGAAAGAAAGAAAGACCTAGCACAGAACAGATCAGCTGACAAATCCTGAACTGAATTTTAATGGATAATATGAAGGTATCAAAAGTAATTAAGACTGAAGGTGCAGTAGAAGGCAAGTATATAAGATGCCCAGGAATACTTTTGCTGGGATGGAGAGTAGGGGAAGGAGGTATGAAAGGAGAAAGAGGGAGAAAGAGGGAGAGAGAGAAAGACAGATTAAGGAGGTGCAGGTTGTCAAGCTCTGTGGTGTGGCAGAGATGGTAGGTGAAACTAGGGCAGGAAATCCTTAGAGGCCAAGCAGTAGCACGTGCACACGCCTTCAGGGCCCTGACAGGTTCTGAGCATAGAAATGGCCATCTTGCTTTGTACTGTTAGGAAGACTACAGCCTGCAGTTGCAAGGGAAGCAAGTGAGAGCTGGAGGGCGATTAGGAGCGGTGGCAGGTGTTGAGGACAGGATGTGGAGGACCGGCAGGGGAGGAGGAGTGAAGAGCTGCTGAGGTGACAGAATTGAGAAACTTCACCTTCCAGTTGGATACGGGTGGTAGAGGGCAGGGAGGAGTCCACAGACTACTCCTGGTTCCCCGTGAGGCTCTTTGCTGAGATTGAAAACAGAAGCCCAGAATCCGATAGATGCCTTCTGTCTTGGCATTTTGAGTCTGCAGGAGAGAAGACACTGGCACCGCGGGTGAAAGAGAGGTGGGAATCTCCACTATGGTGTCCTGGTTAGAAGGTGGACAGAACTGGGTTGGAGCCAAGTGTGTAAAGCAGTTCAAGGGCTGGGGGTTCTGCTCACATGGTAGGAGTGCCTGCCTCATAAGCACAAGGCCATGAGTTCCAAGCCTTAGCACCACAAATAAAAAGAGCAACCACAACGACAAAAAGCAGACCAAGAAGAACACTTTAAAAGAGGGAGGGTGGAGAAGATCAGGGAAAGAATTGGGTCCAGGAGAGGGCACACATGTGACCTGCATGAAGGGGCACAAAAGATGAGGACTGAAGAAGATCGTGGCGATACAGCAGTGGCTGGCGCCAGACAGAGGATGTTTCTGTTCAGAGTCTGGGCTGAGTGAATGGGAGGTGGTAGGGAGGTGGGGAGTACGGAAGTTTGGTTAAGAAGCCATAATGGGGGGATGGAAAGATAAACTAAAGAATTATTTTAAAATAGGAAAGCCATGGCCAGACTTGAATGATGAGGTAAGAAGTTAATGGAGAGGGTAAGTGCTGATGTCCCCAGGATGCCTGGACTTCCAGAGGGTCTTTCAAGCCATGATCTATAGGGATCCCCTGGCATAATGGGAAAAGCAGTCTTCAAACTTAAGAGGCCTCTGTGCTAAGCCCCTCTGCTGCCACCCATGCCACAGTGTATTTCCTGTTCCAGGAAGCCTCTCTTGGGCCTCTGCTGCAGGATGGCCCAGTTGATGGAAGAGCCGGCTGTGTGCATCAAACCCAAACTGCCAATGTCCAAACCCTCTAACAGCAGGTAGAGCAGCTTTTCTTGAGTCCCTTCTGCCAACAGCCATGGAAGAGGTGGAGTTGGGTGGAGTAGGAAACATTCCTGATATATGTGTTGTAACCAGGGTAGATGCCTCAAGCCCTGCTTTGGAGTCATGCAGAGGGCTGGGTTACTCTAGTAAGGCCTGTGGCCAGGCTGCCACCTAGTGTTCAGATGGTTGTGCAGCAAGAAGGCCACCACCTGCCACTCACAGCCCAGGGAATAGACAACAGGGGGAAGGCAGAAAACCCACCAAGAAGCTGGTCTACAGAGAGAAGGGCACAGCATCTTGACCCAGAAAGAGTATAATTTCTGGTGATGAAAGCAGACTGAGAGCAAAGCTGCTGATCAGCCTGCTGCTAGAGGCTAATAAAAGTAACCACATACAATTCTAGTTTATGAGGCCATTTTATTTGCACCATCTTTCATCCTAGCCTTTGATTTAGCTATGGTTGCTTCCGCATTTTATAGATGGAAAAATAGAGGAAATTATTTCAGTTATTGTTTCCTCTATTTTACTTATCCCTGGAAAGTTTGGGCTGTTCACTGTGGACTTGCAAAGAAAGGCGTCTTCAGACATTGGGAGGCGTGGGATGGGGGTGGAGAAATAGAAGATGTTTATGGAAGAAGTGGGCGCAGAGGATTTAGGCAAAACTAAGTGGCAGAGAGCTGTGCCAGGTTGGCCTTAAGGTGGAGAGGGAGGCGGTAAGTGAGTGGTCCTCCTACAGTGAATAGCTACATAGCAGACTCGATCCTACTGGGAATTGAGCAATATATATTTTTCATCGATTGTGTACCCCTACCACCGGTGCTTCTCAAATGGTCTTAAAGCTTAGTATTTTAAGTATTGCTGTGAAAAGACCCCCAATTCTTGCTGTACAAATAAGACAGACCCCATTATGAGATGCCACAATACCAATCTAAATGCCTTCTTCTTCAACTAAATAAAAGTAAACAATTTTATTTCATCTTGATGGATTACCTCCTACTGATAGCCTCTAAAGTATGCTATGACACCTGGTATACAATAGGTGCTCAATAAATACTTGTTAAGTGATTGGTGTTAACAGGTGCTTGGCAAGCTCCAATGTCTGGTAAATACTAGGAAGCATGGCATTTGTTGGAGATGACTGACCAGGTTCCACAAGGGTTGTTTTTTCCAGTCACCTATTGGCTCCATGCCCCACCATAACAACAAGCCGAGCCTCGCAGGAAGTGGGTTTGGATGCTGCTTCTGAATTACCCAAGTGTGACTCGATCCTGAGAGGGTTAGAGTCTCAACAGTCGGATATTGGGTACTCACTGATAGACTGAGAGCTGGGCTCAAAGGGTGAGTGGACTATATAGCTGGTGAATGTGTGGGTATTTGGAGCTGAATGCCAATGGCTCGTTCAGGAGGCTGAGATCAGAGCATCACAGTTAGAAGCAGCATGGGCAGGGAAGTACACGAGACCCTCATCTCTAATTAACCACCCAAAAAGCTAGAAGTGGAGCTGTGGCTCAAGCGTTAGAACTCTAGTCTTGAGCAAAAAAGGTCAGGGATAATGCCGAGCCCCACATTCAAAGCAGGAGAGGAGGTTTGTTTTTTCAAATGTGTTCCAGAAATATGAGGGGAACTTTCTGTGATTTACATGTTCAAATCAGGGACACATTATTA
The DNA here is from genome assembly GCF_031878675.1 of Megascapheus bottae. Lineage (NCBI taxonomy): Eukaryota > Metazoa > Chordata > Mammalia > Rodentia > Geomyidae > Megascapheus > Megascapheus bottae. The sequence continues at coordinate 40,468,275 of NC_143518.1, read as the reverse complement.
AAGACATGCCTGCTGCTTCCGGGGCCCTGTGTGAACAGTTGCTCTGCCCTGGACCAGTGGAGCCCCTGTCTCGTGCTCTTTCATCTGGCAGGGGAGGGCAGGTCTGCTGGGCTGTCCAGGCCTAGCTCCCTGGTCTCTTCTTTGAAGCTCTGGGATTCCCTGAGCAGATTAGGCTCCTCTCACCATGCCCTGCACTTCCTGTGGCCACAGTCCTTTCCACAGTCCCCATCATGAGACTCTGTCCCTGCAGGCAGCCAGATGCCTTTGGCTCGTCCTTGACGTTCCAACATCTAGCTCTGAACCTCACACACAGCACACTCTCAGTAGAATGTGCTTGTTCTTTAGTTTGCTGATGAACACATCCCAGTTGCTCTTTAGGTGAGACTTGGTTTTCCCATCTACAGGACATTTCAAGATGAAAGTAAAGACCCTACGAAGTGATGGCCTGATGGTGCAGGATAATAAGGTCCTGGGTAGATTGGACTCATCCACCCCAGTTAGTAATTGATTGACAATCAAGGTCACAATCAAAGCTTATGTAACAAAAGCCCCATTATTCAATGGATGAAAACAGGTTTTTGCCTGGCAACTTGACAGGGCCACGATGCATGGCCTCTCCACCTACAGCACTAGTATGTGACAGATCTAGGTGGCACATGCTTGGAATGCTTTGAGGATTCTGTTCTAGTAAGCCAGCTTGGGTGCTGTGACAAGGGTGGGTCCAGGTGACAAATGGTGGCCTGATTATTGTTCCTAGGATAGGCCCTAGAAGCCCGCCCAGCAGCTGAGCCAGCTTGGGAGCTGTCGGCAAGGGCTGGGACGTGACAGGAAGAATGTCTCCTGGGCTCCTGGGGCATCCTTGGCATCCTTTGGGAGCTTTGGCAGTGACCTTCGGTATTAATAGCCCACTGAAGATGTGGGGCGTTTTGGGTATATAAAAAATGTATACTTCATGTAAGGGACAAAGGGTAAGTGGATGAATGGATATACAGACGGATGAGACTGACAGACCAACAGGGAGAAAGCATCCGATAGATGGGCAGATGGATGGATGGAGAGCCATTCTGTGCCCGTGGCTCTCCTAGAGACATAAGGTCCATCCACCCAGGCCAATGAGGTAGCAGGGCCTCTTCTTTCCATTTCCAAGAGCAGTTTTCTGAAGGCTCGCTATGAATAGTTAAAAGTCAAATAAAAGGTAGGTAACTGGGGCCGGGAGTTTGGCCTAGTGGTTAAAGTGCTTGCCTAGCATGCATGAAGACCCGGGTTCGATTCCTCGGTACCACATACATAGAAAAAAGCTGGAAGTGGTGCTGAGGCTCAAGTGGTAGAGCTCTAGCCTTGAGAAAGTCCAAGGACAGTGCTCAGGCCCTGAGCTCAAGCCCAGGACTGGCAAAAAAAAAAAGGAGGTAACTGCATATATTCTTTCAGGCAACAGCAATAAATTGAGTTTAATGAATACATTTTCAAAGAATTGCTACCTACTGAGCTTCTTGAAATGTGAAAACACCTTGTCTTTCCCTCAGAATTGATGAGTCGTTCATAAAGGAAAGAATGATGTACCTGCAAATAGAGCACCTTAAGAAAAGTTTTCCTAAGAGATAATGTAACAAGCAATAAATCAACCCCACAAACAGCTTGTCAAATGGGTCACTGTCACGCACCCACCATTCTCCAGAACGTGTGACTCTCTTCAGCATCACTGTGCTGATGCATGCGAGCTGTCTACACCACCCTCACGTCTCCAGTCACCTGCTTTCTCCACCTCGTATGAGGTCATGAGCATTTTTCTATGTTGATCCATAATCTTCATAATTACTTTAAGTGATTGTATAATATTCCATTCATTATACCACCTCGGAATATTTAGGTTGCTTGTTTTTTTTTCCCCTTAATGAACATAAAATATTTCACCCAGTGCCTTTTCTAACTAAGAACTTTATTTTAATCTCTCTCCTACTTAGAAAAGGAATTTTTTTCCAATTTGTGCTTTTCCTTAAGGCAAATTCCTTAGTTATAAATATTGAATTTAAGACTTCAAAGAATTATGTGGCTTCATACATATGGATGTTATGATGTCTTGCTCATAATTAACATGAATCATCCACAATTGCACATATTGGTTCATTAAATCCTCCCAATGTTTCCAAGGTATGTGTAAGTGGGAGATCACTATCATCTCATTTTAAATGAGAAACCAGAGGCCCATAAATTTAAGTGGTTCATACAGGGTTCAAGTCTGTTATGTTTTCTCTCTTTCCCACGGCTATCTGTGGTACAGAGTTACTTCAGTAAATATTTGTCGAGTAAAGCCTGTATGTTGAAGGTTGTGATTTAAGTCTTGATTGGTTTTGGAGCCTGAAATTTTCCTTAAATCTTACCAATTGGCTGATGATGGTTGTTTGGGTGAGGGGTAGACGTGTGAGTGTTGCTCTGTTTTCTTCATTAAGAACTCAGCTTTGGAGAAGCTTCCATTCAGGCTCAAGGCACCCAAGAGAAGGCTAGGGTATTGTAGCTGGCACTGAGGCACCTGATACACGGTCACTATAGAATTGTCACTGTGGAGCATTTTTCATAGATCAGCCAAGTGGAACTATGTATAATGCATTGCTAGAATCGATGTCACAGCTAGAATTGATGTCTTCATACTTAGTAGCCACTTTAACCACCCTAGTGGCTAGGGTTAGAGACCTGATCCAGCAGTGTCTGTCCCAAGTGGTCTTTCTGTTGTCTGTGGCTGTGCAGCCAGATGTTCCGATTCTGTATGTGTAGAAACACTGTCTGGACAGTACCAGGCTCTGTCCCATGAAACTCTGATTTTAGTGTCTAGTAGACAATACACCAAGAAGCAATGCCATCCAGAGCATGGGAACTATTAGAAACAACAGAAGCCCGATGGTGTGGGAATAGAAGGTTTGGGGCTTGGCATTCTGTTTGGGAGCCAGGAAAAGACTGGTACCAAGGAGGTAGCATCTGAATAAAGGCTTTGGGATGAGAAAGATGACAGGGAGAGGGACTACTGAAGACAAATGGAAAAAATAAAAGACAACTTCCATGTATTTGAAAAGGGGAAAGAGATCATTAGGACTTGAGTGTAGAGAGAGGTGGGAGAGGGAGCCCTGCACATTTGGATTCCATTCTAAGAGCAGAGAAGATCTATTAGATGTTTTTAAGCCGGAAAAGGGTAGTCTTATTTTATACTGAAAAAAAAAATCTCTGGATGTCACTCGGAGCTTGAGCTACAAGGAACAGCAGTAGGAGGCTGTGGGATAGCCAGGCAGAGGATGGGGGTGGCTTGGTGGAGGAGGTGTCAGGATGACACCTCGTCAGGATGACGATCTAACAATGTTTGGTGACTGAATGAAGAGGACCAGTTTTAAGGGGAGAAAAAGCAGAAAGGGTGAATTTCACAGACCAACAGGTTTTATTCAGAAGGAAAGCCTAGGAAGAACAACCAAGTCTCCTTCAGTATGGCTGAGGTGGAAGTGGTACACACGGCCCCCTCCTCCTTACAACCAGGGTCCCAGGCAAGAAAAGTGCAGTCAGGCAGGGCAGATGGAGGTGGTAGGAGAACAGAGGGTTTCAAGGTTTCAGCAGCGTCTGTGTCCTCCTGTGAGCTGGGTCCCTTGGGCTCCTTGGTGCATTTGCTCAGGGAGGAGGGCAGGGGAGATGGCTCTGGGGGTCGGCAGCAAGGACATCCTAAGATATGGCTGTCAGGGGGAAGGGCAGTGCTTTTTAAGTTCTTGTCCATCATCTGATGTGTGAAGAATGAGGGGGAATGCTAGGCGACTTCTGGGTTTGGATCTTAAGCAAAATGAGAAGAGGCTCTGAACGCGTTTGAGCCCTGGATTCTGATTTGTCTCTCCAGGCAGGAGACTCTGCACTTGCCACATGGCTGGCACTTGGTGTGTGTGTGTGTGTGTGTGTGTGTGTGTGTGTGTGTGTTGGGCGGGGGGGGGGGAGAAGTTTGTATCCCCTGCTCTTTCTTCTAGAATATCAGAGGTGAGTTGACTCAAAGCTTCTCTGAGAAGAGACAGGGGTTTGAAGCATTGGTTCCTGTCTGGGAAACCATGCTTCCCTTGCCAAGAATGGATGAGACTGTTTTGATGTATTCAGTATGTTTTAATTAAACAATTATTATTATCCCAAGCTCTGTCCTGGATGCCAAGATACAGCTGCAAACAAAACACACAACACCCTGCCATCCTGAAGCTTGCCTTGTAGTCTGAGGTCTAGAAGTTGAATAACACATAAAATATGTTGGAGGCTTACAAGAACTGTGGGGAAAGGCGAGGATGTGGGGCGGGGAGCGTGAGAGGTAGGTGGAGGAGAGAGGGGGTGGCAGGGGTGAGTAAGTCACAGGCAGGATGGGCGCAGGACCCACACTCCTTCTTGGCCACAGGGTATCCACCCCAAGGCCTGCAGGCAGCCTTGACGCATCCTCAAATTTGTTTTCTTCCTCGTGCTCGCCACACCCCAAAACAATCCTGTTTGTTTGTGTTTGTGTTTTTTCTTCTTCTCCATAATTCAAATGAATGCTGATGTGATTCCAACATGTATGAATTTAGGACGGAGACAGGAATGTGGGGGTGGGGGTGGTGGGAATGAGGTGGGGACTGTGAAATCTAAACCATAACCTTTAACAGGCAAGTTCAACTTTGGAAGTTATTAGACTCAGGGATTCCCAGGCAGTCCTGAATTCCGATTTCGGTGATGAATCTAATTGGGGCAGGAGGGGATACTAGAGAAGCAATTTGGGTGGGAGACCCTGAGGGGCGCATGGCCTGATGGGCCTCCCTCCCTTCTTTGCTGGGCAGGCCTGGGTGGAATTAGAGCCTGGTGCATTCCTGACTTTGTGCCAAGATGCTGAAGGATTTCCAAGGTTCCCCTGTCCCTGCGCTCCCCCTGTCCCATCTCAGCAATCTGCCACCCACCCTCTCCTGGGAGCACAGCCAGGGAGGGGTCCCCTTCATCAGCCACTGAAACTCTGAGCAGGTGTTAATTAGGAAGTTGAGAGGTGATTATAACTTTCCTTCATTAAAGACAAACAGTGTCATGCCCCCCCACCCCCGTCCTGCCCTCCTTCCTGTTCCAGTGCCAGGGAGGTTAATGGAACATCTGCCACGCAGGATAGTGTGGAGTCCCAAGAGCTCTGCCCTGCCAGCTCTAGGCTTGACTGGAAGGACCCTGAATCCTGGACCTGCCAGGGGAGGCGGCGGGGATGACCTCACAAGGCCTCATGTGTGTGTGGGGGTCTCAGCAGGCAAGGGGGGCTTCTTGCTTCTCCCCCTGCACCAATACTCTGGATGTTTCTTCATCACACATCTCTTCTGCATGTGGGGGATGTGTACACACACACACACACACACACACACACACACACACACACACACACACACACATAGCTCACTGCAGGCTTGGAGATGGGGGCCTTAAAAGAAATAAGGCAGCTGGGTACCAGGGCTTAGGCCTGTGATCTTAGCTATTCCGGAGGCTGACACAGGAGGATTACGGTTCAAAGCCAGTCACGGCAGGAAGGTCTAGCAGGCTCTGATCTCCGGTTAATCACAGAAAAAGCCAGAAGTGGAGCCGTGGCTCACAGTGGTAGAGCACTGGCCTTGAGCAGAAGTGCTCAAAGATAGTGCCCAGACCCTGAGTTCAAGCTCCATGACTGACAAAAACAAAACAAAAGCAGTGAGGCATGAGATTGAAATTGTCTTTATTTCTCAACTCTTGGTTGTATGTGTGGTTTTCGTCCACTGTAAAATTGTGTGTGTGTGTGTGTGTGTGTGTGTGTGTGTGTGTGTGTGTGTGTGTGTGTGTAGATACTGGGGCCTGAACTCAAGGCCTCAAGCTCTTGCTTGGCATTTTTGCTCAAGCATGATGCTCTATGAGTTAAGCTACATCTCTACTTCTGGCTTTTTGCTGGCTGATTAAACATGAGGCTCATGGATTTATCCACCCAGGCTGGCTTTGAACTGGAATCCTCAGATCTCAGCCTCCTGAAGAGGCACCAGACCCTAAAGTAGTATTAAAAAAATGACATTTGCCACGAAGAGCTGAGATTACACCAGTGGCAGTGGTGTATAAGCATAGAAATAGTAGCTAGGGATAAGATCTGGAACTTTCATTCCATGCTAACCTCACTGGAGCAGACTTGCACAGGAGGAGAACTGGGCAGTTATAAGCTTTTAAACTTAAAAAATCTCTGAGTCAGCTTCTTCCTAACAAAATACGTCTGACCAGAAGGCTGCAAGGGCCTTCCAGACCTGACTCTGTGATTCTGAGGCAAAGCACAGTTCTAGGCAGATCTGGGGGGTGGGGGGGGGAGTGCCAAGTGGCTGGGAGTCCTGGTCCCTAGAGGCACCGTGGGTCATCAGCGTGACCTTCGGCTGGGATGCCAGCCTCACCTTATTAGCTGTTTGACTTTAGGCCAGTTTCTTCACATTTTGGTTTCTTCACCTGAAAAATGGGGACAGTGATCCCTATCTCATTTACTCTGGGAATTGAATTACATGAAAAAATGTGCTCTGCACCATAATTGCACAAGGGAACTGGGTGTGGTGATAGGGAGGCACTGGCTAGGGAACTATGCTTTAAATTTAATTTTAAATATTAATTGTACAAAACAATGGGTTTCATGATGACATATTCACTCCGCACACCCTTTCGTTCTCCCTCCACCCTGCCAGTGGTTCCCCAAATAATCCTCTTTCTGCTTCCCCCTCCATATATATATATATATATATATACACACTATATACATATGTTTTTCTTGATTTCTTATATGAGAGAAAAGATGTCTTTTTTTTTTCAATTGGGGGGCTGGGAGCTGTCCCTGAGCTTCTTTTGCTCAAGGCTAGCACTCTACCACTTTGAGCCATAGAGCCACTTCTGGTTTTCTGGTGGTTAACTGGAGATAAGAGTCTCAAAGACTTTCCTGACCAGGCTGGCTTTGAACTTTGATCCCCAGATTTCAGCTCTCTGAGTAGCTAGGATTACACATGTGAGCCACCAGTACCTAGCTTCATTTGTCTTTCTAAGTTTAGCGTATTTTACTTCACATGACAGCCTCCAGTTCTATCCATTTTCCTGTGAATGGTCTAACTTTGTTCTTTGTGGCAGAGTCCTATTCCACTGTATATATGCACCACACTCTTGGTGTCCACTCATCTGTTGATGGATGCCTAGGTCTAGTTTTGACTTGGCTATTGTGAAGAGTGCTGCAATAAACAGGTGTGCAGGTGTCTCTGGGTGCTGACTTCGATGCCTTCCATTATATTACCAGAAGAGCTATGGCTGGATGATAGGAAAGTTATAATGTGTTTTGGGACCTTTATATAGATTTTCACAGTGTCTACACTTATTTATGTTCCTGCCAACAGTGTGTGAAATTCCTCCATGCCCACCCTCAGTATCCTCATCAGTATTTGGTGGTGATGTTTGTTTTCTTGCTCAACACCATTCTGAATGGAATAAGCTGGAATCTCAAAGTAGTTTGTCTGTTTTGGTTTTTATTTATTTATTCTGGGGCTTGAACTCCATGTTTTGAACTTGCTCAGCTCATTTTTTTCTGCTGGTGCTCAACCACTTAAGCAACACCTCTAGTCCTGCTTCTCCCCCCCCCACCATGGTTATTTTGGAGATGGACTCTCATGAACTTTTTGTCCAGGTTGGCTTTGAAGCATGATCCTTAAAACTCAGCCTCCTGAGCTAGGATTACAGATGCAAGCCACTAGTGCTTGACTCGTTTGCCCATTTAGTGACTGGATTATTTGTTCTATTGTGTTTAATTTTTTAATTCTTTACATATTCTGGTGATTAATCCCTCGTCTGATGAATAATAGCTGATAAACTGTTCTCCCATTCTGCAGGCGTCCTTCACTCACACAGAGAATTCTCAAGCTTGATTTTCAAGTTCCAAGTTCTCCGTCTTTCAGCTTGATCTCTTTCTCGGAGGGGGACGGTCTACCTCCCTCTACCTCTGTAGCCTTTGCTGAGGCTCAAGCAGACGTTTCTCCAGTGAAACACCCAAAAGCCAGGTTAACCAAGGGGTTATATTATATTATATTATATTATGGTAGACTTTGCCTAATCTCACCTTTTATTTTGCAAATAAGAGACTTGAGGCCCAGAGAGGTACATGACCAGATAGTGAGAGGGCAGTGAGAAGGCCTCAGACTGTGGGGGGAGGGGGCTTTCAGGCTATCTAATTTATCCACTTCTGACCCTGCTGGGGAGTCCTGACACATCTGGCTCATGGAGTTCCTCATCCAGGACTGGACAAAGTCTGTCTTTTCCAAAATCCACTGGTGCCCTCTGCTGGGCAAGGGTTCAAGCCACTTTGAGCTGGGATCTCCAGAGGGTTCCATGCTCTGGGTATGTGGCCTACTGGGTGCCATGGTCCCCTGGGTACATTGTGATATGGTTTAGACTTTTGGTATTCTATTACAATGTCCCATTTCAGAGCAACAATAACAATACGCAGCAAGTGGAACAGTGAAATAGAATACCAAAAGTCTTGCCTTTTCATCCCTAGGCTGTTTCTTCTCCAACCTTAGGCTGTTTTCTTGAATGCACAAGCTCATTGGAGGGCCCTTCTGCTTGTTGGAGCCCCATTCTTCTGCTTGTCCTGCTCTTTCCAGGACAATGCCCTACAAAACTGTAGCTGTCTATGTCTTTCAGGACCCAGCTTGGTTGTTTTCCTCAATCCTGCTAGCCCACTGGGCTGGCACGGGTCTGGGAGGCCGGGCAATTCTAGGGCTCAGCTCCCTTCTCTACTCACAGATCTCAGAGTCCCCAGTCAGTGGCTTAAAAATCATTGCTTTATGTTTTTGTCAGGCTTTGTAGCTGTTCCGATGGGGAGGATTAATCCATTCCTACAGCTCTTTGCTTGCCAGAGAAGGGAGCTTCCATCTTATATTTTAGCTAGCTTAACCCCATTACACTGGTGTTCTTCAAAAATCTAATTATAAAACTTTATGCTAGCTGGGAAGTGGGAGTGTTGTGTGTGTGTAGGTGGCGTACACCTGTAATCCTAGTTACACAGAAGGCTGAGATCTGAAGATCATGGTTAAAAGCCAAGGGAAATCTATGAGACTCGTCAATTAAACACCAAAAAGCCAGGAGTAGAACTGTGGCTCAAGTGGTAGAGTGTAAAAGCTAAAGGACAATGCCCAGGCCCTGAGTTCAAGAGCCACTACCAGAACACGTGTAAGAATGTGTACACACACACACACACACACACACACACACACACACACACAAACCTTCAATTAAGCCAGGTGCTGTAAGTAGCACATGCTCAGAATCCCGGCACTCAGGAGGCAAGAGTGATGTTGAGCCAGTGTGAAGTTGAGCATTGCCTGCCGTGTTCACTACGTAGGTGTGCTATCTCCACAGCTCTGGAGCTCTCTTCACGCCTCTTCTAGAAGAATAAACTTACTTAGGCAGAGCGAGGGCAGACATGGTAAGAACAAATGGGGGGAGTGGAAGAGAGGAGAGGAGAGGGCCAAAGCTCAGACCCCTAGCCCAGCCGGTGGCCAGTGTCTCCCTCCAGGCAGAGACACTGGTCAGCCTCCAAAGCTGCGCGTGTGAGGGGGGACTGGCTCCCCTGCCGCAGTACCTTCCTCCTGCTCCTCCAGGCTGCGGAGACGTTGGCAGCAGTGGGATTAGCATCTGTGGAGACACACGTTCATGGTGACACTTTCCCTTTTGGAACAAAATGACCACAGGCGGCCCCGAGCACAGGGCTAGACAAAGGCTGGAGTCTGAGGGTTCAATGTCGCACCAGGTTTTACAGAACAGTAGGGGGCACTCCAACGCCTGCCGTGGGTCCTGAGGAGGAAGCTAGACCTCCAAGAGTGACCACCATTTAGCAGGCACAGTGCTAGACTTTTTGTGACCAAGACTTCATCATTCCTTACCATAGCCTTCTGGGGTGCCTATGGCCTTTACACAGTGCTGCAATGTAGAGCACTGGACAGCCAGAGAGGTTCACAGAGCTATCTGTGGGGCTCACTTTCCAGAGCCTGGGAGGGTGGGCAGGGTGAGTGAGGGCATTTGGGAAATCCTTTGTGGGCTAAGCCCATGGGTGGCAGAGCCCAGGTGACCTTGAAGTGCCCTCACATTGCAGAGGCCAGCTGGAACCAGTACCATCGACTGAGCTTTTCCCCTTAAGGTGAGGGGAGGCCATGCAAGAAGTAGGACCAGAAATGGATACAGGATCAGGAGAGGTCAGAGAGAGACAATGTGACAGGGAAAGTGAAGAGCTAGAGCTCCCATGAATGCAACTAGGGGTGAAATATTACTTTGGATCTAAGGTCTAAGGGAACCTGCCAGTTCTTCTATCTCCCATGAAGTGCAGGCTGGCCTAAGGGCGGGGTGAGCAAAGCTGGCTCTGTGTCAGAAGATATGCCTTAAGACACACACTTGTGTCAGGTGCCGGTGACTCACACCTGTAATCCTAGCAGCCCAGGAGGCTGAGAGCTGAGGATCGCGGCTCAAAGCCATCCCAGGCAGGAAAGACTGTGAGCCTCTTATTTCCAATTAACCAGAAAACTGGAAGTGGCGCTGTGGCTCAAGAGGTAGGGCAGTAGCCTTGATCTGAAGAGCTCAGGGACAGTGCCCAGGGCCAGAGTTCAAGCCCATGACTGACAAAAAAAAAAAGACACACACACTTGCTCTGGACATCCTGGCATCCTGCTTCCTGACATCCTACAGTGTTGTGTTTTTGTTCTGTTTTTTGGTTTTTTTTAATCAAAGTTGTCACCTGGTCGTGATTTGGAACGTTTGAGCAAAGGGTCATTTTGATTGGGTGGGGCCTGGCGGTCCCTGGGCAGCACAAGGGCACTGAGAAAGAAGAGGCTGAATCCAAAGACCCTGAAGGATCAAGGCTGACCGGCCGTCCTCCGTGCAGCCCCTGCTCTTCTAGGGTTCCATGGTGCTCTCGCGCCCTCCTCAGGCAGAGTCCAGAAATGCATCACATTTATCCCAGACTGGGAGTTTTTCAGCCAAGTTTTCAGATGTGGCTTTTTCGTACATATATGCACACCGCGTGCTTCAGCAATATTCTCCCCGCTCACACTTTTCTCCCTTCACATCCTGATTTCCTCCCCCAAAGATCCTCCAATTTATGTTCCTATTCATTTGCTTTCATTTGTTTAGATGTAGTCACAATGGAACCCATTTTAAAGCAGTGCTAGGAGGCTGAGATCTGAGGATCTCGGTTCAAAGCTATCTGGGGCAGGAAAGTCTATGAGATTCGCATCTCCAATTACATGGAAGAGGAGTAGTGGCTTAAATGATAGAGCCCCAGCTCGAATGACAGAGTATACGAAAAGCACTCTAGCTCAGCGTTCAAGTTGCAGCACCAGCACAAACAACAACAAACAAACAACACACAACCCGAAAGGTAAAGAAGGAAAAGGTGGGAAAGGGAATAGGAGGGAGTAGTGGAGAGGGCAGATACACTCAAAGTGTACTGTGTGGATGTCTGGAAACACTGCAGCAAGAAGCCCCACCTTGTACAATTCGTATGTGCTAGTATAGAGATGTGGGGAAGGGTGTGGTGTGTAACGCGCAGTGTGTCCAGCAGTGTGCTGGGAGCCTTAATTATTGCTGTTCTACAGAAGTGACAACCGGGTTGGGAAAGCATGTATTCCCTGTCCATGTCGCAAGGCAGTGGTGTCAGAGCTGGGACTCCAGATTTGCCTGACTCCTAAAGAGGGAAGTTGAAAAACTTCTCTTGACCTCCAAATCCCAGCATATAGCTGGGTCCAAAAAAAAAAATACCAGCCCTGGGGCTGGGAGTTTGGCCTAGTGGTAGAGTGCTTGCCTAGCATGCACGAAGATCTGGGTTCAATTCCTTAGTACCACACACACAGAAAAAGCCAGAACTGGTGCTATGGCGCAAGTGGTAGAGCTCTAGCCTTGAGAAAGCCTGAGGATAGTGCCCAGGCCCTGAATTCAAGCCCCAGGACTGGCAAATACCAATGGCCTAAGACACAGGACCCTGCTTAGGCCCCCCACTAGTACTCTTCCCCAGAGCCAGACCCCACGAAGAGAAGCAGACCCCAGGAGAGAACCGTGTACCTGGGTATGTGGCAGAGGTAGACCCTTTGCTCTTCGGTGTCTGGGAAACAGCCAGGTGAACAGTTTCTCTTCTCACCTGTCCTTTCAAACAAGGAACTACCATTTGTCTTCACAGCTGCTTTCTCTGATTGGCAGATGAGAAAGCTAGACAAACGGGAGAACATCATCCCTCCATGCATTTATAAAAGCCAATTTTATTCAGTCTGGGATATTACAGGGAATAAGATAACTAAGGTTGGGAGCAGGCAGACAGTGAGTGGTAAGTTGAATAAACAAGCAAATTACACAATCTCTATAAAAATGGCGCCAGGAGTGCAGGGAGGAGGGAGACCTAAATGGATGCTCACAACTCGGGTAGCAAGCCTGCTGCCACTACCACTATTTTAGTAATTATCTTGTTCTGACCCCAGGCCTTGAACTCAGGACCTGGGCACTGTCCCTGAGCTTCTGTGCTCAAGGCTAGCACTCTGCCACTGGATCCACAGCTCCACTTCTAGTGTTTTGGTCTTTAATTGAAGATAAGAAGAGTTTCTTGGACTTTCCTGCCTGGGCTGGCTTTGAACTGTGGTCCTCAGATATCAGCCTCCTGAGTAGCTAGGATGACAGGCTCAAGAAGCTTACTTCTGAGGGAAGAAGAGAATGAGGTTAGGGAAAGAGCCGGCTGACACCTCCGCAGCAAGATTCCAGAGAGGAGCCGGAGAGAGGCCTGCAGTTGAGTGTGCTGGGCCAGAGCAAGATGGGGGTGTCTGGAAGGAGAGAGTGTCTGGAAGGTCGGGGGAGTAAAATGGGGGTGTCTGGCTGGTGGTGGAGGAGTAAAGTGGGGGTGTCTGGGAGGAGGGGGTGTCTGGCTGGTGGTGGAGGAGTGAAGTGGGGGTGTCTGGGAGGAGGGGGTGTCTGGCTGGTGGTGGAGGAGTGAAGTGGGGGTGTCTGGGAGGAGGGGGTGTCTGGCTGGTGGTGGAGGAGTGAAGTGGGGGTGTCTGGGAGGAGGGGGTGTCTGGCTGGTGGTGGAGGAGTGAAGTGGGGGTGTCTGGGAGGAGGGGGTGTCTGGCTGGTGGTGGAGGAGTGAAGTGGGGGTGTCTGGGAGGAGGCGAGGTGAGGGGGAGTCAGGTGGGGGTCTGGAAGGTGGGGGAGGTAAAATGGGGGTGTCTGGTGGTGGAGGACTGAAGTGGGGGTGTCTGGGAGGAGGGGAGGTGACGGGGAGTCAGGTGGGGGTCTGGAAGGTGGAGGAGTGAAGTGGGGGTGTCTGGGAGGAGGGGGTGTCTGGCTGGTGGTGGAGGAGTGAAGTGGGGGTGTCTGGGAGGAGGGGAGGTGACGGGGAGTCAGGTGGGGGTCTGGAAGGGGGGGCAGGGGGCTGCGTGTGCGGAGGGAGGAGGGGGTACCGCGGGTGTCCGCCACCGGTACGTGTCACGCTCCGCGTACCCGAGGCGCTTACACGCGCCCGCCCTGCCGCTTCCTCTAGGAGGGGACAAGGACGCCATTGGACGGTTGAGAAGTGGATGCTGGTGACGGCGGTCAGCAGCGGTGGTCACGGAGGGAAGAAGGAGGGAAGGAGGAGGGAAGGAGGAGGGAAGGAGGAGGGAGCTCTTCCGGGTTCTGCCTGCCGAGCCCGGCCCGGCCCAGCCCCAGGAGGCCCGGGCGTGGCGCCCTCTGGCGGTCGACCGGTTTGCCGCGCTCCGCTCGCTCCCTCTGCTCCCTCCCTCCCTCCCTCTGCTCCCTCCCTCCCTCCCTCCCTGGCGGTGTCTGGCGCCCTCCGGTGGAGGAATGGGGGTCAACAGCACGGGTCTGGGATGCCACAGGAGGAACTCAGGTCTTTGGGGACAGTGTGAGGCGAAAGAATCAACAGCTGCAGACTATAGAGAATAGCATAGCATAGCATGGCATGGCATGGCATAGCATAGCATAGCATAGAATAGAATAGAGTACAATAGAATAGAATAGAATAGAATAGAATAGAATAGAATAGAATAGAATAGAATAGATAGAGACAGCCCCTCAGCCTGCAGAGAACCAAAGTGAAAGAACAGCCCCCTTGGTAAGAGAATTTCAAAGAGTCATTGCACTCAGGAACCTGTGCATGGGGCGATGAGGCTGGATGCTGGCAGTTCGAGGGCGTCCTTTCATCAAAGGTTGGTTTTTAAGTGTGAAAATGCACACAGACGTTCCTGATGTTAAGGTTTTCATTTTCACCAGGAGACAACCTTTATGCACGCTCAGGTTCTACTACTACAAGCTCCTCCACAATCTACCCACACAGCCACCCTCATCAGCTCTCACCTGTCAAGTTTATTTCGCCACTGTGACTATGTGACTGCAAGCACACTGTGTGTCCCCCACGAATAGGTTAAAGGAGTTCAGTAACTTTGTGGGGAAATAGTTGGGGAACTGGAAAGCCAGGCTGGGCAGGCTGTCAGTGTTGTACTCTGTGATGCTCGTGGCGGGGGCCCTCTAGTGGACAATCACCACAGAAGACCAGATACATATGTATTATATATATAGTAGACAATATGCATTTTATATATAATCTTTGATTATACATTTAACATGACATTATATATAAACTTTATTAACTTAATACATACATTCTTTAACTATATATTAACTATATTTACTATATAGTCAACTACTTCAACATTAATTGAATGCTCTCTCACACATCAAATGGTTTAAAATATATAGTTTTAGTATATGTAGGCACACATAACCCGCACTTAGATCAAGGTACAAATATTATTTCCAGCACTTTAAGAAGCAGCCTCATGGCCCTGTTAATGCAGTACAAAGGATAACTACCCTTCTGAACTCTACCCCCCACAGGTTGTTTTTGCATTTTCTTGAACTTCATATAAACAGAACTAAATAGAATTTCAGGCTATATGTTGTTTCAGTTTTTTAAAACGTTATTTGTTTTTGTTATCTTTAAGCTATTGTACAAAGGGGTTTCTTTTTGGCATATCAGTTTATGAGTACATTCTGTCTTGGTCACTGTCGTCCCTTTTTATCATTCTCTCCTACTAGGCTACAGGTCTTATGTTTTCTGCACTAGCAATATATCTGTGAGATTTGTTCATGTATCCTATTGAGTTTGGTCTTTTTATTACTGTGATTAGTTCATTATATGAATCCATCACATATTTTTAAAAATCCATTTAATTTTGTATTATCTTTTCAATGTGGCTGAATTAACACAAACTTGGGGGCCTAAACAACACAGATTTACTACTTGCACCTCTGAATGTTGGAAATAGAGCGTGGTTAGGGTCAAGGTGACAGCAGGGCTGTCCTCCTTTGGAAGGCTCTAGGAGAGGGACTATTTCCTCGTGTTGTCCAGAATCTAGAAAATGCCTGAGTGGCTTCATCCCTGATCTCTTCCTCTGTTTTCAGGACTAGAAGCACTATACCCTTCTGATCATTCTCTGCTTTCCAAGTTCCTCTCAGGAAGCCCTCAGGGAGGACTTTCTGATTGAAAGGATCCATGGTAATAGCTGGGTAACCAGGTAGCCTAGCCACACGACCTTCATCTCGAGTCCATCCTGAAGACAGGCTCTAAGGGAGCTGAGGCTCTGCAGTTCTTCACACACCTACCTGGTCACATGGCTCTTTCGAGATTCTAGCCATTCTGTGGGGTGTGGGGTGTGACACATTCTCCTGATGAAAGTGTAAATTATCCCTTGATATATTGACTGGGTTAAAGAAAAACTATGTCTTTTTGATATGTTTTATCAGGTGTTTCTTCACTTAAAAATTAGTTTGTCCTTTTTTTTAGAATGATTTATAGGTGATTTTAGAATGATTTATATGGGCTTGACACAATTATTTTGTCAAATGCTTGCACAACACAGAGAGCTATTCTTCTTGCTTATCTCTTCCATGCCCACATATTTCAGGGTTTAGAAGTGCTCAGTTTTGACAGGTTCAAATGATCGGTTTTCTCCTGAGTAGTATTTTTTTTTTTGCCAGTCCTGGGCTTGAGCTTAGGGCCTGAGCACTGTCCTTGCACTTTCTCAAGGCTAGAGCTCTACCACTTGAGCCTCAGCACCACTACCAGCTTTTTTCTATGTATGTAGCACCCAGGAATTGAACCTGGGCCTTCGTGCATGCTAAGCAAGCACTCCACCACTAGGCCAGACTCCGGGCCCCTGAGTAGTATTGTTTAATGTGCTTTGTCTAGTTCAAGGTCACACTTTCATTCTCTTTTGATTTCATCTAGAAACCTGGCCAGTTAGCCCACATTTGCTCTATGATCCAATTCAGC
The DNA here is from genome assembly GCF_031878675.1 of Megascapheus bottae. Lineage (NCBI taxonomy): Eukaryota > Metazoa > Chordata > Mammalia > Rodentia > Geomyidae > Megascapheus > Megascapheus bottae. The sequence continues at coordinate 40,451,933 of NC_143518.1, read as the reverse complement.
TAAGCAGTTGGTTTTAAAATTATATTTCATTGTAAATAGTTTTGTAGTTTGAGATGGAGGTCAAGGTTACTTTTTTCCACCCCATTTGTGGATCTAACACCATTAAAATTTTGTTTTTACTTTCCACTAAATTAAGTGTTTTGTCACAATTATTTGTTGATTTTTAGTCACTTTGTCCATTCTTTTTTACTTTATGCAAACACAACACCGTGTTGTCAGAAAATAATGACATTTCCCTTCTTCTAGTCTGAATAGCCATTATTTATTTTCCCCATTTAGTGTGATGGTCCTCTAATAGTTCTCTTTTATTGTTGGTCAGTGTTAATAAATCACAAATTCATTGCTAAATTTCAACCTGATCACACATTTCTAAAATAAATCCAATTTGATAATGAAGTTTCTGTGTCAACTTGCTAGGCAAAAGCTCCCAGTTATTCAATCAAACGCGAATCGAGGTGTTCTGAAGGTATTTTCAAAGCTGGGACTCATGTCCATAATTAGTTGACGAGAGGAAGCTGGTCCTTGAGAATGTGGCGTGCTTGGAGCACCCCAGGGAAAGGCTTTATGGGCAGAATTGAGAATTCTGAGGAGGAAAAGGTCTGCCTTGTCCTGCTGGATCAGCCTGGAGTTTCCAACCGGCTCTTCTGGCTGAGCCGCCTCCTGGTAACCACAAAGCAATCTGCTGGTCTTGGTGAGGGCTGAGAGGGCAAATGGCTAAGCTAGATGAGGGATCAAATGCAAGGAGAGCTTTGTGGTCAGGAAGACTGTTGAAAAGACTTTCTGACTGAGAGCCAAGTGGGAAGCAGAAGGGGATAAAGATGGGTGTTGTCAGCAGCCAGCGGCTCGATTGTGTCCAGAGCCGCTGCTGCTGGCCAGGGGACGTTATGTCAGGCTGAGAGGCCATGAGCAGCAGTCCTAGGACCGTTCCTTCCCTCCTGGCACTGGAAGGACACCGCCATGTTGGGAGGATTTCCTGGAAGAGACCCAGGGAGCCTCATGGCTCCATGGAGATGCTGGCTGTCAGTCTCGCTGTGGGGTGGAGAGGGTGGGGCCGCAAGGGGGACCCCACTGGAGTGTGTGCCTCTGCTGATGTTTGGAAGCCACGCTCAGGGCCGCAGGGAGCCTCCCACTGCAGTGGCTGGACTACGAGGGCACAGACCAGCTCAGGGAGCTGAACACAAGTTCCTTGGCTTGTTAGTTGTCTTGGCCCAAGAACTCAGTGAGTTCAGTCCATGAACAGCAGGGCCAGCAAAGATCCCAAACCCAGCCAAGGAACCCAGGCTTCCTGCCTGTGACCCCTGGGCCTAACAAGCTTGGTATTCCCAACTTCTCATGGGTAGGACAAAGGGAAGGGAGGGAGGGAGGGAGAGAGAGAGAGAGGGAGGGAGAGAGAGAGAGAGAGAGAGAGAGAGAGAGAGAGAGAGAGAGAGAGAGAGAGAGAGAGAGAGAGAGAGAGAGAGAGAGAGAGAGAGAGAGAGAGAGGTTTCCCAAGATAACATTTTCTTAAAACAAATGAGGACCAGAAGTTTGGCCTAGTGGTAGAGTGCTTGCCTAGCATGCATGAAGACCCGGGTTCGATTCCTCGGTACCACATACACAGAAAAAAGCCCAAAGTGGTGCTGTGGCTCAAGTGGTAGAGCTCTAGCCTTGAGAAAGTCCAAGGACAGGGCTCAGGCCCTGAGCTCAAGCCCAGGATTGGCAAAAAAGGAAACAAAACAAACAGATGAGACAGAAATATGGATACTAAGTCAGGGATGCAAAGAGGGTGCCTATTTTTTCCCATATATTTTTATTGTAATTAATAGAAGGGTTACATTATATTCATCAGATAAAGGATGGTTTACTTCACATACATTGATACCCTTTCTCATGTCCTGGTCCCATTTCCCTCCACCCACCCCCACCCCTCATATTGTTTTCCCCCTTCCCTACCCAATTTCAAATAACCAAATACACATATATACAATATATCAGATAACAAGTTGAAATACTGTAGCAATATGAGATAACCAAGGGACAGCAAAAGAGATGAGAGATAACATAGTACATTAAGGACAACAATCACTCATTATATGGCTTTTGTTTCTATATCCTGGAGGTTCTTTCATTTACCATCATTCTATATGGCCGTATATGGCTAGGTTTTGTTCTATTGTAAATCTCTGCTAGTAGAGCCCAAGGTTTCTACTGATTATGACAAATGAGGGAAACCATTGAGCCTATGTTCCTTTGAGTCTGGCTTACTTCACTTAGTATGATTTTTTTCTAAGTCTTTCCATTTCCTTACAAATGGGGCAATGTCCTTCTTTCTGACAGCTGCATAGAATTCCATTGTATATAAGTACCACATCTTGTTGATCTACTCATCAACTGAGGGGCATCTGGGTTGGTTCCATATCTTTGCTATGGTAAATAGTGCTGCAATGAACATCATTGTGCTGGTGGATTTAGTATGTCCTTGTTTCTGGACGGTTGGGTAAATGCCAAGTATTGGAATTGCTGGGTCATAGGGGAGTTCTATGTTTAGTCTTTTGAGGAACTGCCATACTGCTTTCCATAGTGGTTGAACGAGTTTGCACTCTCACCAGTAGTGTAGTAGTGATCCCTCCTGGCCACATCCCCTCCAGCATCTGTGTTATTAGATTTCTTGATCCTGGCCATTTTAACTGGAGTGAGGTGTAATCTTAGAGTTGTTTTGATTTGCATTTCTTTTATGGCCAGAGATGTTGAGCATTTCTTCATGTGTCTATAGGCCATTCTTATTTCTTCTTCAGAGAAGACTCTCTTTAACTCTTTGGCCCATCTTTTAATGGGATGGTTGTTTCTTTGGAGATTAGTTTTGGAGTGATTCAATTTTTTGAGCTGTTGATATATTTTAGGTATGAGGCCTTGGTCCATTGTTTGGTTGGTGAAGATCTTCTCCCACTCTGTAGGCTTCCTAATTAGCTTACTAGCTATGTCCTTTGCCATACAGAAGCTCTGCAGTTTAATGCAGTCCCACTTATCCAGCCTTTCTCTGATTTGTTGTGTTTCTAGGTCCTTATTAAGAAAGTTTCGACCTGTGCCAAGGAGACCTAGTTTATCTCCTATTCCTTCTTGTAAAGTTTTTGTGTCGGCTTTTACCTCAAGGTCTTTGATTGATTTGGAGTTAATCTTGGTGTAGGGTGACAAATAAGGATCCAACTTTAGTTTTCTGCAGGTGCTTAACCAGTTCTGCCAGCACCACTTGTTGAAGAGGCTATCTTTCTTCCATTCTATTTTTTTGCTCCCTTATCAAAGATTAGGTGGCCATAGGTCTGTGGGTTAATATCTGGGTCCTCAGTTCTATTCCACTGGTCTTCAGGCCTGTTCATGTGCCAGTACCAAGATGTTTTGGTCACTATAGCTCTGTAATACAGTCTAAAATTTGGCATTGAAATTCCTTCTGTGCTGTTCTTTCTGCTAAGAATTATTTTTGCTATACAGGGTCTTTTATTATTCCATATGAAATTTTGGATTGCCTCTTCTATTTCTTTAAAGAATGACATTGGGATATTGATGGGTATTGCATTGAATTTGTAGATAACCCTTGAAAAAATTGCCATTTTCACGATGTTAATTCTTCCAATCCAGGAGCATGGGAGGTTTTTCCATTTCCTCAGTTCTGCTTTAATTTCCTTTTTCAGGGTTTTAAAGTTTTCATCAAAAAGGTCCTTTACATTCTTAGTTAAGCAAAAGCAGTTGCTTTCTTGATGTTGCCTTGTTCCTCTCATTGTTGGCATATAGGAAGGTGGATGATTTTTGAGAGTTAATTTTTGTCGGGGTTTTTAGTCCTTCTTGCCTCCTGACCTGCAAGAGGGACAGAGAGAACACGCCCCGGCTAAGACGAGACCAAGAAAGGCCAGGGCCCACACCCAACCCTCCCTCACCGGAAGGAAGACACTCAGGTCGCGCCAGGGAGACTGGTCAAACCAAGACTTGTTTATTGGGAAAATACAATGGGTAGGTATAGGATGCAGGAGCCTATCAGCATAGAGGTGGGCATGGCAGGGGGAGGTAGGTGCTGTCCGAGAGGGCAGCGGGGCCAATCCCAGAGTTAGAAGTAGCCTTACTTTACATCACAAACCACAGCCAAGTCTCCCAACCAGGTGACAGGCAGGTTGGATCTCAAGACCAGGAAATGAGCCCATTTTCCTGATGTGACATGCCCCACAAATTTTATACACTGCTACCTTGGAGGGCGCCTGTTTTTATACATACTCTTAGCAGGTTGTTCAAGAAGCAGCATTCTTTCCATTTAAACAGCGTTATTCACCTTTAAAGCATTCCTTTTCATTTCAAAGAAGCACTATTTAACTTTCTGTGCATGAAAATTGTCTCCCCTATCTACCACATTTTATGGAAGGCCTGGCCTCTTTGTATGCTGCTTAGAAAGAATCCTCTGTATGCACGCCTCACCTCTCCAGATCGGGTTTATCTCATGTCTTCTTTGTCTTGGCTATGTCATTTTGTATTTTTAAAACTGGAGGTAGGTGCAGAAGAAAGTTTCGAATGAGTCTCCACTTGAGAGACTCCCTTCATAACCATGGCTTCTCAACCCCTCTGGACTTGATGAGATCCTCACCCAACAGCAAAGGGCTCATCCAGCATTTCTCTTTAGCTCCATCCATGCCCCACTCTAACTCCTTCCCCAATCCCCAACAATGCTTGCCTCCCTAGCTTCCTTGAACACTGGCAATCTGCATGTTATGTTCAATCTTTTGGTATTGTTATCCCCAAATATTTTGGGCTTGTAGGCTTAACACGGCAGGCTATTCTTTGGCATAGTGATGCATACTAAGTATAGGAGCCCCTGACACAAACAGGGCATCAGCATCATTGCCACATGCCTGAAATGCTATTCCCAAGGCTACAGCCGAGCCAGGTGGGCAGAGCCAGAGGTTTAAGTAAGGTTAACTCTATATAGACATAAGGAGACTGGATCTGCATTTCTTTATGTTGAGCATTCCTTCCTGTATTTATTATTTGAACTTTTTCAAAGAAATGTCTAACTCCTTTATCTATTTATTAATTGGGTAATTGATTCTTTTGAAGCTTAGTTCTTTAAGTTCCTTGTGTATTTTGGTTATTAGACCCTTGTCAGATGTCTTGCTGGTAAAGATCTCCCATTGTCAGCTGCCTTTTTAGCTTAGTGACAATGTCTTTCTCGATGTAGAAGCTACTTAGCATGATATAATCCCATTTGGATTTTAAATGTCAAATCTCAGCATGAATTAGCATCCAGGGGCTATGGCACAGAGGTAATATTTGATCTGTGGTGAAGAACAATCAAGAAAGAAAGAAGACATTTATTGTTTTTAGAGGAAAAAAGAATACTAAGGATATTTTAGAAACCATATCAGAAAAAAGCAGGTCCCTGTCCTCTGGCAAAGAGAAAGGTCTTCAATAGAAGCGAGTAATATGACTCATTTTTGAGTTCCTTATTAGGAACGACCTAATACCATTTCAATATGATCTCAAGTATTACAGTCACACACACACACACACACACACACACACACACACACACTACATGGTGACTGAAGGACTGACTCCTACCTTATTCCACCAGTTCAAGCAAAACACTAGGTGCATGGTTTCTTTCCTTCCTTCCTTCCTTCCTTTCTTGCTAAAAGATAAGTTTCCTGTGAAAAAGGACAGTGTCACTGGAGTGTTTTATGATTTCATTTGAATTGCTTCTTTCATCCCCTGGGTTTTTAGGAGTATAATGTTTAATGTAAATATATTTGTGAATATCTCAAGTTACCTCCTGATATCAATTTCTAATTTTATTCCATTTTCATTGGAGAATATATTTTGAATTTCATTGCATTACAATTAATTTGGAGACTTGATTTCTGCCCTAATACATTGGAAATCCTGGAGAATGCTTCATGTTCACTCAAGAAGAATATATATTCTGCTGTTTTATAGACATTGGCTATATTGTGGATTTTTTTTGTATTCAAATTCTTTTTTTTTCTGTTGTTTTTGTGTACTTATTACATCTGCTGCTGTTGAAGTGAGTGTGTTGAGATTTCGTGTATTTTGGGGCTCTTGTTAAGTGGATAGACATTTGTAATTGTTATCTGTTCTGGATGTCCCACTTCCTTCTGTGGTAGGAAATGTTCTTTAACAATTTACTAGAGGAGAAAATGAGGGAGAAAGCCATAGATAGTCTCCCTAAAGGTATTAGTTCTTCATGCCAGGAAATGTTCTACCCCAGATAATGCTTGGGTGGCCTACAGGCCTGTCTTTGCACGGCTAGTGGGGGCAGCCAGTGGTGGTCTCCAGACTCACCTGCTCTGTTTTCATCACGGCAGGCAGGCCTGTGAGTCAGCTCGGGTGCTTCTGTGGAATGTTAGGACATTGTAATGAGGCAGAGACAGAAGGAACTTCAGAGCCACCCTCTGCAAATTGCCTAGCCTTACCACTCCCAGTGGCCTTAGTCTGGTTTCTATTCTTGCAGAGCCCTGAGCTCTTTATAGGGGTGGACACGAGTGGCGGGATCTTAGTGTATTTCCCCCACCGCCATCTTTGCCCCCTCTCTACAGGCACCTTTGATGCACAGTCTTAGCTTGGGTTCCTAAGAGAGACTGTTTCTCTCACTTCTTAGTATGGACTGAATCGTGTCCTTCTGAAATTCATGTTGAAGTCCTAACTCTAGCATTTCACAAGGTGATTGTGTTTGTGGATGGGATCGTAGTAGAACTTCTTCAGTTAAAATGAAGTCCTAGGGATCCAACCCAGGAATGTCATCCAGCCCAGTGCATGTGCCAATGGGAAGAGTTCAGGATCCAGACACAGGGGGCTGGATGGCACTGTGAAGGCAGGAGGAGACCAAGGAGCAAAGCTTCTGAAGGAAGCAAGCCTCTGACCCTCCTCATGTCCCACTCCTAGCCTCTAGAAGTGCAAGGAAAGGGACTTGCTGATTAAGTGCCCAGTCTGTGACCTTTGGTCATAACAATCCTAGCAAACAAACATATTTGTCTTTGAAGGAATGTTCTTCTTTCCTCCTGCTCAGCTCCTTTCTAATGTTTCTTGTTATTTAAATACCATGCCACACACTTATCCATGCCACTAAGTGAGATTGTGATCTCTGGATTGGGATTTAACTCTTCTCACTCTGTGCTGGCAGATACTGAACAGCCAATCTGCTTTACATGCATAGGACGGTAGAGGGAGACAGAGTCAAAGACATGATGGGAAGCCATCCTAGAGAATCTCCTGGCACTTAAGAGATAGTGGAGGTCTTGTTGCAGATCCTGACAATCTTCTTTAAAGATCTAATATAGGACGTGGAGGCGTAGCTCAAGTTTTAGAGCATTGGCCTTGAGTAAAAAATGCCCAGCAAGAGTACAAGACCCTGAGTTCAAGGCTGAGTACCAGCACAAACAAAAAAAGGCCTGATTCAATGTTATAAATCTTGAGCAGTAAGAATTAATAGTGCTTCTCCAGGATATAGAAACAAAAGCCATATAACGAGTGATTGTTGTCCTTAATGTACTATGTTATCTCTCGTCTCTTTTGCTGTCCCTTGGTTAGCTCATATTATTACAGTATTTCACCTCGTTATCTGATATATTGTATATATGCTTATTTGGTTATTTGAAATAGGATAGGGAAGGGGGGAAAACAAAATGAGGGGTGGGGGGAGGGGGAATGGGGACCAAGACATGAGAAAGGGTATCAATGTTTGTGAAGTAATGCATCTTTTATCTGGTGAATATAATGTAACCTTTCTAATAATTACAATAAAAATATGTGAAAAAAAGAATTAAGTGCTTCTCTCTGCAAAGCACATAACTGTGGATCTGCTGTGTACTGCACTGAGTTTAAAATAGCAAAATCTTACATGGTGATGACATGTGCCAGCCAGGTGCCATTTGAATTGCATATATATAATAGTACATATTCAGACATATATAATAAAGTATATACATACTGTATAATATACTTATGCTTTATATTTTATTTTTATGTTCTCTATAAATTTTATACACATATAAAGCCCAAACCAGGGTTGTCCTTATGAAATATTTATATTTCATCATATAAATTTAATCAGTTACCCTATTTATTAACCATTATTCCAACGTTATAGGAACCTAGTACAAAGAAGTTAAGTATCTCATGAATGAGAGCCTAAATCCAGGCCCAGACCCCAAGCATCCTGACTGCATATTGAAAGACTGACTTGGACAAACGCTGAGTGATGTGTCTCGGTCTCAAAGAAGCTGGCCTCTATTTTCATAGTTTCCCTGAGGTTTTGCTTTAAAAATTCCACCTTTTCTAGGCCTTTTCTACTTCATACCCTGATTTTATTTTTAACTAATTCTACGAAATACTCTGGTGTTGTAAAAGCAAGGTGCTAAAAAGGGGGAAGGAAATCCATCATTTGAATGCCTTCCTTTCTTCTAGAACCATACTGGCAAGTTTGAATTTGTGATCTCATTTACTCTTAGTCCAACTCCAAACATTGGATAGTATTTCCTCCATCATGATACACATAGAAAGGGAGGGTTGGAGGGATTAAATAACTTCAACTCATTTGAATCCTAAAACCACAGGCCTGAGATCCAAAATGAGTTGGCGTTCCTGTGACCCCCCACTAGGGGGCGTTCTTAGCCAAAGAATGACATTCAGGGAGCAGCAGCAAGCAGAGGGCGAAGGTAGTATTTGTTTCTTTGCTGGCTATTAGACCAATGACCTAGGATGATTTTTACTGGAGATCGAAATTCTGCCCCAATTCCCTCTGTCCTGAGAAAGCAGGTTTCCATCTTTTCCCCCCTCTCTTGTGCTGTGTGGGGGCTACTCAGCTGCGAACAGGTCCTCAATGGCTCCTCTGAGACCTTCCGCACCTATGCTTTCCTTGACAGCACTGAAATGCAGTTATAATGTTGTCTGGCTGTGTGACCTGCGATGAGCTGCTTCTCCACTCTGGCTGTGGGCCTCGGTTTCCTCATCTGGGGCGACATCTACCTCAGTGGTCACCATCCCGCAGTCCAGGGCTGAAGCTGGAAGCTCCCACCTTCATATGAGAGAGAACCTCTACTGACGAAAGACGAACGCACCCTCAGGATGGCCCTGTGAAACTGTGACCTTCAAATGACTCACAGAGAGACCAGCAGATTTCGTGGTGGTGGACGGGGGCGGGGGGTGAAGGTTCTGACGGAGGGTGGGAAGCAGACATGGGGAGTAGAACACACATGAGGAATGACTTCACGATGTGAAGAGGCCAGCAGACTCAAAGATGGCGCTGATGAGAACAGTGGACTCAAGGATGGCACCGTCACAGTCCTTCCCTCAGAACCTGTTCCTGCATCTATCCACTCCTTGTCCCCCCGCCGCCCCCCATCCCTGGGCTGGAGTCAGCTCCCACTTGACTTGGCTCATCTCCCACCAAGGCAAGACTTGGGAATTGATACAGAGGGGGCAAGACCCCGCTCCTTGCCCCAGGCCACTTCTCACCTCCCTGTCTGCTCTCTCCCTATCGACTGCCTGCATTCCAGGCTGGAGGTAGAAAACACCAGAAGGGGAATCACTGTTCTGTTTACGGAGGACCAGTGGGAGAGGGCACCTGCTTGACCTTTGTGCTGACCTCTGAGTTGGTGTCCCCTGAGGCAGGAAAGTCAAGCTCCCTATCTGGATCTGCAACCCAGGTGAAATAATATCCACCCTGGGAGAGGCTGGGGAGGAATTATCGGTTGCATACTATCTCAATGAATGTTTATTTTTCCTTTTCATCCTTTTCACATTTGGACTTCCTCTGCTTTGAGTGGGAGAGGCCAAAACCCCTGGAGAGTGTGGCACATGTTTACACAGGCCTCTGCAGCTTAAGGAGCACTTTCCAATCCCCTACATTTCTGTTGACACTGGCTTGGTCCCTGCTTCGGCTCCCAGTGAGAGTGGGGGCCACAGCTGTCCTCCTCATCGTGGTCCTAAATCCTAGCACATTTGGAGCTGGACTGGTAAACACAAGAAGAGCCATCGTTGTTCCCATTCTGTAGATGGGGAAACTAAGGCTCTGACTTCCCAAGATCACTTAGGCCATTGAAGACAGCACTGGGACTGCCTCTAGGTCTTCGAAGGACGAAGGGCATGGACAGGGGCTGGTAGGAGTCTTCCGTCTGTCTCTCAGGCATGACTGAGTGGTATGTGACTCTGGAGAGAGATCAGAGCGTTTTGTCTCTGGTATCTCCATTCCTACCACTAAGCAGTCCATGGGGGACGGATTGGCACTTATCACAATGTCCTATACACGTGTCTGTCCACACCAGCCTGCCCTCATCTAAGGAGGCATGCTTTCTTCCCAGCTGTGTCTTAGGACCCAGCACAATGGCTGGTATGCTATTGGTACTTGGCATGTGGATGACAGATGAGCTTTTCAACAACAACATCTCCGAGTGTGTTTCATAAGTGACATTCCTGGTGCAAAGTTAGCGTGGAGCTACTCTAAGCCAGGCTTGGCCCCAGTGGGCCCCCGAGCTGAGCTGTCATTAATGGTGTTGGGTGGTAACCACAGTTCCATGGCCATGGGAGACACTGAGGAAGGCCCAGGAGGCAATTCCACTAGGTCCACCCTGAGCTGGCTGGCAGAGTGACTCCCTAAGTCCAGGGCACTGCCCTCATCTGACATTCTGGTTCCTGAGGGCCTGCAGAACCAGCTGGAGAGGCTGGGAGGCTCGCCTTCCAGCTGTCCAGAGTCCCACAGAGGTTAAGGATGGGTCACATAGATTAGCTGTCAGGTTCCTTCCTGCTTTCTTACACTCTTCGGGCCAGGATGGCCCCTGCCCTTAGCACTGGCCTCGAGGTAGACACCAGCTATGCCCAGGTGTGTCATGGATGCCCAGTTCTCACCCGCGTGCCTTTGCTGTTGCCAGCCTTGTCCTCCGCCAGCCCCCAGCATCACTGATGGCACACGAAGCTGCAGCACTATTCAGAAGCTGGCTTGATTATCTCGTCATGACTTGATTATGTTTAGGTCATTCTTATGATTGGCTTATATTTTCAGAATACTTTGTGACTCACCCAGTACTTGGCAAAATATGATCTCATTTGATTGGGTAGCATATCATTAGCCTCCATCTTGTTGGGAAGGTTTGGAGAAGGAACACAACAGGTTCAAGGTTGCAGTGGAGATGGGACAGGCTTGGGACTCCAGAGCAGATTTCCTTGCTTCGTATGTAATGGCATTTCACTGTCTTTGCTCCAATAGTTCTTTTTCCACACTGATCCTTGTGTCTTACACTCCAACGGAAGTCATCCCGTCTCCCAACCCCTGGTCCTAGGGAGAGACAGGGGCACTTCAGTAATTGGGGTGCTCTCTCTGAACCTAATACTTCTGAGACAAAGTCTTTCCTCTGTGCTCCAGAGAGATGGGCACAGAAAGGCCAAAGAGAAGTTCAAGATAGGCAGGTAAGCAAAGGGTTTTCCTTTGGGCCACAGAGGATTGATGAACTGTTGTGCACTGTGAAGAGTTCTTTTCCCTTTGACTCAAGGGACTTTCTGCTCAGGTAAATAAGCACTAGTGTTCAAGAGTCTTGGGACTGCTGGCTTGAGGTGACATGGCTGCTGTTCTGAGAAGCTGGCTTCTGTCCCTTGCATTTGGTGATCCAGATGCTCAGAGAAGCTCACACCTTCCTTCCGCCAAATTCCTGACAACTGGCTTGTGCAGCAGCTTAATGTCCTCCTTCCCTCACTTTTCCTTGAACCCATAAATATTTGCTGAGTATTTGCCATGTGCAGACCTGTGCTAGGTCTTAGGGTGTACTAATGGATTTGAAATAGAAAGAGGTCCACTCTCCCTGGTACATAAAGGGTTTTGGTCCCTGAGCATTAGGGCTGTTGCAGAATCTTATCTGCCAGGAGCTGACAGACATTCAGAAAGCTAACCTCACCCCCAGGGCCTCCGCAGGAGGCTCTCCTTCTTGGAGAGCAGAAAACAATCTACTGAGAGGGGCCCGTTTCCCTCGGGCAACTGTCCAGTTTGGGGGAGGCAGGAGGGGCATCCACAGCAGAGAGCAGGAGTTCATTTTCCTCTAAAACCTTCTCCAGCCTGCAGTGGATGCTCAGTTGGGTACTGAGACACGCTGTCCTCTTGTTCGCCTGCTCCTCCTTCAGCTCTTCTGTGGCCGGCCACAGGACAGTTAGGACAGTGGTGATGGGAAGGACATGGGCTCAGAGGCCGGAGCTCCGGAGCTCAGTTTCAGCCAGATCCGTGGTGGACTCCATGTGACCTGCAGGAGGATAGCTCAAATAGCAGCTGGTGCTGCACCCCGTTTATCTAACAAGGATTCTAAACTTCCACTGTTTGCCTCGCATCCCCGGGAGACAGAGGCAACGCGCTGAGGAGAAGTGACTTTCGTCACAGTTTCCAGCTGAATCACGCTGAGTCAAGGTCTCAACTTGCTGTGTGCCTCCTCCCTCCATGCCAAGCAGCCCTCCTTCTTCCTATCTTTCTTCATCCGACAAACATTTGCTGAATCATGTGAGCTCGGAACTTGGCCTTAAGGATAGACAGTGATGACTACCCCCAGGGAGCTGTCCCACGGGAGCTGTCCCCCTGGGAGCTGTTCCCTATGGGTGCTATCTGTGTGGAAGCAGGGGACAGGCTTTTAGGAGGCCTCCACCAAGTGTTGAGGACAGGCAGATGTGGTGACACCTTCCAGGATGACTTAGGACAGCCAGACCCTGATAACAGGGAAGGTTAATGGAGCTCAGAGCACGGCAGGCACCCTGCCAAAGAGGCGTCTACTGTGGGAGCAGTGCAAGGGTGTGTCTGGGAAGGTGTCTGCTCTTGGCAGGAGCACATAGGAGTGGGGGAAGAATGGTGTTCTAAGCAGAGCGTGAGTCCAGTCTGTCAGGGACGGCGATGACGTGATGTGGTCTACAGAGTATGCAGGGAACAGTGGGGAGTAGACTGCCCGAATGATGAAGATGTGTGCACCACTTGGAAGAATTAAATTACTTTTTTTTCTCTTGGGGTTAATTGGGGAGCCATTAAAAGTTTCAAATAAATAAACAGACTTTTTTGGGGGGAGAAGAGTCATGGGAAGGGCCTAAAGAATGGGAGGCAGTGTTGGTTGGAGGAAATGCTGGAGCGTTGGAAATATGGAGGTTGGTGATAAGGAGAAGCTAGCATGGCCCTCGGTCTTGGGTCTCCATGGACCATTTACTTAAGTGAATTGAGGAAGAGGCAGGGGTGAGGGTTCTGTGTGCATGGGTTACTATAAACCAGAACGTGGATGGAGAATTGGGAGGATGGAGGATGGTCCTCCCCTGGGGGCTATGGGGAGGACACCGAGAGGTCTGAGAGGACCTGTGAATTCTGGAGGCAAAGGGGAATAAGAAGAGGGTATGAGCCGACTCGGATAGAATGATCTGTCACCCTGGGGCTGAGATGCATTCCCAGGTGATGCTTGGATTTTGATGGACAGGGCTGGCACAGAGATGGCAGGAAATTCTTGGCCATTTCATCATCAACCTAGAGACTAGGCATCTATGAAATTGCTCAGATGCCTGCAGGGTGATTCAGCCACACTCTGCCTGGCCTCCAGGGGTGAGAGCATGACGGAGCAGGCCGGGCATCAGGGCAGGCCCAGCCCTCCGCTGGGATGGGCAGGCTGGGAGGGCATGAAAGTGTCTCTAAATTTTAATCATAAATCCTGGTCACTAGGATCTAAATGTCTTACCTTTGTTACAAGCAAGACTCACTTTCTGGCATATACCAATAGAATTCCCATTATCTATCAAGTAGAATGACATACATGTGGAAAGAGAACTACATTGTAGCTCATCATTTTCCATGTCTGTTCTCCCATTCCTTTCCTTCCTCTTTTTCTTTCCTCCATCCTTCCTTCTTGCTCATCCTGGACCCTTCTTAGCCTCCCCTCCTTCCCATTCTCTCGTCTTCTTTCTCTCCTCCCTCCCATCCTCTCTTCTTTTCTTCCCTCTTGCCTTCCTACCTTTCTTCCCTTGCTCCTCTTCATTCTTTCTTTCCTTTGCCATACTCACTATGTGCTCAGTCTGGAGTTAGAGCTTAGGTTTACACAGTCAAATTAAATGTCTTTAGGTCCTGCGTATGAATGTAATCAATTGAGTTTTGAGATCTTGAGGGAGAAGGTAGTATACTTGTGTGTGTGTGTGTGTGTGTGTGTGTGTGTGTGTGTAATCACTTTTCCCTGCTTCTGGAGGATCACTTGAATTCAACAAACAAAATGTCCCTTCCATACATAAGCCAAGTGTGAGGCAGCCCTGTGCAGTGAGAGGCATAAAGAGCAAGCAGTACCAGCTCATGCCTCTGGCACCAACACTGCCGTCTGGAACTCAGTGCCTCCTTCCCTCCTTTTGCCACATGCTCCTAGGACAACAGGTGCTCCTCCAGCTCCATGCTTTGGGAACTCAACAGGAGGACAGCGCATAGCTCCAAGTCTATGTTCAAGAGTCTGCGGGGCCGGGAGGCTACTGGGAGCAGGACGTGGGAACTGAGCTTCCTGAGACCTGCAGGAGGCATCTGAGCCCCGGGGAAGGAGGGGGTGTGGGGCCTGCAGCCACTCCTTGGGCCTCCTATGTCAAATGTGGTGACTGGTAGTAGTAGAAACTCAAAACACCTGAAAAATAGAATAAAAGCAAAACTGCCATTTTCGCAGTGCTTCTTAGATGCTTTCAGCCTGTTTGATATTGTTATGTTACACATTTTGTTATCCAAGTAATGCACATTCATTGCAGAAACTAGAAAAAAATTGGTATGCAAAAGGAAAAGGAAACGCTCATGTTTCCCGACATACTAACTGCTGCTAAGATCTCCAACCAGACCCAGCCCACTTCTTCCTCATTATTTGCATATGATCTATACGCACAGATTTACAGAGGCCTGTTGACATACTACCTAAGTATACACAAGAAGCTTATGTACACGGACTCAGCACCGTATTGTTCACACTTTTGTAACTTGAGAACACTTCTTATTTCTAATCCACTGTACACTTTGTTTTTTTTCTTACAATGTATCCATAAACTTTTTAATTATTCACTACATCATTTTGGATAGAAATGTATTTGGAAAAAATCATAAAAATTTTGGGAACGTAGAAAGTGATTAGTATTTCCAATTTTTCTCATTGTCTTTTTTAAAAAATATTTTTATTGTAATTAATAAAAGGGTTACATGATATTTACCAGATAGAAGGTGCATTAATTCACATACATTGATACCCTTTCACATGTCTTGGTCCCCATTATCCTCCCTCCCAGCCCCCCCATCTTGGTTTTCCCCCTTCCCTATCCAATTTCAAATAACCAAATACAAATATATCCAATATATCAGATAACAAAGTGAGATACTGAAACACTATAATATAACCAAGGGACAGCAAAGAGATGAGAGATAACATAGAACATTCAGGACAATAATCATTCATTATATGGCTTTTGTTTCAATATCCTGGAGGTCCTTTCAATTAGCTTCATACTATGTGGCCTTATGTATCAAGGTTTTGCTCTATTGCAAATCTCTGCTAGTAGAGCCCAAGGTTTCTACTGATTATGACAAATGAGGGAAACCATTGAGCCTAAGTTCCTTTGAGGCTGGCTTACTTCACTTAGTATGATTTTTTCTAAGTCTTTCCATTTCCTTACAAATGGGTTGATGTCGTTTTTTTCTGACCGCAGCATAGAATTCCATTGTGCACAAATACCACATCTTGTTGATCCACTCATCAACTGAGGGACATCTAGGTTGGGTCCATATCTTTGCTATGGTGAATAATGCTGCAATGAACATTGTTGTGCTAGTGGATTTAGTATGCCCTAGTTTCTGGATGGTTGGGTAAATGCCAAGTAGTGGAATTGCTGGGTCATAGGGGAGCTCTATGTTTAGTCTTTTTGAGGAACTGCCATACTGCTTTCCATAGTGGTCGAACAAGTTTGCACTCCCACCAACGGTGTAGATGTAGTAGTGATCCCTCGTGGCCACATCCCCTCCAGCATCTGTTGTTATTAGTTTTCCTGATCCTGGCCATTCTAACTGGAGTGAGGTGGAATCTTAGAGTTGTTTTGATTTGCATTTCTTTTATGGCCAGAGATGTTGAGCATTTCTTCATGTATCTATAGGCCATTCTTATTTCTTCTTCAGAGAAGTCACTCTTTAATTCTTTGGCCCATCTTTTAATGGGATGGTTGTTTCTTTGGAGATTAGTTTTGGAGTGATTCAATTTTTTGAGTTGTTGATATATTTTAGATACGAGGCCAGTGTCCGTTGTATGGTTAGTGAAGATCTTCTCCCACTCTGTAGGCTTCCTAATTAATTTGCTAGCTATGTCCTTTGCCATACAAAAGCTCCGCAGTTTAATGCAGTTCCACTTATACAGCCTTTCTCTGATTTGTTGTGATTCTTGGTCCTTATTAAGAAAGTTTCGACCTGTGCCAAGGAGGCCTAGTGTATCTCCTATTCCTTCTTATAAAGTTTTCAGTGTGTCGGCTTTTACCTCGAAGTCTTTGATCCATTTGGAGTTAATTCTAGTGCAGGGTGACAAATAAGGATCCAACTTTAGTTTTCTGCAGGTGCTTAACTCCACTATACACTTTGATCCATACCCATCAACCTGCTTTTCTCACAGCTCATTGGAGACACGTCTCCTCCACAGGGCTGAGGACTCCTAGCTAGCATTGGCTGTGGCCTTGTCATCTCTGCCTCCTCACAGTCCAGCCCAGGCCTAGCTTTCTGTGGGTCCTGCATGGAAGGTAGGACAATGGGTGTTTGCCGTGTCTGTGATGGGATACCTGGCTCTTCCTGCCTCATACTCAGCACCTGTCACCTGCTCTGTGTCTCCATCATCTCCAGCTGAGAAAACAAGGTGCTTCAGTGTATGGATTTCCAGAGGCCTCCTTGGCTATTTTTACTCCTTTGGACTCCCCCACTCTGGATATTTATTTACGTTCCAAGAGGAAGAACCCTCCTTTCTCCAGTTACTCACTTTGGAGGCTCTCCAGGCATCCCTGCCTCAGGTTCCAGCTAAGGACCTACTCCCAGGGGAGGAGCTGGCACCACAGCTGGCCAAGCATGTACCCTGCCCAGAGACCCAAGGCCAGGCTGAGCTGGGCTGGCTCGAGGCCTGGGGGAGGGCCTTCTGCAGGAAGTGTTCACTCCCCTGGCAACCCAGGCGTCTGTGAGTCAGCCTCTGGTGCTCCTGCCTGTTCAGCCTTCACCCATTCTCCATCATTCAATTCTTGGAAGTGGAATACCCAGGAACACAGGAAAAGGTTCTACATCTTGAGACCCAGACGGGGACTGTTAGAGGCCCTTCCACACAGCACTCCCTTCACGTGGGGCAGGAGGAAAGGGCCACTTGAAGCCATATGTCAGTGCCTTTCCCAAAGAGTAGCACTTATCAGCCTGCTCTAGAGTGCATGGTATTTGAGCTCACTGGGGACTCTGGGCTTGTACACCTGGCTCTGAGGCTGCACACCTTGCACCTAAGGTCACTGCGTTTTGAGGATCAAACATTTGGGGAGGCACAGGATCCAAAGAGCTGACTTTGAACTCTGGCTCATCTCTGACTTTGTGGGATCTTAGACAAATTCCTTGGCCTGAGCATCGATTTTTCTCTTTAAACTCGCTAGTCTACTGAACAGATTTGTCCTAAAGATTCAAATAGAGGTTTTGGGTTTTTGGGTTTTTTTGCTACCTACTCAGGAGGCTGAGATCTGAGGATTGTGGTTCAAAGCCAGCCTGGGGACTAAAGAACACATCACTCTTACCTCCAATTAACCATTAGAAAACTGGAAGTGGCACTGTAGGTCCAGGGGTAGGGTGGTAGCCTTGAGCTGAAGAGTTCAGGGACAGCCCCCAGGCCCAGAGATAAAGCCCCTTGATCTAAAAATAAATAAATAAATAAGTAAAGAAAGAAAGAAAGAAAGAAAGAAAGAAAGAAAATAAAAAATAAAGGTTAAAAAAATCCAAAACCTGAAAATCCAAAAACCACTTTATAAATGTTACAAGGTCCTCCCTTTGTCCTTCTGTGAAGAGATACAAGTGTTGTTGATGCTACTTCTAAGTGACCCAACACGGGGAAGAAGCTGACCATCCTGTTCCACAGAATGTGTTAAACCCTAAACCACAAAACAGGGAGCTGGAAATGTTGAGACAGGGAAAGGCCCCGGGGATGTCCTTGAAACATCTCTGGATTTCTACTGAAGATACTGAGGACAACTGTAATAAGGACAAGAAACAGGGAGGGCAAACAAGGACTGTTTCCAGTGCCGGGTCCAGGGCTAAGAGCTTTACTGTCACATTTCATGAGTCTTCATTTATGAAAGGGACACTGTTATTCCCATTTTATGAGTGATGAAACGTGTTCAGAAAGGCCACAGAGCTAGCATCCAAACCTGGAAATGCCTTGTTTATCTGTGAGGGTTTTCCCTTTCTTCACTGAGCTTCAAAAGGCCAACCCCAGAGGCATCACAGAGTCCACTTACCTGCCTATCCTAAGGCAGTTTTAATAAATTTCGATGGTCATTTTAAGTAACAAAGCTTCATTCTCAAGCATAGTTTTGGGACTGTACTGTAATAATGCTTGATGTCTTCAGAGACACAGATGTATTGCCTTCTAACCATGTGGGTGAGAATTATCTTGGACTTCACTAGATGTCAGCAAGGGTGGGTTCCTTGCTGAGGCTCATGGGAAATCCACTTCCCTGCTTCCTCCAGCTTTCAGAGGCTGCTCACCCACCATCCTTGGTCTGTGGTCCCTTCCCACACCTTCACAATGCCACATTTCAACCTCTGCTTCCATTGGCATATCTGTTTCTGACCTTCCGGCCTCCTTGGTTGGTATCTGTTTGTGTGCATGCATAATACTGGAGTTTGAACTCAAGGTTTGTGCTTGCTAGGCAAATGCTTGAGCTATGGCTTTAACCCTTCTCTTTTTGCCAGTCTTGGGGCTTGAACTCAGGACCTGGGCACTGTCCTTGAGCTTATTTTGTTCAAGGCTAGCACTCTACCACTTAAGCCACAGCACCACTTCTGACCTTTTCTACTTATATGGTACTGAGGAATCGAACCCAGGGTTTTATGCATGCTAGGCAAACACTCTACCACTAAGCCACACTCCCAGCCCCTCTAACCCTCCTTGATTTAGTTATTTTTGAGATAAGTTTTCACTTTTTGCCAGATCTGCCAGGATATCAATCCTCCTATTTATTTTTCCTGCTACCAAAGATGACAGACTCCTGATATCATACCTAGCTTTTTTTCTTTTTCTTGAGATGAGATGTTGTGAATATTTTCACTAAGGCAGGCCTGGAATTGTCATCTTCCCAATTTCTGCCTCCCCAGCCAGTAGCTGGGATGACACGTGTGTTATTGCTAGGTCAACTTTTTGCCCAGGGATAGCCTTAAGCCACAATCCTCCAGACCTCTGCCTCTTGAGTAGTTATGATTATTCGTGTGACCTACCAGTGCTAGGGTTCCTATCTCCTTTATAGAAGGTCCCATATTACCTCATCTCAACATTCTTAACTGAATGTCATCTATCAAGGTCTGCCTATATCCTCCTAGAGATGGAGTTCTTCAGACAGCTGTTCAGAGCTGTTCAATTTGTTCACTGTTAAAACTGGAGGGCATTGTGTATCCCCACACTTGTCCAACGTGTCTGGATCATAGCCTGGCTCCTACAAGGACAGTTCCCACAGGAAGAGAATCTTCCCAGCTGGCCAATATTTGAAACTCATGTTTCTCATGGATGTCATCAGTTTCTTGTGAGTTCAGTGCAATGAGTCATTGTGCTCAGGACTGGTGAGCTCAGAGGCATGGGGCATCGAACAGTCACCAGGATGTTGCTGCCCTGGGGCCTGTCAGGTTAGCCTGGCCCTGGCGGAGTCTGATACTTGCCTCGAGGGACTGATACTTAATTCCTGGTGGTTGATGATAGCACAGGTAGTGATTCCTTCTATGTTTTCTAGACATGGAGTTCAGACACAAATTCACCAACACTTACTACTATTTCACTCCAACTTTCAGTCACCATGTTCAATAAGTGAATGATGATAGTCACCCCTCAGTATTCCCAGAAACTGATTCCTGGACTCCCTGCAAACCCCGGGTTCTTCAGATGCTCAAGTATCTTCTATACAATGCGGTAGTATTTGCACATGCTACTCATGTTCTTTCTCCTGTTCTCTTCGGCCCCCTGTAGGCTGCTGATCATAATGGATACAAGTATGTTATTGCTAAACACACACATACGTATGTATACAAATGCTACACACACATCATCGTTATAGTATATGGGCTGGGGAGAGATGATGAGAAGAGAGCATGTGTACATGTTCAACAGAGGCAATTCTTTTCCCCATGAAACTTTTCAAATTGGCAGCCTGTTGACTCCATGGATGTGGAACCCACACACGCAGAGAGTTCAGCTGTATATACAGTTAGAGCTTGTAAAAGAAAGTCACAAGAGAAATGAATGATCACTCGAGAGGCAGAGTGCTGTCACGGTGAGAGGCTGATGGTAGGGTTGGAGTTCTAACTCGGCCTCTAGTTCCCTACAATCCAGTGCAAGCCTCATTCCATCTCTGAGTCTTCGTTTCCCTTTTTTTGGTCTCAGTCAGGGCTTCTCCATTTTGGCTGTACTTCAGAGCCGTTCAATGGAAGTTTGAAGAGTGTCACTGCCCACTGGGATCGAAATGCACCGGAAGTGAATGATGGCTGAGGTCCTTTCCCCGTCTCACTCTTGACATCAGCTGTTTTGGAATTTGTTAATGAAAAGGTGGGCCCAGATTTACTGGAGGGATTCCCCCCTGAGCTTTCTGAATGACAGATTCACCTGAACTAGAAAATGAATATTGAACATGTACTTCCTTAAAACCACCAAGCTAGATCACTTGGGGGCTTCTGAACTGATAGACTTTCCCATGTGGTGAAGTATGTGGCTTTATACCCAAACAACCACAATAGTTACGAGTAACAAGGGGTGAAGATTGTGCCTTTTGTGTGTAGGGGTCCTGGGGCTTGAACTCAGGGCCTGGGTGCTGTCCCTGAGCCTCTTTGTGCTGAAGGCTAGTGCTCTATTGCTTCAGCACCACTTCTGGCTTTTTGGAGTAGTTTATTGAAGATAAGAGTCTCACCGGGACTTTTCTGCCTGAGGTTGGCTTGAACCACAATCCTCAGACTTCATCCTCATGAGTAGCTAGGACTACAGGTGTGAGCCACTGGTGCCAGCAACATTGTGCCTTTTAACAATTACCCTACTCACTAGCCATGGTGGTATATTTTTTGAAGACCCAGAATTTGGGAAGTTATAAAAGAAGGACCAAAATTAAGGTTAACAAGAACAATATAGCTAGTTGTAGGCCAGCTTGAGTAACATAGCAAAACTCTGTCTCAAAAACAGAAGCAAAAAAATAAAGAATGGATAAAATTAGCATACCACAGAGCAAGCGAGCAAGTCCTTTAACTTCTGTACAGCTTCATCTTTCCGAGAGTCTACATCCTGCATTCTTTCTTACATTTCTCAGCAGGCCGGGGTGAGGGGAAGAGGGGAGAGCAGGGTGGAGCCAGTAAGGCTGTCTTTATCTTAGTCTGTTCTGTCCCAACTGTGATGAAATTTAGATACAGCATAGCATCAGTTTTCACTTTTAATATTCATGGAGTACGTATTGCATACTAGGCATTATTTCAAGAGTTTCATGCATGTTAACTCATTTAATTTGCAGCTGCCCCTGTGAGATCAATGTTATCTTTTTCTCCATTTCTCAGATGAGGACAGTGAGGTTCAGAGTTCATGTGATTTCAAGCACACACTGGTAGGTTGGGCTTTGGGACTTAAACCCACAGACTGGTCCTGGAGTTAGTGATCCTAGCTAGGCACATACTCTAAGCCCTCTGTGAAATGTTTTTCTGGCATCCCAAACAGTGCTCTCAAGAGAAATGTTCACATTGTTAAGTGAAAAGTTAGCAAGGCAAACACAACAGTAGCATGATCAATTGAAAATCTAACACAAATCACTAGAAAACTAAAAAACACAAAACAAAACAAAACAAAAACCCCCCACCAAAACCCAAACCATATTGTAGTGGGGAAAAGAAGTGAAATACAGCAAAAAAGATTTGAGAAATGGGGTTATAAAAGTGATTTTTGTGTGTATGCTAAGTATTCTTTATAATCTCATCCATTAGCAGCAAACAAATACTCTTAATCTTTTGTTATTAGAAAATATCACAATTGGTTGTAATACCACAAAAATAGTTTTCATTAAAAAATAGATCAGTGATTTGAAATTTGGAATGCATTTTCTCATAGAAATAATGGTATTTCTATGAGATAGCGCCTAGAGCCTTTTGACTTTTATTTGTTTGTTTGTGTGTTTTTTTATTTGTCAGTCCTGGGCCTTGAACTCAGGGCCTGAGCACTGTCCTTGGGCTTTCTCAAGGCTAGAGGTCTACCACTTGAGTCATAGCACCACTTAGGGCTTTTTCCTATGTATGAGGTACTGAGGAATCAAATCCATGCTAGGCAAGCACTCTACCTCTAGGCCATGCTCCAGGTCCTTTATTTTTTAATTCCATAGCTTTTCGTATTTTAAATTTACCTTTGGATATTGGTCCGCAAGAAACATAAAACTACATGTTTAAAGGGTGTCATGTGAAGTTTCAATATGTAACTACAGTATAGGTGTGTGTGTGTGTGTGTGTGTGTGTGTGTGTGTGTGTGTGTTGGCACAGGGGTTGTCCTTTAGCTTTTTTACTCAAGGTTGGCACTCTACCACTTGGGCACTGTCAGCTCGAGGCCTTGTGGTGGTTAATGAGAGCTAAGAGTGTCACGGGATTTTCTGTTTAGGTTGACTTTGAACTGAGTTGTTTAGAATTCAGCCATGTGTGTAGCGAGGGTTACAGGCATGAGCTCCTGGCTTGCTAGACTTTGTCTGCTCATTCAGAGGGGCTGTCAGTGCTGAATCAGTTTTGCTCAGGAGCTCTTTTGGTGTGTCAAGTTTAGGCAAGGAGAGAAGTCCAACCACCTACACCATCTGCATTAGATCTGTCAGGCATTCTTCATCCAGGTCATAGCATCACCTAAGAATGCAAAAAGCCATAGTAGCTCAAGGATTCTATTATAAATCTCTATCTTTATCAAAGAAATGAGCCATTTAATTTTCATCTTGGAAATCTCCTCCTCCATTTCCTATTTCAAAGAGGAAACTCCCCTCCACCGGAAACGTGAACCAGCCTGGCACAGCTCAGGAACCGGAGAGCATAGCAGAGCTGCCTGTGACATGAACAGGTGCTGTGTGCAATACACAAGGCCCAGTCGCCATCCTTGCAGGCCTGTCATTCCCTGGGTTCTATGGAGGAATACTTCAGATGCTCACAGGGGGAGGGATTGAGTCCTTGAGATGTGACTGGAGGGTGTCATCTGTGGCCCCTATGAGAGATGCCATCAGCATCCCCCACTCCATCTGGTCCCATGGGTATAAAAGGGAGCAGCATCTCCCAGCACCTCAGTCTACCTGCTTCCCAGGAGGTCGACTCCGGTGCCTGAGCCAGGTACAGCATGGCGCTTCCACCACGGTCCACCCTTGGCACTGGTGTTCTGGGCAGAAGTGGCCTTGGGTGGTGGTAGAGGATAAATTGTGAAGGAAGTCAAGAAGGGAGGATTTGGAAGGGAGGATCCTTCTGGAAAGGAAAGGTGGGAGCGGGAGTGGGGTGGGGGGGAAGAAAAGTATGAGGGCTTAGAATCTTTTTGATTTGGAAGGCATTCCTCTGAAAGCATGGAAATCCTTGGGTTGAAATCCTTGGGTTGAAATCCTTGGGTTGAAATCATTTGGATAGATATATTTTTTGTCTAGCTGGTCTTCGGTGACAGTGTTTAAAGTCTGCTCATCAATAATGATTGAATTCATATTATTCCATTTTTCAACATAAAGATTAACTGAACGCCCAATTTCTCTATTGTCATTTCAGCTTTTCCCAGCTTCTGCAGAAATGTCCTGCCAGCAAAGCCAGAAGCAGTGCCAACCCCCACCCAAATGCACTCCCAAGTGTGCCCCCAAGTGTGCCCCTAAATGCCCTCCCAAGTCCCCTTGCCCAGCTCCAGTCTCTTCCTGTTGCAGCCTTGGTTCTGGGGGCTGCTGTGGTTCCAGCTCTGGGGGCTGCTGCAGCTCTGGGGGTGGCGGCTGCTGCCTGAGCCACCACAGGCCCCGCCGATCTCTCCGACACAGACACCACAGCTCTGGTTGTGGCAGTAGTGGTGGCAGCAGTGGCTGCTGCGGCAGCAGTGGTGGCAGCAGCTGCTGTGGCAGCAGTGGTGGCAGCAGTGGCTGTTGTGGCAGCAGCGGTGGCAGCAGCTGCTGTGGCAGCAGCGGTGGCAGTAGCCAGCAGTCTGGAGGTTGCTGCTGACCTGGGCCGTGAGGACCACCGGGAAGCAGCATGTCCCCAAAGACCTGCTCAGCCATCGGCTTCTCCTGCCCCATCTTCCTGCAGACTTGGACCTAAAATGCCTGGCCTTGCCCCTTCCTTCTGTCGGCGCTCCTCTGCACAGTCTGGAGGTCTCCCTGCCAGCCAGCACTACCTGGCCTGGTTTCCCTGCTTGGATTTAGTTGTTTGGCGGATGAGGTGTTGAAATCCAGCTCTCAGTCAGATTCCTCTGCAACAATAAAAAGCTTTTTCTTCTGAATGTCACTGCCTCCTGATTTTGTTTCAGACCCCTCAGCCACACTCCCCGAGCAAACATGAACTCCTCAAATATCTGTCTGGAAAACATGTGTGAGCATGGGAAGTACCAGGACCTCCGGAAAACAGTCTTCCCTTTAAAGCTTGGAATTTGGGAAGGGAATCATCTTGCCCACTCACAGGAACAGGGAATGGGTTTAGAAGATGAGACAAGTTGTACCCAGAAAGGCCCCATTCTGGGATCCTCCTTCAAAACTGGGCCATTCGTCAGAGGTTCCCATACTGTGCTCTTCTAGGCTCTAGGGAATAGGAAGCGCTTCCTTTTTGAGTATTATGGCTTAGCCAGAGCAGCCAGTGAGCCAGTGTGAGGGCAATCTGTAGACGAGGGAGCTCAGGCAGCAGGTGTGACAGCCAAGCCCAGCGCTCCCAGATGCCAGGATTTTCAGTTTGAGACTTAGAGAGCAAACACCCCCTGCTCCCGCCATGCACTGAGGTCACGGAATTTGGGGTTCTATGTAACAGCCCTTTAGGAATGGGGCTAGATCTTTCAGGAGATACTTGAAAAGTTTATATAGGAAAGATATTTCTGCTCAGCCATCTAGACACAAGATAAACAACTTGTTTGTCTGCTCTTTGATAGCATCAAAAAGATAAGGCAGTGAGAGAGATCTGTGCAGGTTAAAGTGGGGAAGGGACATGCCCAAATCTCTCCTGCCTTGTGCCTATCGGCCTTCTTCTCACTCCACTCTTTTTGGAAGCCTTGAGGTCTCTTGGAGGAAAAACTACATTTATTTACCTTGTTACTTCATTGTTTCCTTCTCTTTTCTACTGTTGGCTTCACTGCTTGGAATGCCTCACCTAAACTTGCCAAGTGGCGCTCTAGGCACAGGTAACCTGTTCATCAGGGCTCCGAGGCCATGTTAAATGAAACTGATGAATCTTTGTGACTTGGCTTTACGTGGTCTCTTTCCTCACACTGCTCCCAGCCCAAACCCCAAGCCCACTTCCTGTCACTAACTGTGGTCTTGAACTTCTGTATCTTCATGGTTCTGATCAGTCAATGCCATGGATATGAAGCCAATTTGAGGCAGTAGACGTCTATTCTCTTTTTCTTTTGTTGTTCCAATTTAGGGCCTTTTATTCACTAGGCAGATGTGCTACCACTTGAGCCACATCCCCATCTTACTTTGCTGTCTCTGTCTCTGTCTCTGTCTCTGTCTCTCTCCCTCTCCCTCTCCCTCTCCCTCTCCCTCTCTCTGATCCTCCTACCTACCCTTCATGATGAAGGTGGAATTACACACACTCTCCACCATGGCTGCTCTCCAATTATGGGTACTTGGCTCTTTGGATAAGATTGTCTTTTCTTTCCTCTCTTTTTCTCTTTCTTTTTCTCTTTCTTTTTCTCTTTCTTTCTTTCTTTCTTTCTTTCTTTCTTCTCTCTCTCTCTTTCTTTCTTCCTTTCCTTCCTTCTTTCTTTCTTCTTCCCCCTGCCCCTTTACTTCCTCCCCTCCCCACCCCCCTCACCTCTCCTCTCCTGCCTTCCTCTCCCCTCCTTTGCCCTCCTAGCCTCTCTCCTCTCCTCTCTTTCTATCTCCTCTTCTCAGTAGTGGCCTCAGGAAAACCTGCCTTCAAATACAGACAGGGTGGGGTGTGGGGTAAGAAGCAGAGTCCTAGGCTAGCTTAACCATTTTGCAATTGGACTATGGCCCTGCACGATCTTTGTTTTTCTTATGTTCATTAGGGTTTGTTACATTGTTCTTTAACTGTGCCCAGGTTGTCCTCAGATGGTGAGAATCATCACTGAGATCTTCATAGATGTCCCCCACTGTCACCTGCCTTCAGCTCCACCTGCAGGCACCTGGACGAGACCTCGTGAGCCCCTCAGTCTGCAGCCCGCCCTGCAGAGCCCAGCACTGAGTTCCAGCAAGGCGGGAACCAAGATCAAAGGGCCATCTGTGGAAGTACAGGACTGTAGAGGAGTGTGTGTGTGTGTGTGTGTGTGTGTGTGTGTGTGCATGCGCATTGTAGCAAAGGGACCCCCAGGGCACCCCTCAGATCCAGGTGTTATCTTGATGCCCAGCACAGCCCATCCAGCCAGCCAGGAGTCCTGTTTGGAAAGTAAACACAGCCCAGCAATCCTGGCAGCTCTGTGGAGTGACCTGGTGCCCACGTGCTCCACCTCCAGTGCTCCCTTCGTGATGCATGTCTCTGGGATGTGAGTGTCAGCTGAGCGCGTGGATTGGGCAACCAGCCCCTCCCCACAGCCAGCTGGCTGGAATCTTATAAAAAGCTCCTCCGGCAGTGCTCTGCTCAGTGCATCTCGCAGGTGGCAGCGCCAGGTGGAGAAGCGAGTGAGTCTTTCAGCGGAGCCAGGGTCTGGTGAGTGTCCAGCGTGGGGCGGGGGGCCCCGGGGTGGTCAGCTGAGCAGAGCCCAGGCATTGCAGGGAGACGAAGCTGTGTGCGCCAGGAGTGTGCGCATGGCTCTGTGTGTGTGTGTGTGTGTGTGTGTGTGCGTGCCTCTGTGTGTGTGTGCCTCTGTGTGTGTGTGCCTCTGTGTGTATGCGTGACTCTGTGTGTGTGTGCATGACTCTGTGTGAGTGTTTGTGTGTGTGTGTGAGTGTGTGTGCCTCTGTGTGTGTGTGAGTGTGTGTGCCTCTGTGTATGTGTGCCTCTGTGTGTGTGTGCGCATGCCTCTGTGTGTGCCTCTGTGTGTGCGTGCCTCTGTGTGTGTGTGCCTCTGTATGTGTGAGCGTGCTTCTGTGTGTGAGTGTGTGTGCCTCTGTGTGTGTGTGCCTCTGTGTATGTGTGCCTCTGTGTGTGTGTGCCTCTGTGTATGTGTGCCTCTGTGTGTGTGCACACGTGCCTCTGTGTGTGCCTCTGTTTGTGCATGCCTCTCTGTGTGTGTGCGCGTGCCTCTGTGTATGTGTGCCTCTGTGTGTGTGTGCCTCTGTGTATGTGTGCCTCTGTGTGTGTGTGCCTCTGTGTATGTGTGCCTCTGTGTGTGCGTGCCTCTGTGTGTGTGCGTGCCTCTGTGTGTGCGTGCCTCTCTGTGCATGTGCGCGTGACTCTGTGTGTGTGCCTCTGTGTATGTGTGTGTGTGTGCACCCGTGCCTCTGTGTGTGTGTGTGACATCTGCAAGGCTACAATGACCTCTGTGTGTGCCTCTGTGTGTGCGTGCCTCTGTGTGTATGTGCGCGTGCCTCTGTGTGTGTGTAAGCGTGCTTCTGTGTGTGTGTGCGCCCATGCCTCTGTGTGTGTGTGTGCCTCTGTGTGTGTGTGTGCCTCTGTGTGTGTGTGTGCCTCTGTGTGTGTGTGTGTGTGCCTCTGTGTGTGCGTGCCTCTGTGTGTATGTGCGAGTGCCTCTGTGTGTGTAAGCGTGCTTCTGTGTGTGTGTGCGCCCGTGCCTCTGTGTGTGTGTGTGACATCTGCAAGGCTACAATGACCTCTGTGTGTGCCTCTGTATGTGTGTGCCTCTGTGTGTGTGTGTGTGTGCGTGCCTCTGTGTGTGTGTGCCTCTGTGTGTGCGTGCCTCTGTGAGTGTGTGTGCCTGTGTGTGTGTGTGTGTGTGCGTGCCTCTGTGTGTGTGTGTGTGTGCCTCTGTGTGTGCGTGCCTCTGTGAGTGTGTGTGCCTGTGTGTGTGTGTGTGTGTGTGTGCGCGCCCGTGCCTCTGTGTGTGTGTGTGTGACATCTGCAAGGCTACAATGACAGCTCCCCTCCTGGACTGGGACTCTTCAGGCCGGAGTGCCTTGCTGTGTAACAAGGCTGAAGAGCTTTGCCAGCCTGTCCTGCTGTGACCACTCAGGAGGGGCGCCAGGCCGCTTCCTGGGGGGCTGGGGTGTACAGAGAGAGGCGGGGACAGGGGAGGGTCGCGCAGGGGGACACCGCAAGGGGGTGGCTTCTTAGCTCCCCCTCCTCCCCGCGGCCCCCTCCCCCACGCAGTCTCACACGGGGGGGGGAGGGGGGAGTGTCGCAAAGTCAAGTTTCAGAAGGCGCCAAAGGAAGGAGGCGCGCTGGACTCAGAAGCCGGCGATTCCCTGAGTTACCCTGTCTGTCTGTCCTTCCAGATTCGCCGGACAATCGCCGCCATGTCTCAGCAGGGTGCCTCTTCTGCCAAAGGCTTTTCCAAGGGGTCTTCCCAGGGCCCCACCCCGTGCCCCGCGCCCGCCCCGGCGCCCTCCTCCTCCTCCTCCTCCTCCTGCTGCCGAGGCTGCTGTGGCTCCGGAGGCGGCGGCTGCTGCGGTTCCAGCTCCACCGGCTGCTGCTGCTTCCCCCGGAGACGCCGGCAGCGCCGCGGCTGCTGCTGCTGCGGAGGCGGGAGCCAGCGCTCCTGCCACAACCAGAGCGCCAGCTGCTGCTCGGGGGGCTGCTGAGGGCGCCCCGGCCCGCGCCCCCGGCCGCCGGCCGCTCCCGCCCGGCCCCGCGACCCCTCGAGGCTGAGTGCGCCATGGTGCCCAGAAACCGGCTCCTCCAACCAACTCCCTGCACCCCGCGGGACTGTGTGTCCCTCCCTTCTCCCAGGGGATCCTAGAGTCCCGGTGGCATCCCGGACCCCCTGTGTCACCTGCAGGGCCCCCTGTGTCACCTGCAGGGACCGGGCGCGGCAGGGGCTCACCTGATGTTCCTCGGAAGACATCTCAATAAAGCATCTACCTCCTGACAGCCTGGCTCCTCTCAGTTCCTCCTCCGCCGCGCCCGCACTGCGCCCGCTCCCAACTTCCCCACAGCAGCCCCTGCCCGCCAAGGGGAGTGGAGCTCTGGCGCGGCCACCGCGGGCCACCAGCCAGGACGGGTGGCAGGTAGGTCCTCTAAGGCCAGGCCACCAGTCTGGGGCGGGACTCGCCCAGGCCGGGCCCTGAGAGCACTTTACAGAAGAGAAACCCGGCTCAGTGGCCCGGTGGAGAAGATGGCGCACACCAGCCAGACCATTCCGGGGCCTGCTTCTTCCTAACTGCTTGCCACCCTTCAGGCCTTTCTGAGCCTTGTCCCTGAGGTGCCTGGCCCTGCTCTGCTAAGTTGGGGGAGAGGGTGGGGGGAGACTGAGGTTTGAATTGGCAGCTCCTGGGGCACATGGATTCAAAACAGCAGAGTCCCACTTCTTCCTCTCCTCCTCTTCCTCCTCCTCCTCCTTCCTCTCCTCCGTGTCCTTCCTTGACCTTTCCTCTTCCCTCTCCACTTCCTTCTGTTCCTCAAGCCCTCCTTCTCTTCCCCAGCCTCTTCTTTTTTTCCTCCTCTTCCTTCTCCTCTTCTCCCTTTCTGCCATGGAGGATCAGGATCACTGACACTTGCTGAGGGAGGAAACTTTTCCAAGCTGGGATTTTAAGGCTGACTGGGAATTGTCCATCTCAGGTCCCATCCAGGCAGCTGAGGCATGACCCAGCCTTCAGGATCAGGGAGTGTCACATGTGGTGCTCAGAAATGTGAGACTCCGGTTCCCCGACCTGGTGGCTGTGGCTGTGGTGGCCCCGGGGTCATCCTGAGCAGGAAAGGAGCCCAGCCCTGTGGGCGCAGATTTCACTGCTGGTTTGGGGCAAGCTGCCTCTGCATGCTGTTTGCTGGGCTCAGAAGGCATGAGATCATAATGGAGATAATCACAAATAATAAATGATTAACATGAACACGGTTCCAGGCATGAGGCAAGGCTATTTTATCTATACACGTTCTCACTTAAATCCCACTAATCTTAAAAAAAAAGACTTGTTTCCTTCTGAGTAAACTGGAAGTCAGGAACCTTCAGTGATCTGGAACAAAGTCATAAAAGACAAAAGCTCTTGGCGGTGATGACAGAGACAAGTCAATGTCCAGCTCTCACCCTGAGGAAGGACACCACCCCTCTGGGTGCACCCAGGCTCTTGGAAAATTGCAGCTCCACCTCAGTTGCTGCAGCATCAGTGACCCAATGACAGGTGGCCCTGTCACAGCCAGCTGCCCCAGGTCTTCTCCCAGAGGCAAAGTCAGAAATGGTTCACTGATTGACCTTCATGATCTAAAGCTCAGTTCAAATAACTCCATGCTGGGAAGGCTCTGAGTGGCAGCCCACTCGGCGTGGAGGGACGAGGCACACTCTTCCATTTCTGAGATTCTGTATTACCCAGTGGGAGGTGATGGGGAGTGCTGTTTACAAACAGATGACGTCGCCACAGACACGCCCCTTCCACACCAGTGGTGCAGGTTTGACACATCAGGCCCCAGGACTTTGTAGATGGTGAGGCAGGAAGGGAGGACTGCCTGACTCAGAACAGACTGGAAAATCCATGGGAGAGAGAACAATGGCAGAGCAGGAAGCTAAGGGCAGAGATTTGGGAAAGAAAGGTGACGACTCACCACATGCTAATGCACGTGAGTGTGATTAGGAGCACAGGCACATTGATGTCCCAGTTGGCTAGCTGTGAAGTTGGTGCTACCAGCACACATTGTGGAGTGCCAGGAGGTGCTGAGCAGGAAAGCTCCTAGTTATGTGTTTAGGGGGACTCTCCATTAATGGCTCCATTAGGCACACTAGAAGAAATGCAGCCAGGAATCCCAGCTCCTCGACATTGTGGTTTGCTAGGGGCGTTGGCCATGTATGATGAGTGTATTTCATCCAGTCTTCATGACTACCCCACGGTCAGTGATCCCTACCTTTCCTTGAAGGGGTGAGTGGGGAGGGATAAGGGGAGACTGTTGAAAGGGGGTGATGATGATCAAGATGCATTATTCACACATTGCTTTGTTGAAAGGCAACTCCTTCGTTCAGTGACCTAAAGATACTTTCAAAAGAAATTAACAAAGGAAGAAAAGGAAAAAACAGAAACAAGGAATTGTTGAGTGGCCATCCTGAGACTTCACAGTTAGCAATGGACAGAACAAGGCTTTAGACCAAGGGTTTCTGATTTTAGTATCACCATTCTGAATATGGTGTTACGAAAGTCCAATATCATGCATTTCTTGGAAATGCACAATCCCAAGTTAGGACGGGGGAGGAAGGGGATCCAAGATGGATACCAACATGAAGGGTTCTGAGTATCAACTGAGATGTGTCAACAGTAATGGACTCATGGAGTAGGAAAAGGGATCTGAAAGAAGTAGCACAAAGAGATAGAAGGTGGTCTATGTAACATGGGCAGAACTTGCCGACATGATCTTAAGATTAATTAGGCAACAGTGACCAGGATGTCCTAGCAATACACAGAGAGAATATAACTGGGCCAGCACAAGAGCGCAGGTGGCGTGTGTGTGTGTGTGTGTGTGTGTGTGTGTGTGTGTGTGTACATGCACGTGGGCACACTTGCGTGTGGTGGCAATGCTAGGGTTTGAATTCAGAGCCTGGGTGCTGTATTTTAGCTTTTTCACTCAAGGCTAGTGCTATACTACTTGAACCACAGCTCCACTTTGGACTTGTCGGTGATTAATCAGAGATAAGAGTCATAGGAACGTTGGTGCTTGAGCTGGGGTTTAGATGGGATTCTCAGATCTGACCCTTGGGACTAGCTAGGATTACAGGTGAGCCATTAGTATGTGGCAGTGACTTAGGGTTCAAGTGGGCATCTGACCCTGGAAGATGGCAGCAGGTAAGAAAAGAAAACGACCAACATGAGAAGCATGTTTTTTCTGGAAGGAGGAAGGAGGGAACTGGGTGCAGTGAGTCTTGGGGCTGAGGAAGAGGAAGCAGCTGGAGAGTGTCTCTGAGGCTTTGTGCCTGGTGCCTGGGAAATGATGCTCGGATGAGAGCATTGACAGAAAAGCAGAGCTGTCACAAGAAAGAACTGGTATGCGAAGGAAGAGGGCTAAATTCTTGTCCATGATGTGTTAGGTTTGAGCTGCTGGCAGGACATGGCAAAGAGTCAGTGATGTGAGGCTAGAAACTACAGGTCCAGAATCCCTGAGATCAGAGATGATCACAGTTGAGATAATTAAGTCCTGCCGTGGGGGAAGCCCAATTCTCGACAATAGATATGGTCTTACTGTTGGGTGAAAGAATGAATGAATTAATGAATGGGCAAAACAGAGGCTTATGAGGAGAACTGAGGAAGCAACTGAGTAAGTAGTAAGGAAGAAGTTGAGCTCCAAGCAGAGGGAGAAGGTGATGAAGTTGCTCAAGGGTTTGGTCTAGATAATTCACCAGCCACTCTCAAGCCGTGGGTTCTCCAAAGACAGGTGGGAGAGAACCAGGTCAGCGGGGCCTCAGCAGGGGAGGGAGAGGTGCACAGCTCCTCTTGGAATCTTTCCTACTTAGAACAGAGTCCGAAATTCTGTCTTGTAGACTAGCTGTTTCATCTTAATTGGGTACAACCAGTTGAACAGGCCAACTATCATTCGTAGTGAGTGAGGAAAATAACCTTTCTTCCATGGATGATGATCAGAATAACTTGGCTCCAATAGATCTCAAATCTGTGAATGTGCTTCAGGATGAGACATAGTTGGTGCCCTAGAGAAAGAAAATTGCAAGTGTTTTCTTCTTTTTTAAAATACTGTAGCAGACCAAGAGATGGTTTCTGATCTGTCTCATCTAATGAGGTACCTTGTTTTTATTTATTTATTTATTTATTTATTTATTTATTTATTTATTGATTGATCTTGGGTCTGGAACTCTGGGCCTATGCACTGTCCCTGAACTCTTCAGCTCAAGGCTTCTGCCCTTACCCCTGGGTGCTGTCCCTGAGCTCTTCAGCTCAAGACTACTGCTCCACCCCTGGAGCCACAGTGCCACTTCTGGTTTTCTAGTCATCAGTTGGAGATAAGAGTCTCATGGACTTTAGTGCCAGGGCTGGCTTTGAACCATGATCCTCAGATCTCAGCCTCCTGAGTAGCTAGGATTACAGACGTGCCCAGATGATATATATATATATATATATATATATATATATATATATATATATATATACATTGTTTTTTTTTTTTGCCAGTCCTGGGCTTGAGCTCAGGGCCTGAGCACTGTCCTTGGACTTTCTCAAGGCTGGAGCTCTACCACTTGAGCCTCAGCACCACTTCCGGCTTTTTTCTATGTATGTGGTACTGAGGAATCGAACCCGGGTCTTCATGCATGCTAGGCAAACACTTTAACCACTAGGCCAAACTCCCGGTCCATATATACATTGTTTTAAAGGATGTATTCATTCTGCATCCAAGGATGCAGTCCTCTCAGCACTGCTTGCTTGGAAATTTAACTTGTAGTGACCAGAGGCTACTTTCTTTCTTTTTCACAAAAGACCCTTTTTTATTTTCTTCAAAATCAGTGTGATGACCTTAAGGTGTTTGAATATCAAGAATTATTTTGCTTCTACTCCATTTTCTTCAGGCATTTTTCTGTTTTTTTTTTATTACCTTAATCTATTCTCCACTAAATGT
Source organism: Megascapheus bottae (assembly GCF_031878675.1). Classification (NCBI taxonomy): domain Eukaryota; kingdom Metazoa; phylum Chordata; class Mammalia; order Rodentia; family Geomyidae; genus Megascapheus; species Megascapheus bottae. The sequence continues at coordinate 40,417,921 of NC_143518.1, read as the reverse complement.
GTCTTATACATTTACTTAAGTCTGTGCAATTTGTAATACAAAGAAGGGACTGTTCTCCAGCAGCCTAGTTGGAAGACCTCATTATCACGATGCAGCACAGTGAGATCAATGCCCAAAATCACAGGCAGGTGACATCTCTTCCCACTGGGATGGGTTAGAGACTCCATTTTGCCTTATCCTGAAGGGCAGGTAGGAGTTGGGCCAGAAGAGAACATAGGGAAAATATTAAGTTAAACAACACCAAGGACAAAGGCCTTTTGCAGCAACTATGTCTCATGGCAAGAACGGAAGGAGGGCAGAGCAGGTGAGGTTGTCTGTGTAACCAGGCAGAGAACAAATAGCAGAGGGCCTTGTAGTATTCCGTGTGGCTTCCAGAACTTTATCCTGCAGATGTGGTGTGCCACGATGCTTTGGGGAATTATTAGGTCTTTCTCCTAGGTGGGCAATCATGTTAAAACTACCTTGGCTTGAAAAAAAGAGCGTTAATGTCATGTCTATCTGCCATGCGTGTTTATGGTTTCTTAGTGTTCTTCCCAAATTCAAAAGTTGCTGTTCACAGTTGCTTATGTTTTACCAGTCCTGGGGCTTGACCTCAGGGCCTGGGCACTGTCCTTGAGCTTTCTCAAGAGTAGTGCTCTACCACTTGAGCCACAGCACCACTTTTGGCTTGTTCTGTGTATGTGGCACTGAGAAATTGAACCCAGGGCTTTGTGCATAGTAAGCATGCACTCTACCACTAGACCGTTAGGCTCCCAGCCCTGCTGTCTACAGCTTTACCTTTCGTGTAAATCTCCCTTAACCTCACTGAGTAACTGTTGTCTTATTTTTACTCTAATAGGTCGCCTCACTCCGTCAAGTCTTCTCTCTAAAGATTTTTTTGTCGGTCCCCAGGGAACTAGTTCTCTTTCCAGCACAATCCATGCGCTGGTCAGCAGCTCCACTTCCTCCATTCTGGACTCCATTCTTCCCTTATTTTCTAATTTGTTGGACAATTCTTTTCCATTTCTCCTCTGCTGTCTCTCTTCCACTTTTACTTCTAAATTTGCGAATCACATCTGCCTTTGCTCTCTCATTCTTATATTTCTCATGCTGTTTGGCTTTGCCAGTACTGGGATTTGAACTGAGGATTGCACACTTACTCTGCATGCTTGCATGCAGACTGGTGCTCTACCACTTGAACCATGTCTCCAGTTCAGGAGTTTTTTGCTGACTGTTTTGAAGATGGAATCTTACTGATTCTTCTGCCCAAGCTAGCAACAAAGTGTACACTTCAGATGGAAACCTCTTGAGTCGCTAGGGTTACAGGCATGAGCTCTTAGATCATTCTCCATACTTTTTACTCCAGGCTCTAACATGTGTTGGAAACTTGATTAGACATTCCCTGGGTGATAACTAAAATCTTCTCTCTAGCCACAGTATTTCATGCAATGTGGAGGTTAACAATCTTTGATTTCCATTTGTGTATATCTTACTTAAAAAATCTCAAATTAGTATTTTTTCTTCTATTATCTCAACTTTAGAGAATGAGGAACTCTCACGATCTACACTAAAAACAATAGTGAAATCTTTGACTTTTCTTTTCTGTTGAGTTTTGGATCTCAAAGATTCCAAGCTGCATTGCTTTTGTTCTGCTCCATAATGCTTTGCTCTTTTCTTTCTATATCTACTATGATCTTTTAATCTTTTCTTTTCTTAAAAAATTTGTTACCACAAAGGTCATGTGCAGAAGGGCTACAGTTACATAACTCACCTAATGAGAACATTTCTTTTTGGGTAGTGTCAACTCTTCCTTCTCTCTCCCAGCTTTTCCTTCCTATCCTCACCCACAAGTTGTATGGCTCATTGTGAACATAGTATCCAGTGAATAGCACTGCTGCTACAGTTGCTCACCCTCTGCCCCTCCATTTCAGTGTATCTTTTAATCTTTTTTTTTTTTTTGGTGGGTCATGGGGCTTGAACTCGGCATGAGCACGGTCTCTGAGCTCTTCAGCTCAAGGTTACCACCCTACCCTTGAGCCAAGCTCCACTTCCCATATTCTAGAGGTTAATTGGAGGTAAGAGTCGCAGGTCCTTTTGTGCCCAGGCTGGCTTTGGACCTTGATCCTCAGATCTCAGCCTTCTGAGTAGCTAGGACGACAAGTGTGAGTCACTGTGCTGGGCCGTATCTTTTCATCTTTAACAAGCTAATGAACAAGGAATTTAGAATCAAAGGATGGAAGCAGTGGTCATAGGTGTCTGGATGGGGCTGGAGTTAACCCATTGTACTCAGCTGGCTACTGGGAGGTCAGAACACTGTATGGTGTATTACAGAGAGCCCTTTACATTTTATATGGAAGTAGAAGGCAAAAATTGAGTTGTAAAGTGGAAAATGGAATAGGAAATACTTCAGATCTGATTATCCTCTGGGAGCCTTACATTTTATTGTTATTCCAACATGACAGCTGCATTAGAATGCCCTCAAATAACCTGTCATTGTATCTCCTTTTTAATATGGAAACTCCTTGTTAATTTATCCACATTTTCATCATTTCCCCCTAACCCCTCTCACCCCAATAGACTCTGAAACTCAATCCAGAAGGATTCAGCTTCCTTCTTCTTAAACTAGAAATGCTCTGGAAGTTGTTAACAGATTAGTTGCTAAATACCTGTGATGTTTCCTGTCTCTAGAAATCCTGGAACTAGTCTTCTCATGGATAACAGAGAATGACTGTACATATCTTTCAGTCATGTAAGATGCATTATCTGCTACTTGTTCATTTGTTTCTATATCTATAGTAATCCCTTCTTCATGAAGGGAACAACTCTTTTAGTGGAATCCATAGCTGTGCAGAGTTAGCATGCCAGGCTCCCCTGCAGTTGTGTGACTGTGACTCACTTTTGGGCAACAGGATGCCAGGGAAAATTGGTGGAATTATCTGGAATATGTTTTTTCTGTTTTTTTTTGTGGATACTGGTTTAGCTTATTTTTTTGCTTGTACAGACCTGGACTGCAATCCTCCTGTGTCAGTTTGCCACCTAGCCAGGATGCCAGGCATGTATCACCATGCCAGGCTGTTTTATTGGTTGAGATGGGATCTCACAGTCATTTTTGCCCAAGCTGTCTTATAACCATGATCCGTCCAATCCCTGTACCCTAGTAGATTAGATTACAGGCATGAGTCGACTCTCTGCCTCACACATGCATTGTCTTCCCCATGATCAAAATCTCATAAGAGGGATACTGTTGCTACATCAACACACCAGAACCATCTAAGGACTGTTACATACAAAAAAACAGTTTTATAATATTTATTTGGTCATTCTTTGAAGTTTCCTGGCAGTCTGTCTCTGTGATTGATAGTGTTTATTAGCTCTCTGAAGATGCACATGTATTTTCACATTACAAAATATGCAGAAACACAATTTCCCCAACGACATCTTCAGTTAGGACTTCCATTTCTGCATTCTTTCTAGATTCATTTTGGGTTTGTTCCTGCCAGGAATCTCCAGTAATCTTTCATCTGCTTGACACCAGTTTTAATGTTACTTACCCCCTAGCTTGGGGTTTGTCAGACACAACATATAATATACTTGGAAAAGAGTTGCAAAGAGACAAGGAACAGGCCAACACAATAAGTTTCAAGGGCTTAATTCTTCTCTTCAAAGGCTGGCACTGAGGGGACAGATTGTATCTTGTGGCATCCTTTTTAAGTTCACCTTTTGTGGGTGAGGATGCCTCCTTCATCACTCTGAAGTTTATCTCCTCTTCACGACCTGGGATTCTAATTTTCTAGAGGGTATCATTCTCTACTCTCAGTCAGCTGGCATCTTTTCTTATGGGGTTCCTGTTTTGGTTTTGTTTTAAATTTGTCCTTCAATTATGAAACTTGGAGGTTTTCTCACTTTCTTGTAAGCTTAGATATTCATTAAACTACATATATAATATATATATATATATATATTTCTTTCTTTCTGCCCCTGGTACTGGAGCTTGAGTTCAGGATCTGGGCGCTGTCCCCGAGCTCTTTTTGCTCAAGGCTAGCTCTCTACCACTTCAGAGACAGCTCCGTTTCCAACCTTTTGTGGTTAATTAGAGATGAGTCTCAGAATTCTCTTTTCTGGACTAGCTTGGAATCTTAATCCTCAGATCTCAGCCTCTCTCCTTCCCTCCCTTCCTTCCTTCCTCCCTCCCTCCCTCCCTCCCTTCCTTCCTTCCCTTCCCTTCCCTTCCCTTTCCTTCCTTCCTTCCTTCCTTCCTTCCTTCCTTCCCTTCCCTTCCCTTCCCTTCCCCTTCCTTCCTTCCTTCCTTCCTTCCTTCCTTCCTTCCTTCCTTCCTTCCTTCCTTCCTTCCTTCCTTCCCTTCCCTTCCCTTCCCTTTCCTTTCCTTCCTTCCTTCCTTCCTTCCTTCCTTCCTTCCTTCCTTCCTTCCTTCCTTCCTTCCCTTCCCTTCCCTTCCCTTCCCCTTCTCCTTCCTTCCTTCCTTCCTTCCTTCCTTCCTTCCTTCCTTCCTTCCTTCCTTCCTCCCTCCCTCCCTCCCTCCCTCCCTCCCTCCCTTCCTTCCTTCCTTCCTTCCTTCCTTCCTTCCTTCCTTCCTTCCTTCCTTTCCCTTCCCTTCCCCTTCCTTCCTTCCTTCCTTCCTTCCTTCCTTCCTTCCTTCCTTCCTTCCTTCCTTCCTTCCTTCCTCCCTCCCTCCCTCCCTCCCTCCCTTCCTTCCTTCCTTCCTTCCTCCCTCTTGTGCCTCTCCTCTCATTTTTCTCTCCTTTCCCTCCTCAGTCCCTTGTCTTCATGTTCTTCTTTCTTTGAATGCTCTACCATACAAATTATGCTTCCAGTTTTTTTGTAAATTTGTTTGGGGGTAGGGGTCTCACTAGCTTTCTTTGAGCTGGCTTCAAACTTGCGACTCTTGCTCCTGCCTCTTGAGTTGCAGGGATTACAGGTGTGTAACATACTTGGCATACTTGGCCTCAGTTCTCCTATAAGTAATTCTGCTAGAACCAGGAGCTGATTCATTGGGAGTTCCAAACTGTGCTCAAGGAAACTATTTCTGTTCTTCTTAGAGACAAGAATTCCCTAGAGACTGCTGGGAAAGGAGGATATTTCCTGGATGTGAGACAACCTCAAAGGAAGCCAAAACTCTGGAGGCAGACTCTGGCTTGTCATTCCATTGTTAAAAACAGCACATCTCTCAAGTAACTCATGGAAGCTAAGCTGCATGGGCACAGCAAATGCCGTCCATCCAATCTCGGGGTTTCTCCATCTGCTTGGCATGGTGGCTTGTATATAGAAGTTGCTTAACACAACTGTTGATTGACTGTTGACAGTACAAACTGTAATTTAATCCTTGCTTTGTACTTCATACTCATCAGAAAATTACAGCAAGGTGTGGTGCATGTGAAGTAGCACATCAACCCGGACTCCACCTGGCCCAGAAACGTATGAAAAATACTTGGGCTCATTTTTGACATTATATCCATTCCATAACTAGTTTATAATCAATAATAAAGTAGAATTGATTGATATATTACTACCATACTTCAAAATGTATCTTAAATATTCTTGAGGTTTAATAATCTCAACTTATTACATTTTTAGCATTTGATAAAAATTACTGAAGATCATGGTCACTGTCTCAGTGCAGAAAATAACCCCCTTGAGTGGCCTGGTTAATGCCGAATGTTTCTAGAATCAGGCTGCTAACTCACTGACTCACTGATAGTTTCTTTATAAAAGAAATGTAATTGTAAAAAATTGTTAATGCAAAAATAGAACAGTTTTTGATATTGATGTAACCCCTCCTCTTATTACTGCAATTGCAAAGCACTCATTCCAGAAAAGAAAAATACAAGAAACGAAAGAGCTAGTAATGTTATTATCTATACATAATCACTTCGATACTTGATGACATATTCTTTTAGATTCTTCTTTATGCAAATGTTTTCCTTTGACAAATTGTATTCATCCGTAGCATACTTTTCCTGCTGGGATAGTTTTCTATTTCACAGAGAGTCCATGCTTATTGAGACAACTCCTTTAGTGTTGGACATTGTCTTGCCTCTGACTCTTCACTGTAATGAAGCAGGCTGTCATGCACACCATTTACTCATTCAACAAACATTTCCTAAGAACTTCAGCTCTGCTGGGGACTGAGAATGTGAGGGCAGAGTTTCTACCTTCCGTATTAGCTTCTGATGGGAAATATGGAGATAGGAAATAAACACCAGAGTGCAAATAAAATCATTGCAAACAGTGCCTTTCTTGGTATGAAGAAAATAAAACAGAGTAAGGAGATAGTGACAGAGCTGAACCTGTAATTTGGGTAGGGAAGACAGATTGTGTCACTGTGGCACTGGATAAACCTTAGGTGAACCTGTAGAGGTGGAAGGACTGCATTTTGTATCAAGCCTACCTTCCACCATGGTGGAGAGGGCTTTCTGCTGGACATGTCAACCAAAGCTAGTGCCTTCTTCTCACCCTGCCTTCTACCTTTTAGCCTTAGTGTGGCAATATAGATCATAGTAATGTTATGTCGTAGATGCATGGAAGGAAGTTTCACATGCTAACCTAGTGTATTAGTCATGTTTTTTAAAATGATGGGAGTTGTAGGGCACTGGTGACTTATGCCTCTCAAACTGTAGCTACTCAGGAGGCTGAGATGTGAGGATCGCAATCTGAAGCCAGGCATGAGCAGAAAAATCTGAGACTCCTTTCCAGTGAAGCAGCAAAGGTTCAGAATTATAAAAATGGTCAGGCTGGGAGTTTGGCCTAATGGTAGAGTGCTTGCCTGGTATGCATGAAGACCCGGGTTCGATTCCTTGGTACCACATACATAGAAAAAGCCACAAGTGGTGCTGTGGCTCAAGTGGTAGAGCTCTAGCCTTGAGGAAAGCCCAAGAATAGTGCTCAGGCCCTGAGTTCAAGCCCCAGGACTGGCAAAAAAAGAATTATAAAAATGGTCAAATTTTTATGGAAAGAGATAAAATAAGAGCCCTCAATTACTCAGCAGATAGTTCAAAAAATCTACATTTTGCAATATTGTTTTTATGTATACCTTGCCCCTTTTTATCCTGAAACATTTTAAAGGGAAGTACAGAGTAGAAATATCACTGTGTTCACCTTTAACACACAAGGACATTTTGCATGACTGCAATGTCATTTTGACTCCTAAAATAATTAGCAAAATTTCTTTAATATCACAAAACAATTCATACTCCTATTTTTATAGTAATCTCAAAAATGTGGTTTTAGAGTTCATTTGTTTAAATCAGGAAGCAAACCCAGCCTCACATTTGCTTGTTAAGAAGCTTGTTTCGTCTTGAGGAATTCTATTCTGAACTCCTTACTGCTATTTCTCTTTCTAGTGATAGTCCTTACTGAAAGCTTTAAGTTCAAGTTCAGCCTGGCAAGCATCCATCCAGTGTGATGCTGTCTACTTGTTCTTGCCCATATCGAAGGCCTATGCGAGTTGGATCTTTTGTCAGTAGTGTTAACATTGACCTGTAGATTTGGGCACTCTGCACCACCAGTTTACCTAATGTTAAAGTTTCTCCAAAGTATTTCACTTAATGGAATAAGAACATCTCAATGATTGTTTCTAGACAATTTTAGAGGTTTTATTTTAATTTTAGAGACACTCATTGAGGGTTACCAAATAGTGATCTCTTGAGTCTATCACCCATTCTTCGTGTGTGTGTGTGTGTGTGTGTGTGTGTGTGTGTGTGTGTGTGTGTGTGTACATGTTTTGGGGCTTGAATTTAGGGCATTCTCATTTGGTAGTTTTACTCAAGGTTAGTGGTCTATCACTTGAACCACATCTCCATTTCTGGCATTTTGCTGGTGAGTTGGAGATAAGAGTCTCATAGTTTTCTGCTAGGTCTGGATTCAAACCTCATTTCTCAGCTTTGCCTCCTGAGTAGCTAGGATTACTGGTTTGAGTCACCAGTGTTCAGTCACCCATTCTTCATTTATGAACTGGAGTTATTTTTTTATCCAAGAGAACTTTCGTATCAATTATTAGGTAGCTTGGCATAGTTTATGTAGGAAATGCAAAATAAATGCTAAATTCTCTTGTCAGTTTTCACAATAATGAGTTAGTGGACTAGCAATTTGTAACGCTATGGATCAGATTTCTCTGTGTTCAGAGTGGGAATGATTTAACATTGTTTCCTATATGTTTTGACTCAGTTCTCAAGAGTCTACCATAGCAAGCTTGCTTTCTGATACAAGACAACTAAACACTTTAAATACAACCTACCTCTGAACCAGACCTAGGTATGTCTCCAAGGAGCTCTGCTTTGTTTTTTTGGGAAACGGTATTTCAAGACTGTAATATGAGCATTGCAGAAGGAAAATGTCACTGAGTTCTATTGTTCCTAGATCTATTCAGTGGACAGCTGAGAAGTATATTTTTGAGACTTGTTTGATCCTTTGACTAAAAATATAGAGTAGAATTTTTTTGTTTGTTGTTTTCTTAGTAATACTGGAATTTGACCTATAGGCCTTGTTTTTGCTAGACAGGTACTCTACCACTTCAGCCATATCCCTGGCCTTTATTGCTTCAGGTTATTTGTCAGGTAGGGGTTCCATGTGCTTTATCTGCATTGGAATTGTTATCCTCTAATCCCCACCTCTCAAGCAGCTGGGATTATAGCCATGCACTACCATTCCAGCTCAAATACTGTTTTACAATTATTTAAGACAATTCTTTCCTCTGTGTAGTTATACCATCAACTTGATATAGAGCTATACACATTCATTTCAGTTTCTGAGGTTGAGATTTTAATTTAACAATTTTACTTTTATTTATAGCATATTAATCCAAAGTGAAGACTAACAAACAGGGTACATTCAACAAAATTTCATCCCCTTCTTCCTTCTCTGTTCTACAGGAAATCATTTTTATTACTTTTTAGGTTTGGTGCATATCTATATTTTTACAGATATACTTGTGCTGGTCCTAGGGCTTAAACTCAGGCCCTAGCACTGGCCCTGAGCTACTTTTGCTCAAGGCTAATGCTATACCACTTGAGCCACAGCTCTACTTCTGACTTTTTTGGTAGTTTAGAGGAGTCTCTTAAGGTCCTCAAATCTTGGTCTCGTGAGTAGCTAGGATTACAGACACGAGCCACTGGGGCCTCGCATAGCCCATATTTGAAGACATTATTTTTTTCAATCTTATTTTTAACCTCTTAGTGTAGGCAGGAAAGCTATAATTATTACTTTGATAACAGAGGAAGTAATATTGCTGGGAGTAAAACTCACACCAAGGAATGGACAACCAATTCTCACTTGATCTGCACTGCCCTCTACAGATGCCCTACGGAGTTCAAGAGAGGCAGTCATGAGACATCAAGTTAAACAGGCCATCTGGCTAGAAGGATCATTTCTCCCATTCCACACTTATGAAAATCAAGTATGAGAGCTATTTTTGGAGGTAGTGCTTAGTGTGTAGGGTAAAAATGGGTGAGTAAACGTGTGTGTGTGTGTGTGTGTGTGTGTGTGTGTGTGTGTGTGTGTGTGGTTGAGGAAACATGATCATTTTCTGCTAACATCTGCTATGACCTGTGGACTCAGATACACAATGACGTTATCCCTGAAATTACCCTGGGGCAAGGGTGGGGACAATTTAGAGGAAGAAAGTAGTTCTGAAGTTTATGAGGATGACAGTACGTGAAACAATGGCAATTTCTGTGATCTCAATAGTCACCTGGGACTTTTTAGCAGTAAAAAAAAAACCCCAAAAACAAAACTGAAATATTCTATTAGTTTCAAGTAGTAATTTGATTTTTGTCTTTCTAATCCAATGCAATATTTAATTGCATTGACAACTAGGCAGGAGATGGGGTGAGAACATACAATCCTGTAGATATTGTTGATATTGCTTGTCATCAAAGGGTTTTCCCAGAGTCCCCTCAAAACCTTGGGTCATGACCACCAATCCTAGAAGCCCTCATAGTTCTCATTCCACCAAGCCCAAGATTCCCCTTGTTTAGCTCTGCTTCCAAAGACATCTAGAGGCAAAAGATAGTGTTCTTCTTCTCCCCTTCCCTTCCACTCCTTCCATTCCTTTCTTTTTCTCTTCCTGGTCCCTTCTCACTCTTCCCTCTCTTCCTTGTTCTCCCCTTCCTTCACTCCCCCTTCCTCGTCCGTTTTCCTTTCTCTCTTCTTCCCCTTCTTCCCTCTTCGTCCCCCCTCCTTCCTCCTCTTCTTTCTTCTTCTGGAAGGACTTGAAACAGGCTCAGAATGAACCAGGAGCGTGAGGAAAATCTTTTCCAGCATCCTTTATCTACTAATCAAAAATCCAAGAAAGCTTCTCCATAATTTTCACCATTTGTTTGAGAGAAGGTTTCAAAAGCAGAACAATTCATAGGTGGACCCTACGTATTCAACAGATTTATTTTTAAACAGCTACCAGTACAAAAGTAGTTATAGTCTTAGTGGAAGTTGGTGAAAATAGGTGTGCAAGCGAGTGGGACTGGAAAAGTTGAGGTTCACATGAGGGCTGGGTGGCCTCATTGTCCTCAGCAGAAGCAGGAACAACAATCTGTGAAATGTAATCATTGAAAATTTTATTATGAAAATTGAGATGATTGATGCTGATGAAATTATTTATTGTTATTATTTATTTAAATTATGACAGTAATTATGGGGCCTGGGGTCTAGGGAGCTGTGCACCTGAATCTGTCTTCTACTTCATTTCTTCCTCGAAAGGAGTTGCCTTTCCTGGATATGGGAAGATCAGCAGCGTCTTAGCTCTCACGATGAGACCACAGGGAACACTGGACCTTTACTGACGCCCAGAGCCACACACAGGCTCTCTTTTCTCTTGAGCCTCAAGCACCAGGAGCTAATGATATTGGTGGATTTACTTACTTAATTACTTACTTATTTATTTATTTATTTATTTTGCCGGTCCTGGGCTTGGGCTTAGGGCCTGGGCACTGTCCTTGGGCTTTCTCAAGGCTAGAGCTCTACCACTTGAGCCTCAGCACCACTTCTGGATTTTTTCTATGTATGTGGTACCAAGGAATTGAACCCGGGTCTTCATGCATGCTAGGCAAGCACTCTACCACTAGGCCAAACTGCTAGCCTTGGTGGAGTTTTTTTTCCAATATAAATTTTTTTTATTGTAATTAGTAAAAGGGTTACATGATGTTTGCCAGATAGAAGGTGCATTAATTCACATACATTGATACCCTTTCACATGTCTTGGTCCCCATTACCCTCCCCCCCCATACCCCCCACCTGTCTTGGTTTTCCCCCCTTCCCTATCAAATTTCAAATAATCAAATACAAATAAATTCAATATATCAGATAACAAAGTGAGATACTGTAACAATATGAGATAACCAAGGGACAGCAAAGGAGATGAGAGACAACATAGTACATTAAGGACAACAATCATTTGTTATATGGCTTTTGTTTCAATATCCTGGAGGTCCTTTCAATTAGCTTCATACTATATGGCCTTATGTATCAAGATTTTGCTCTATTGCAGATCTCTGCTAGTAGAGCCCAAGGTTTCTACTGATTATGACGAATGAGGGAAACCATTGAGCCTAAGTTCCTTTGAGTCTGGCTTACTTCATTTAATATGATTTTTTCTAAGTCTTTCCATTTCCTAACAAATGGGGCGATGTCATTCTTTCTGACAGCAGCATAGAATTCCATTATGTACAAATACCACAACTTGTTGATCCACTCATCAACTGAGGGACATCTAGGTTGGGTCCATATCTTTGCTATGGTGAATAGTGCTGCAATGAACATTGTTGTGCTAGTGGATTTAGTATGTCCTTGTTTCTGGATGGTTGGGTAAATGCCAAGTAGTGGAATTGCTGGGTCATAGGGGAGCTCTATGTTTAGCCTTTTTGAGGCACTGCCACACTGCTTTCCATAGTGGTTGAACAAGTCTGCACTCCCACCAACAGTGTAGTAGTGATCCCTCGTGGCCACATCCCCTCCAGCATCTGTTATTATTCGTTTTCCTGATCCTGGCCATTCTAACTGGAGTGAGGTGGAATCTTAGAGTTGTTTTGATTTGCATTTCTTTTATGACCAGAGATGTTGAGCATTTCTTCATGTGTCTATAGGCCATTTTTGTTTCTTCTTCAGAAACTCTCTTTAAGTCTTTGGCCCATTTTTTAATGGGATGGTTGTTACTTTGGAGATTAGTTTTGGAGTGATTCAATTTTTTGAGATGTTGATATATTTTAGATATGAGGCCTTTGTCCATTGTTTGGTTGGTGAAGATCTTCTCCCACTCTGTAGGCTTCCTAATTAATTTACTAGGTATGTCCTTTGCCATACAAAAGCTCTGCAGTTTAATGCAGTCCCACTTATCCAGCCTTTCTCTGATTTGTTGTGATTCTTGGTCCTTATTAAGAAAGTTTCTACCTGTGCCAAGGAGGCCTAATGTATCTCTTATTCCTTCCTGTAAAGTTTTCAGTGTGTCAACTTTTACCTCCAGGTCTTTGATCCATTTGGAGTTAATTCTAGTGCAAGGTGACAAAGAAGGATCCAACTTTAGTTTTCTGCAGGTGCTTAACCAGTTCTGCCAGCACAACTTGTTGAAGAGGCTGTCTTTCTTCCATTCTATTTTTTTGGCTACCTTGTCAAAGATTAGGTGGCCATAGGTCTGTGGTTTAGTATCTGGGTCCTCAGTTCTATTCCATTGGTCTTCAGGCCTGTTCTTGTGCCAGTACCAAGCTGTTTTGAGAATTATAGCTCTGTAATAGAGTCTAAAGTTTGGAATTGAAATTCCTCCAGTGCTGTTCTTTCTGCTAAGAAGTGTTTTTGCTATACGGGGTCTTTTATTATTCCATATGAAATTTTGAATTGCCTTTTCTATTTCTTTAAAGAATGTCATTGGGATATTGATGGGTATTGCGTTGAATTTGTAGATAGCCCTTGGCAAGATTGTCATTTTCACAATGTTGATTCTTCCAATCCAGGAGCATGGGAGGTTTTTCCATTTCCTTAGTTGCGCTTTAATTTCCTTTTTTAGGGTTTTAAAGTTTTCGTCAAAAAGGTCCTTTACATTCTTAGTTAAGCTAATTCCTAGGTACTTTATTTTATTTGAGGCTATTGTGAAAGGAGTTTCTTTCCTGATTATTGCGCCTTGGTGGATTTTTTAAAATATTTTTGTTTTGTTTATGAGAGAAGTTGTGTCCATTTTCATATTTTGGAAAACTAGCAATTCTTTTGTGAATTGCATTAGTCCCTTTACAAAAACTGGTGGTAGATTTTTTAATTTTTATAAATATATTTTTTGTTTTGCCAGTCCTGGGGCTTGAACTCAGGGCATGAGCACTAACATTGGGCTTTCTCAAGGCTAGAGCTCTACCACTTGAACCACAGCACCATTTCAGGCTTTTTTCAGTGTACCAAGGAATGGAACCCAGGCATTTGTGCACCGTAGGCAAGCACTCTACCGTAGGCTACATAGGCTCCTGGCCCCAAGTCTTTTTTTTTTTTTTCCCAATGCCTTAGTTTGAAAAGACTTTCTGCATTTGCATTCTGTAATACTAGCACTGATGCTATGCAGTCATATCAGTATTGGAAGACAGACTATAAATATTTTTACAGGTCTTTTCCATCTGTTTCTTATGTCATACCTGATGAGACTAATCTCACTCTTGGGTGCTGCCAATTCTATAGCCAGATGTGGGCAGCTCCTTGCTGACCAGGAAGAGGGCGGGACTGAAGAACACAGCCTCAGACAGACACTAGAGGGCTCTGGTCACCGTCCCACACTCAATGGTAGACACTGAGGACATTTTATATGGACACAGCTCACCTCCCTTTACCTGTGCTGTGTGGTCACTGGCTTTATTCCAGGCCCGCCTTTCTTCCTCTTGCTGCACTGGGGTTGGTGTGGGTCCCAGTGGATGACTGGGAGGAGAATGTGTGTAGGAGTATCTGTGATCTCAAAGTACCCGGGAACTCAGCGCCTGGTCCCTCAGCTGGTCCCTGCTGCCCTGACGAGGGACTCATATCCTACCCACAAGGTGGGTGAGAGCACACACAATGTACCACAGAACTTGCTGTCTAGTGGAGATGGTGGGGTGGTGAGTAGTTGCAGGCACTCATTCCCATTGGGCCGTGAAGTGAGGGAGATGTGGAGTGCCAGATAAGAGATGTCACTGAGGCATTAACTTCCGACTCCTGCAGGATGGGAACATTTCCCCAAGCCAAGGGGCCATCAAAATACCCCTAATACATCCTCTGTGCCAGGCAGAGCCTGGGGCGCCTGGCTCAGGTGGGATATTTTGAAGGTGTGGATACAGTAGTGGAATTCACAGTATAGCAGGCCCAGTGTGTAAAGGGACACCACACTATTTGTTACCCTAAGAGTGATATATTTTGAAGTGGTTTTTTTCGCAGCCAAGAACCATAAAGAAAGTTGAGTCATCATTAAAAAAAAAATAGAACAGGGCGGGGAGTTTGGCCTAGTGGTAGAGTGTTTGCCCAGCATGCACAAAGACCTGGGTTTGATTCCTCAGTACCACATACATAGAAAAAGCCAGAAGTGGTTCTGTGGCTCAAATGGTAGAGTGCTAGCCTTGAGAAAGTCCAAGGACAGTGCTTAGGCCCTGAGCCCAAGCCCAGGACTGGCAAAACAAAACAAAACAAAAAACAAAACAAAAACAACAAAAAACACATGCTTACACACACACACACACACACACACACACTCCAGGATATAAAAAATTGGGTGTTAAGATAAACTTTTTCCATTTATATAAGAGTTTCTAAAGCCTAATGATTAAATTATTTGTATTATTTCTATCCTAGAAATGAGTGATATGTGTGGCCCATCACCTACAATACTTACTAAGATTCACAAACCAAACCTGGGATGCATGGAAGCCATCCAGAGGATACAGTGTTCCAACTACAACTCTAGTTCTTCCAGTGGAAGAACTAGGAGAAACTGTCTGCTAGAAGCAAAGGATTGAGTCTTGGAGACCAAGAAGCATCCCAAGATGTCACTCAGGGAAACAAAAAACAACAAGCAGAGGCAACATTCGGATTCCATGCATCCATAAACTATTCAGTTTTAATGATCACCGTTGCATTCTAGAACTTTATGAAGAAATTGAGATGATAAGTCACTGAGGCCTTACCTTCATTCTTCAGTCTCTCAGCATCTCAGTTTTAGCTCCTTTGCTCCCTAATATCCCTCTCTTCCTTCGAGCCCTTGGAATACCTTTTGATATTTTGATAGTATGGTCACTTACCTTTGGTCTGTATTAAAGAAAAGTGAGGTCTTTATTTGTTTATTTCTTTTTTTTATTTGTCGTGGGGCTTGGACTCTGGGCCTGGGTGCTGTCCCTGAGCTCTTCAGCTCAAGGCTACCACCCTAACCCTAGAGCCACATCCCCACTTCCGGTTTTCTAGTGGTTAATTGGAGATAAGAGTCTCATGGTCTTTAGTGTCTGGGCTGGATTTGAACCAAAATCCTCAGATCTCAGCCTCCTGGATAGCTAGGATTACAGGCGTGAGCCACCCTGCCCAGTGAGGTCTTTTATTTCTGTGCAGTCTAAATCATCTATCTTCTTCCTGCCACAAGGCAACATCTTCCTGTAGGTTCTTTCAGAAGAGTTAGAAGTGTTGCTCTTTTGGGCTAGAGACAGGATCTGCTGTACAGGGTAAATAGTGCTGGCTGAGGTGAGGAAACACCCACAGGACAAAGCCAAAACACGCTAAATGGTGTCAGAAAACACTTTATTTTTCAAGGGGCTGACCACTGGAGAGGCAAATATTGCAAACACTGGCACTTAGCAGGGTGAACATCTTGAAAGCACCAGGAAAACAGGCAGGGAGCAACAGAGAGCCCTCAACACTCCCTTGAGGACCATCACAGTGCTAAAGAGATTCCGAAAGAATACAGCTGGCAGGAGACAGTCCTTTGACTTGGCTTCCTTTAACATTATTTTTCTCACGATTGCAATCCAGGTCAGCAGCAGCCCCCAGAACCCTGGCCACAGCCAGAGCCCCCGGACTGCTGACCACAGCCACGCTCACAGGAGCTGGAGCTTCCTCGCCTGCAGCCATGGCTGGACCTGCGCCTCCTGTGGTGACTCAGGCAGCAGCCCCCCTCAGAGGAGCTGAGCCCACTGCATCCCCCAGAGCTTGTAGCACAGCAGGAGGAGGCTGCAGGCAGACATCCTGCCTGGCTCTTTAGGGGGCACTTGGGTGAGGGGCACTTGGGTGGTGGGCACTTGGGAGGGGCCTGGGGCTGCTGCTGGTTCTGTTGGCAGGACATGTTGGTGGGAGTCTGTGAGCCTGGAAAGATCAAGGAAAACAGGTTAATGCAAGCGCCTTAGGCCAATGTATTCTCTGAGAAGGGTTCTATAAAGCCTTTGCTCCCAAGACTGGCTGCTTCCTGAGCTGTGATCTTTAGAAAGAAAAATAGAAATGGATCTGCAAGATTGCCTACTTTGCATCCAGAAGAGAGTGCTAACGTTTCTAACCTGGTCCCAGGTCCTCTGCCTCTACAAAACCTTGAAGCAAGTCTACATCAGAGAACGACTCCCGGAGAGTGCTTGGAGCACATGTGAATCTCAGGAAAAGACTGGGGACAATGCAGATCCAGTCCACACATCTTCTCTTTTGCCTGTTTCCCTCTTCTGTCCCTCTTACTGCTGCATCCCAAGTCAAACACCTTTGCTTCCCTCTCCCTCACTGAAATGCTGGCTGTCCTCTCTACAGGCTCCCAGCTGAGAACCTGGGCCCGATGTTGTCCACTTACCTGATGCTGGAGAGCAGGAGGAGAGGAGGCTGTGGATGGAAAGCTCAGGTCAGGAGCCCTTTTATCCTAGGCAGGGTTCATGATACACAGCTTAAACATGTGACTGCTGTCACCATTCGGGGAGGAGACAAACACCTCCATCCCTGGGCTCCAGTATCGTTGTCATGTGCTCACTGAGATGCTTGGAAAGAGAACCAGAACGCTGCTCTCCAATGAATGGTGGAGACACATCATTTCTTCTCCTTTCACTCTTTCAGACCAAGCTCTGAGCAGAAAGAGTAAAAAGAGAAGATATTCCCTTCTATTTTTGCTGGCAGAAGTTTGAATGTAGAAATGTATATGACACATTTCCTGACCTTAAACATCTCAAGTTTAACTGGACTGACAGAGAAGTAGACATATATATCTGATACTAGGTGATTTGTCATGTTCTTCTTAAAGATTCTGAAGACACTCATTTCTCTAGAGATTCCTAGAGGGCGTGTTCGCTCCGCACTCTGAGGGATGCTGGCTGATTTGAGATCACTGACCTCTTAGAATGAAGTCTGTTAGGTAATGGATGTGGGATTGGACTCAGGCCCTGTCTGAGGTAGATGGGGTTCCTGGAGAGCTAAAATTATGGAAGGATTATGTCGATGGGCAGACAAAGTTGTGAAATAACCCACAGCAGTTGAAATGGTAATACCCAAACAATGTGGAAAAAGCCACTTTATCCATATTTAGTTGCCGGAGGGATGTGTGATATTGATTATGAAAAAGAATGAAATGGCTAGTGAAGGTTCTTGTTAAAAGTCTTGAAGACCATTTATTCAACATGACAATGTGAATACTACAGTTAACAAAGCCAGAACATTTTTAAGGTTTATGGAAGATAATTTTATGAACTCAGAATCATATTCCCATTGCATTTTATAGTCCTTGAGATACATTTATCACTGAATTCATCCAGCATCATAACTGTAGTTGCTATTATTTCTATAATATACAATTAGAGCTATAATATCATTTATATTTAAATTAAATGGTAGGCTTTAAAATGACACATTTTGGGGGTGAATTGTCCTTTTCCCTCCCTTCCTCCCTTCCTCCCTCCCTCCTTCCCTCTTTCTTTCTTTCTTTCTTTCTTTCTTTCTTTCTTTCTTTCTTTCTTTCTTTCTTTCTTTCTACCTCCCCCCCGACCTTTTCTTTCTTTCTTTCTTTGGCTCCCACAGCAACAGGAATACAACTATTCCCCTGCATGGGTTTCCACTCTACACCACAGTCAGCAGAAAGAGGGAATAATAGTCGAATAAGGAACACAAATCACATATTTGGGCAAGTCTTAAAGATTCCACATGTGGCTTTCAGTGACTTTTAGCAGAGGTCTTTGCCTCTCTTTTATGTGACACACAAAGTAGGTATCTGAAAGACTATCTTTCAAACCCACCCTTGTTTTGGAAAGACCCAAAGTGAACTCATTGATCTCCCTTCCAACTTGATGAGCTCTTTGCTCCTGTCTCTTACACCCATCCTGTAACTCATGAGATCCGGTGCTTTGTAGGTGCCGCATAAGAGCATCTGTCCAGTGATGGCCGACCATAGCTGTAAGACAATGGACTGCTCACTTCCCCTAGAGCTTCAGGACTCAAACCTCATGAGTGTCATCCTGAAGAACCTTGCCTCTCATAGTCTCAAGACAGGAAGGAAATAGAGAGGCTGGTCTGGCTGGATGAATCTGGGAAGATTTTATGACTTAGTCACACTAATTGGTACTATAGGAACAGGAAGTGCAGGATCGTGGATTTAGCTTATTGCTGTATATTTCTGGGCATCCCTCTCTGTAATGTAGGATGAATCAGCCATGAGCATTTGTTTCCCTCTGGTACAGATTCTCAGTTCCTTCTCAGTCTGACCCACCTGTGTCCTAACAATTGTACTCTATGATAATTGTCTAAGACATTCTTAAGGAAAACAAGAAGAGGTAGCCAGAACATGTCACGTATCTTTAATGTCAATTTGAAGCTATGTATCCTAATGAAGGTATGTGTCATAAGGCTCTCCTATAGATTCTCCTTTCTTCTTTAGACTAAGTTGTAGCATTTCAAATACACACACACACACATATATGTGTATATATATATATATATAATCTCTCTAGTCTGAAAAAAAAGCTGCAGTTGGATTCAGATTGAAATAGAATTTTCTTTTGGTATTGGGATGTTGGCTAAATTCCAGATGCTGAAATAATAGGTACCACTGACCTCTTTCTGTTGATGTAAGCCTAGAAGAAGTCACTGGAAGGTCCTATGGAACTGGCTATGAAATGACAGGGTGAGCTATGCTTACTTCTTCCAGCTACATATTTGGAAGACTGAATTTTGATAAGAATTTTTCAGGTAGGGAAGTCATTCAGTGTCCTAGAAATGAGTGATAGGGTTTCTCCCTTATCTCTTTCAGGGGAGAGGGACTATTTTCTCTCCTATCCAGAATTTAATGAAGGGATGGTTAATGATAATAACTTGTAATTGTTAGAGAGAGGGGAAGAAAGAGGCTTGTATCAATGCAGAGGGAAGTTATGAAGTATTTGGAGAGTGGTCTAGATCTGACTGGGAATCCTGTGTCTAGAGTCATGCTTTGGAAGGCCCCTTGCAGAAGGGTCAGGAGGACTCACCGTAAGCACAGTATAAGATAACCCCCATACATGCTTGCCAAAGGAGCAGGCAAGCAACAGAGGAGGGCATGGTACAATCAACTAAAACATCATTTCTTCTCTTACTCCCCCATGTCTCAGTACAATATAAGAGACAGTATTTTCAGGAGAAGAGGAGTGAACAAGTGAACAAGTGAACAGGTCAGCCGAGTGCAAATCCTTGGGCAGGGGAGGGGTGTGTCCAGTTTTATTTCTAGGTACCTGAAGAGTGGGATGGAAAACAAATGGGCAAAACAGAAAGAACCCAATAATAGGCAACAGGGAAAAGTGAGACTTGGAGCCACACCATATGATAGCTGAACTCTTCCTTCATTGCTTTCCCCTCTGTTCATACAGTCATGGTAGGGATTGAACTTGCTAAGGGAAACTTTTCCTCAAGAATGCCCGATAAGAAGAACAGATCTTTCTGATCATGCACAGGAAGATGAAGGTGATATGCTAGGGACCTGGACCTTTAGTCATGAAGCCCTAAAACATGAATGTTGGTGACCATTCACCCCGCTGTCTGCCTGTTGCCTCTGATCTTCTATCCTCTGCTCCTCCGGAGCCCTGGCTTTGTTTCCTGAATTCTTTCGGCTCAGGTTCGTATCCACAGTTCCACAGAAGTCAGAGACAGTTAACTTTGAGGCATAGATGGATGAAGGTGCCCCACAGGGTTCCCAGTGTATGAAACATAGTGGAGTGGGTGCTAGGAGAGAGTGGCACCACTACACATTCTCTTCCCAGCTCTGGGCCTTTGTCATTTTCCTGGACACAGAAAAAGGCACATAGACAATAGGGGACCAAGAAGTCGTGGTACTGGCTGAGTCTTCTACGAGGCAAAGGCCAGATCCTATGCCTGGCTGCAGAATTCAGAGTTGAGGGTAGCCTATAGCCTGACCTAGAGTAATTAGCTGAATAACTGTACAGAATCAGAATTGTGATCTCCATTGATAAATGCTTCCATAGAAGTTGCCAGTCAAGTCCCTTGGTTATCTCATATTATTATAGTATCTCACTTTGTTATCTGATATATTGAATTTATTTGTATTTGGTTATTTGAAATTTGATAGGGAAGGGGGGAAAACCAAGATGGGTGAGGGGTGTGGGGGGGAGGGAAATGGGGACCAAGACATGTGCAAGGGTATCAATGTATGTGAATTAATGCACCTTCTAGCTGGCAAATATCATGTAACCCTTTTACTAATTACAATAAAAAATGCAAAAACATACTATCAAATCAACTCTAAACCTTAAAAAAAAAGAAGTTGTCAGTCAAAAATGTCTGTAGTTCTTTGAATGTCAGCTGCTTTCCACCTCCCTCCCTTTTTTTGCATGTTCCTTTAGAAAAATTAGACATTTAGATATGATGAGCTGTTGCTCTTGGGTCTGTTGTGCTAGAGAGAAACCTGGACATTGAACTGTACATGGAAATAGGTGGAAGGGAGGATTCAGGGGAAGTTGAGTCACTGAAGGAACCTTCCTGGACAGAAAAGAACCTGCCAGTAATCTGAGGAAGAACGCTGGATTTCTGGGCAAGAGAGGAGTGGACCAGATGAGTCTGACTGAAAAGCTAATACAGAAAAGGAACATACAATACAGTTGCATTAATAAGAACTAGAGCCAGCACGTTGCAATGGCTTAATATTTCTACTAAGATCCCATGATCTTTAACAATTCTCTATGTTTTTATTTTTCTCCCTGGAACTGCAGAGAGTAACCGAGTACCTTCTTCATTCAGATTTTCATCTTTTTTCTCCCTCCTTCCCTCCCCTTCCCTCCCCTCCCCTCCCCCTCTCCTTCCCCTTCCCTTCCCTCCCCTTCCCTCCCCTCCCTCCTCCCCTTCCCTTCCCTCCCCTCCCTCCTCCCCTTCCCTTCCCTCCCCTCCCTCCTCCCCTTCCCTTCCCTCCCCTCCCCTCCCCCTCCCTTCCCTTCCCTCCCCTCCCCTCCCCTTCCCTTCCTCCCCTCCCCCCTTTCCTTCCCTTCCCTCCCCCTCTCCTCCCCTTCCCTTCCCTCCCCTCCCCTCTCCCCTTCCCTTCCCTTCCCTTCCCTTCCCTCCCCTCCCCTCCCTCCTTCCCTTCCCTCCCCTTCCCTTGCCTTCCCTTCCCTCCCCTTCCCTTGCCTTCCCTGCCCTCCCCTCCCCCCTCCCCTCCCCTCCCCTTCCCTTCCCTTCCCTTATCCTTCCCTTCCCATTTCTTCATGATTTGGGTTGCAGATTGCAGTTTGAGCTCAGGACCTCACTTCACATGTACCAGAGAAGAACTATACTACTGAGTTTCACCTCTAACCTCCCTTTTTTTAACAAAAATATTTTTTAACTTAGGCTTCTCTTCTGCCTAATTTTTATTCGCTTCCTCAGTCCTTCTTCCTTAATTAAGGAAACAGCTTGTTAAATAAGTCCCATATCACAGAATTTCCAGCTGGTGTCCATGTCCTCTCATGTTTTACAGGAAAGCAGTCTTTCCAACTCAAGTTGCAGGGTGTCAAATCATCAGCCTGCATCCTCCATCCTTCTCTCTGCCCCTTTTCAGTATAAAACGAAGGTAACCCTTCCAAGAGGGGGTAGGAAATAAGATCCATGATTTGTACCTCTGTGTGCGTGGGGGGGGGCGGTGTCTGTGTAGCTAAGGGGCTGTTCTCAAAGCTGGGTTATCCTGGCCAAGGAAATGAGGATGGTGGAAAGTGAGCATGCTGGCATCCAGATGTAAGGGATAGAGTGATAAATGACAAGTGAGTTCCAGTGGTGAGAATACAGAGGTTTATTTTTGCTGAGGTCAGGCACAGGGACCAACAGAGTATGCGCAGGCCTCACTTGGAGCAGGGATGGAGAATCATGAGATCTTGAATGTTAGCCAGGGCACCCAGTGCAGCCTGTGACACCAGAGTAGAGTGCTGGGAAAGGATGAATCCGGATGTGGCTTTCCTTGGCTCCTGACATTCTTCTTTCCTCTGAACCTGCTGGTCTCTGCATCAGCAGCAGCCTCCAGAGCCCTGGCCACAGCCAGAGCCCCCGGACTGCTGACCACAGCCACGCTCACAGGAGCTGGAGCTTCCTCGCCTGCAGCCATGGTGGGACCTGCGCCTCCTGTGGTGACTCAGGCAGCAGCCCCCCTCAGAGGAGCTGAGCCCACTGCATCCCCCAGAGCTTGTAGCACAGCAGGAGGAGGCTGCAGGCAGACATCCTGCCTGGCTCTTTGGGGGGCACTTGGGTGAGGGGCACTTGGGTGGTGGGCACTTGAGAGGGGCCTGGGGCTGCTGCTGGTTCTGTTGGCAGGACATGTTGGTGGGAGTCTGTGAGCCTGGAAAGATCAAGGAAAACAGGTTAATGCAAGCGCCTTAGGCCAGTGTATTCTCTGAGAAGGGTTCTATAAAGCCTTTGCTCCCAAGACTGGCTGCTTCCTGAGCTGTGATCTTTAGAAAGAAAAATAGAAATGGATCTGCAAGATTGCAGATCTTTGCATCCAGAAGAGAGTGCTAATGTTTCTAACCTGGTCCCAGGTCCTCTGCCTCTACAAAACTTTGAAGCAAGTCTACATCAGAGAATGAATCCTGGAGAATTTCTCAGGCATGTGGCCATTTCTTAAGAAGAGATGGACAGGACTCTGAACGCACAGAGTCCCACAGAATTTTTTTTTTGCCAGTCCTGGGCTTGATCTCAGGGCCTGAGCACTGTCCTTGGACTTTCTGAAGCCTAGAGCTCTACCACTTGAGCCTCAGCACCACTTCCAGCTTTTTTTCTGTGTATGTGGTACCGAGGAATCGAACCTGGGTCTTTGTGCATGCGAGGCAAGCACTCTACCACTAGGCCAAACTTCCGGCCCCCCACAGATTTTTAAAACTCTATCTTCACCCTTCTCAGATTCCCTGAAAACTCTTCTTCATGCTATTTCCACTTCCTTTCCCTCTTTCCCATTGAAGTATGGACTTCTCTCTCATACATGTGTCCAGAGGACGATTTAGCATTTGCCATACTCTTACCACTTACAGAAGAGTCAGGAGATGGACAGAAGGCTGTCGTCGAGGAGGCTGTGAATGAAGAGTGCAGAGCAGGAGCCCTTTTATCCTGTGCAGGGTTTGTGATGCACAACCTGAGCATCCTGTCTGCTTTCATCACCAGGGCGGTGACAGCTAGGACCCGGTGACGATCAGCTATCATCCTCCTCCTGTGCCCTCACTCTGATGTCTAACAAAAGGAAACCAGGAAGTTCTGATGCCTCTCAGCCTTCATCTCACCTAGGCCTGCCGAGGGTTCCCATTCAACCTCTTGTCCAGTATTTACTCATCTCGTATTTCTTAACCCAGGTTCAGCCCAAAGACTTGGCTAGGAAGCAACCACGCATGATTCTCTTCTTGGGTAGCTCTTGATCTGCCAGGAAAGAGATGGATATGCTAACATGTAAATATGTATTGAGATGTAAATACAGAGACAAAGATCACATACTAAATCCTGTACTACAACGGTGTGCAATGTCTGCAAGCTTGAGGTCATGTATTTCCCTCTCCGTGCAACCCAATGTAATATATTGTGGCATAAGAAGATATAACCAGTACATTTCTTCATGACCTCCTGGGATGAGGTGATTTGGAGCCCCAAAGAAGATTTGTTGGCACCAAGATATACAATTTGGGGCTCCCAAGAACAGTGAGATAGAATTGAGTTGATATTTGAAGAGTTGAATAACTTAGCAAAGGCAACAAAAGATAAAGTTTGTGTATACAGTTGAGATCTGTTCACATAGCTATCAGTTTTTCTCACTCAAAGTTGCCATTTGTAACCTGTATTTTTACAGAAAAAATAACTGCCAAGAACATAATCAAAACATAGTATTAGGATGCTAAACCTTTGTAAGCTCTAAACTATGATGTTTTTATTAACATACTTATTCTAATGTTGGTATTTGTTTGGGGTGTATTTATATCTATGCAGAGCAATAACCTTTTATTTTTATGCTATGAGAAAATATAGTATTATTTATAAGACAGCTCAAATGAAATACTTTTACAGTTGGTGTTTCTTATTCTTCTGTGACTATCAAAGCCTATATGATTTGGTTAGTTGGTTTAGAGAATGAAATCTTATATAAGGGGATCAGTCTCTCTCTCTCTCTCTCTCTCTCTCTCTCTCTCTCTCTCTCTCTCTCTCATTTTATTTTTCTGGGTTTCTCCTTGAATCATACAGACTTTGTTATTTCTTTCCTTAGAGATGCATGGAACATCTCTAAGGGTTGAGAAAATAGTAGTTCAGGATGGTAAATGGCAAATGGTAAGGTAGGAGGAAGGACCTTACCCCTCAATTTCCTTTCCGACTCAGTGGCCACTTTAACATTGTTTGTTGTTGCTCCAACTGGATGTGGCGCAGAGGAAGGACTTTACAAGTATGGATAATGAGAATGTCTTTCTGATATGCTGCATAGCAAGGTGTGGAAAACAAACGTATACTATGGAAAATATTTCCAGCTTTTCCAGTGTTCCAGGCTTGGGGAAAATGCAGGATAGGAAGTGGACATAGCCTAAGGCAGCTACCACTTTCAGGGAGCTCTGGGCCTCATGCAAAGTCTGGCTGGTCTCTAGTATAAGATGTTGGTGTGAGAAACCATGTACTGTTTTCCCCAGGCTTAGTATTTGGCCCGAGTTTCTGTTATGAAATAAGTGCTTATATCCCCTCAAAGTCATGTGTAAAACTCTAGCCTCTACTCTGGTGGTATTAGGATGCTAAGTCTTTGTAAAGTGGTTGGGCCATGAAAACGGGGCCCTCATGAACGATTATTGGTTCTTTATAAAAGAGGTACCAGACAGCCTTCTAGGCCTCAGTGTCATGTGAGGATACAAAAGGAATTTTGCAGGAATAGGGCTTGGAAAGAGCCCCTCACTGGGACTTGACCATGCTATATCCTAAGCTCAGCCTTTCAGCCTCCAGAACTGTAAGCTATAGATTTCAGTTGCTATGAAGCCAGAAAATGATTGGTATGCTATTATAATAGTCTATATGTGCTAAGGGACGCTCTAGTTTTCTACTGTCATTTATTTCTATAGCTTTTAATTCAGAAAATGTTTTGTAGCACATGGGTTGGGCACCACGGAAAGCGCTGGGAGTGTATTTTGGAGTAGGGAGCACTTACAGCCTGGCACGGAGTTCAGACACTGAGAGGACCCTGGGAGCTCCAGGGTGGGAGCTCCTAGCTCTGTAAATCTTCTCTGAGAAAAATCTGAGTTTTAGGACCCACTGTACAATTAAGCCTTTGGGGTTTTTTGTTTTGTTTTTATTTTTTGCCAGTCTTGGGCCATGAGCTCAGGGCCTGAGCCTGTCCTGGGGCTTTCTCAAGGCTAGAGCTCTAGCCCTTGAGCCACAGCACCAATTTTGGCCTTTTCTGTGTATGTGGTACTGAGGAATTGAACCCAGGTCTTCGTGCATGTGAGGTAAGCACTCTACCACTAGGCTATATTCCCAGCCCCTGAGCTTTTTTTGTTTGTTTGTTTTAACATTTTGTAATTCCCCAGAAGGAAGGAGCCATTTTAAGCCAAATAGGTAAAATCTTGAATCAGTAAGGGCAATACTTGAAAATTCACCCTCGTGCACTTTGGTAAATTCCAAATGACAGCACTCAGAAGTGATACGTGGAGAGTTTTCTGTCCATCCTGAAATGCAAGGCATCTTCTGTTGAATTTTCCTTTACTTCATTCCTGACTGTCTGGCTACCATAGTTCAACAGTTAGTGTTTCTAGTTTTGAATCCTGGAGGAGCTGCTGTCCTCCCGTGGTCGTGCTAGGATGAGTCACAGAGTCACCAGTGCCAGAGGTTGCATCTCATAGACTATAGGTATCTTGGGATCCAGAGACAGAAGAAGTGTGGACTGGTGTGTATGGGTGAACCAAGGGCCTCTGAATTCTCCCGGTGTTATAGAGATAGGCATGAAGCTTTTCAGGTTAACCTCCTTGGTGACATTTTGCTTAGATCATATGTTACAAGCCAATGGTGACTCTTCTTTCCAACTGATCAGGGCTATTTGTCAACTCAAGACTCTCTACTTAGCTGAGTAATGCTTAGATAAGAAGGGAGGGAAAAGGTGTGGACACTGCCTTTAAAAAATTGTTGAAACTGAATAACCTACCATAAAATTACCTACCTGTAAAAGAATTTTTACATGCCTTTGGTAAAATTTCCATAGTAAATTTCAATTGGTAAATTGATTTTTAAAATAATTTCTCTTGAGCTGGGCATGGTGGCTCACTCTTGTAATCCTAGCTACTCGGGAGGCTGAGATTTGAGGATCGTGGTTCAAAGCCAGCCCAAGCACTAAAGTGGTGAGACTTTTATCTCCAAGTAACCACTAGAAAACTGGAAGGGGCACTGTGGCTCAAGGGGTACGGCAGTAGCCTTGAGCTGAAGAGCTCAGTTCAGGGACAGGGTCCAGGTCCAGAGTCCAAGCCTCACATATTCCATGTATTTTGTTGGTGCTTTTGTGAAGAAATAGATTTCTGGACATTCATTCTCAACTTGTCTTTGTACTTGAAACATTTGTTCCTAGTTTATCATCTGCTCCATGAACACTCCATCAAACAAAATTTTATTTAAAAAAGAGCCACACCTCTACTTCCAGCTTTTTGTTAGTTTATTGAAGATAAGGTTCTCATCTTGACTTATATTCATTTGCACATGATCTCTGTATCACTACAAATGGCTATAAAGTTTTGGAATACATTTGAAGCTTTAACAAAGGAGAGCTAGTGTAGTGTAGCAGAACACAAAGAATGGGGAGAACTGAGTGTTCGATATACTTGTTAGAAGATTCTGGTGAGACTTGTAGAAAGTATCCTTCTTGATTCCTTCTCCCTTTTTACAGTCAGATAGTAAATAACTCAATATCCAGTTTCATAAAATGTGTTGTGTTTCCCAAACTTCATTTACTAAAAATTACTTCCTGACTTGTAAAGGAAGAGGTGACATTGTGCAAAAAAGAAATGTACTCATTAATGGACTTACAAAACAGTAACCCCTCTGTATAATACCTTAATTATAATAGTAAAATTGTAATTAAAGAACAAACTCATCTGATTGTGTCTGTCCATCCTGACTGTATGATACAGTATTTTTTAATATATTTTTATTGTAAATAATAGGATTATATTATATTTACCAGATAGAAGGTGCATTACTTCACATACATTGATACCCTTTCTCATGTCTTGGTCCCCATTTCCCTTCCCTCACCCCCGCCCCTTATCTTGTTTTCTTCCCTTCCCTATCCGACTTCAAATAACCAAGTACGCATATATACAAAATATCAGATAACCAGGTGAAACACTGTAACCATATGAGATAACCAAGGGACAGCAAAAGAGATGAGAGATAACATAGTACATTAAGGACAACAATCACTCGTCATATAGCTTTTGTTTCTATATCCTGGAGGTTCTTTCATTTAGCATCATTCTATATGGCCTGATGTATCTAGGTTTTGTTCTAGTTTAAATCTCTGCCCGAGGTTTCTACTGATTATGACAAATGAGGGAAACCATTGAGCCTATGTTCCTTTGAGTCTGGCTTACTTCACTTAATGTGATTTTTTCCGTCTTTCCATTTCCTTACAAATGGAGCAATGTCATTCTTCTGAGAGCAGCATAGAATTCCATTGGGTATAAATACCACATCTTGTTGATAAACTCATAATATTTTTAATTTGGAGAACAAAAATATTTCCTGGCTTTAATCATCATTCGCTAGACTATTTTTTGTGTGTGATAAATATAGTGAAAACCTTCATTTAATAACCTTGTAATGTATGGTGGGTCTAAACTCCAGATCATTTTCAAACCTATCAGTTTCCAGGGCCTGAAATTAAATTCCCTGCTGTGTTTTGTTTTCAGCTGGAATCAAGGGCAGTGCAGGAGGTCAGTGGTAGGCAGGGATGATGCTGCGTAAGTGAGATCTCCAAGAAGTTGAAGACACAGGGCAGGGTTGGGAGAACTGAAGGAAATTTTGTTAGCTTTGCCTGGAAGCAGGCATTAAGATGAGAGAGAATGTAAAATTCCCGGGGGAGAGTAGAGAACTCTCCATAACTGACGTCTTTAACTTGGGTTGAACTCAGAGAATCATCCAATGAAAGTCTGCACACTTTGAGCTCTGCCTCCAGAGACTGACTGATAGGGCCTCAAGTAAAGTCTAGAATTTTTAATATCTCTTCAATGGATTCTAAAATATACAATCAAGTCGGTGACATGAGGTAGAAGAGAAAATGGAAGTTAGGCTATAGGATTACTTCTGTTTTTTAACTTCTGGAGTCTAGGGACCATACAAAATTCTTTGGCAGGTAGTACCAATCTCTGGCCAGTCAGGAGCTGGCTGCCTTCCCTAGTTTCAACTCCTGCCTTTCTTTTTAACTCTTACCTGTTCATGATTCTGAGAGGCCTCAGGACCTTTGCCTGGGACTGGGAGAGAGGACATTTTAAGTAACTGATGATTGACACTCAGAATGCCTCTCTGATTGTCTTGAGAAAGATGCAGGTATTATAGAGAGTTATGGTCCACAGAAAGTCCAATCTAAACCTGGTCATTAGGTTCCATGTCTCTTGTTCATAGATATCTGGGATGGACTTATTTTCCTCCCTCTCTTCTTCCCTTTCTCTTTTTGTAAAATTAGTCTACACTAATTGTATAAAATAATGCATTTCATTATAGCTTTTCCATACAAATGCTTTGGTATCCCTCCTAACTGTTCAAAATTTACTTGGTCCAGAGTTTTCTATTCCTTTCTTTTT
The DNA here is from genome assembly GCF_031878675.1 of Megascapheus bottae. Taxonomy (NCBI): domain Eukaryota; kingdom Metazoa; phylum Chordata; class Mammalia; order Rodentia; family Geomyidae; genus Megascapheus; species Megascapheus bottae. The sequence goes on along the minus strand of NC_143518.1, from coordinate 40,388,765 downwards.
TTAAACTAGTGAATGGCATTTAGATACTTGGTAAAATTATGAACACATGCACGTTGGAGGCCAGAGCTAAATAGGCTGGGGCAGAGATAGTAGGTTGGTAGAGAAGCTCCCCTGCCCCTGCCTAGTTAGCGTTGGCATCCACTTGTGTACAGAGAACTAGGGAAGGGGCAGAACCCTGCACTTGTGGCAGGTTCCACTGTGGTAAGCTGGGACGATCCCTCGTCATGGAGTGGGTAGTAGATTGTTCACTGTGGAGAAATGAATTATAGGGTCATTTATTGGTATTCTTTTCTTATAAAGTTGCAAGCTTCAGCTAGTCTTTGCTTTCACACTGTTGTGACATTTTCATTTCTCTTCATAGCACTTTTTTCATTTCTAGTTATAACAAGTAAAAAGAGTTGAGAACATTTCTCCTGTATAAGTGTATCACTTATCTTGTACAAATTATAGTGGGAATGTTCTGGATAGGGGAGCACAGTTTTTAAGGGCTCATTTCTGAGTTGAGGACTTCAGTCATCTGATATTGTAGCCCTTGTGTGAACCTAGGAAAGACTTTCTCATTGACTTTTAAAGTTTCCACTTGGTTTCTCTAGAGTTGTTCTTTTCTCTTTACTGATTTACCTATTTTGTTGGTGTTTTAAAGTAGTGGTTGACATCTGTGGCTTAAAAACAATTTTTTTTTGGTATGAAATTGCCTTTCTCCATTGCAGAAATCAGCTGGGACTTGTGGAGCCTCTGGAGGCACCTCCCTGATGTCAGGAGCACCCAGTGTGAGAGAGCGGCCCCATGTGCATCACAAGCATTTTTATAGCATTCCATTTTCTCAGTGACACATGTGAAATTGGATTTTTGTGATCCTAATTTATATTCTACTTGTAGTAAAAGATGAAAAATTAGGAAATGGTGTTAACATGGGAGAATATCTTTTCTCATTTTCCCCTGCTTAATACAAGATTAGAGGTAGGTTTTTTCAAAGTTGGAAATTATGATGCCTCTTTGCTAGGATTAAATTCAACTTAGTGGATTCCTCTCCCCAGTGATAGGGTAGGGAAGAGGAAGCCATACTCCAGGGTGAGAGAGAGTCATGGTTCAGTTGGAGTCCTTGTTCTTACTCTAGTGCACTGATGAGTTAAGAAAGCATCTGCTCCACGGCCAGGGACTGAAGGCGGAGGCTCAATGAGGTAGGTCTGGGAAATGCATGTACTTACAGTGTTTACAGTAGGCATAGCTGGATTAAGACAGAATTGTCAGGTTGGAAAGGGTTTATTAAAGCCATAAGTGAACACATCTGTCAGTGAATGAACTAGTTGCAACTTGCACACTTTTTATTTCCTTTGGCTCAAGGTTGTCCTTATGTCTCGATCCAGAGACATGAGAAGTATGGTGGCTTCAGTGTTGGTTTTTTTTCTCCCTTTCTCCCTGATCATCCCTTTGTAGTAAACTAGAAAACTGGGCTCTACGTAAGGCAGCTCTTTGTGAAAGTGGTTTATTTTAGCCGCTGGAGAAAGAGGTTGTGAGAAGCCGAGTGGCAGCAGTGTGTTTCTTGCCCACAGATCCTCTTCATAAAGAAGCTGCTATGAGGAGCTTGACTCCACAGAGGGTCCGAGTCTTTTACAGGAACTCTCATTGAGATTCTTCATTGTGTTTATCAGAGTGTGCGTATGTCCTGTTTCAGCAAAAGTAAAACAGTCATTTACAAAAGAAAGTCAATCTGTATCCTAAACATTTTAATAAAAAGCTAAAACAACAAAAAACCCCAAATGCTTTGATTATTTCTCATTATCCCACTTCCCTCTCTACAACTCTAATAGTTCCCCTTTGGCACTCATTGCTTCCCTTACTTTTTAAACTACAGTTTTTTTCTTTATCATTTTCTTATTTTTCATAAACAAATTAATACTGCACATTAGACATTGTACTAAGCACATAACTCATGATGTAGTAAACACATCTAATCCTAAACCATTCCCATATGGTGCTGGTTGAGCTCACTGTGCAGCAGGGCAGATAGTAAATCACTATGATTCAGGATGTTGAGAGCTGTGAGAAGCATGTGAAGAGTCCTCAGGCTCAGGGAAGAGCTATCAGGTATCAATCTTTTGTCACCTTATGCGTTTGGATGCTGTCATTCGGTATCACATGGGAGTGGTCAAGAAGAGGCCAATGGCTCGTCAGAATTGACATTAGGCATACAGTAGGAAACAGTGGATAATGGGAAGAATTACCCACCCTTAGTCCTGGGAACATGGAGGGAACTAATTATACGGGTGTGGAGCTGTCCCTGAAGAGGGGAGGGGACAGACAAAGCTGATGCCCCAAAATGGAGTGTGATACACATTAGGCACCAGATAATATGTTTCTTAAGAGAACTGGCTGGAGAGACAGTGATTCCGGCTTTGTTTCTTCAGGTTACAGAGGTTCCAAGATAGAGTTATTTAAGAAGAGGCTAGAACCTAGGAGAATACCATAGACCACAGACATGAGAGTTAAAAACCCAACCTGAGAAGTGATGTGTCACTATGTCACTCCCTATGTGTTTCTGAGTTTCAGGCTTAGGTCAGAGAAGGACATGATTCGTCAAGGCTGGGATAGCTAGAGGGGGAATTTAGCTGAAAGGTGACTTATCATTGATAAAGGATTTAAAAAAATCATAAATAAATGTGGTAGTAATTTTGTGTATACACGAGGTAGTGCAATTGATGGGCTATACTCAGTCTGTAGGATTTATGTTCTTACCTACTACATTTTTCTTGGCATATAACAGCTCTACATAATAATGGGTTTTCCTTATGACATTTTCCTACATGTATGGAAATTGGAGATGATCATATTCACCGTCAATTGTCCTCTCTGTTTCCCTCCCACCTTCTGCTAGTTTCCACATACCTTTAGTTAGTCTCTGTTATACTTGAATAGCTCCTCTTTTCTAAAACCTTAAATTCTTCCTATGAAAGGATGCATATGACATTTATCTTTATGACTTACTTTACTTAATATGATCTCCAGTGTTCTTGCAAATGAGATAATCTTGTTTTTGGCTGAATAATAAATACTATACTGTGTATATGTGTGTGTGTGTATATATATGTATATATATATATAATCACATTTTATTGACCCATTCATATATTGGTAGATACCTAAGCTGATTCTAAAACTTGGCCATTTCTGAACCCTGCTGTTATAAACATAGGTGTGCAGGTAATTTTGCTGTATGATGGCTTTGATTCCTTTGAATAGACACCTTGGGGAGTATAGTTGGATCACATGGTAGTTAAGTTTCTTGAGAAAGCTCCATGCTGATTTCCACAGAGGCTTCACTAATTTCCCTTCCCACCAACGTGCATATGTGTTCCTTTTTTTCTACATTCTCACTAGCATTTGCTTTTCATTTTATTGTTTTCTGACTGTGGTGAGGCTAAAGATACCAAGCATTTCTTCATGTAGCTATTAGTCATTTGTACTTCTTTGAGAAATGTGTTCACTTGATATTTATTTATTGGATTATTTATTCTTTTTCATGTTCAGTTTTTGTGTTCTTTATACATCATGACAAATTATTATCAGTGGAGTGTGTATATTGAACCATCCTTGCATTACTGGAATGAAATCAACTAGCTCTTGGTGTAGGATCTTTCTAATGTGTTGCAGAATCTGCCAGCATTTTATTGAAGATATTTGTGAATATATTTATAAAAAATTGATCTGTAATTTTTGTTGTTATGTTTCATGGTAGCAGGGTAATACTGGCTTTGTAGAGTGGGTTTGGTAGTATACCTTACCCTTCTCATTTATGCAATAATTTGTTTTAAGCTCTTTTAGGTCTTCATTAATGGTCTGGTAGAATTCAGCAATGAATCCATTTTGGCCTGGGTTTTAGGATGGGATGTTAGTTTTGAGACAAAAACACTTCAAGTGTTTATCAAGTCAAATAAAATATATGGGGTTTTTTTGCATTTATGGTCCATTTAAGCACCATCTCTACTCAATAAAAGAGATATGTCATTTGCAGTATCATATTGTTGCAGTTGAATGAAGTGAAATGGACAGAACCTGTGAATGAGTGGACATTCATTCATACTCGTGAGGGAATTGGACAGCATGTTTGGGGAAAACTAGAGGAAGTATTTGACAGTCACAAGGACATCCTGGTTCCACCTATGAACAAGCAAACCATGTGCCCAAGGTTGCTGGTAAGCGTCCGGTCCTGTCACCTCCCTGGTTAGGAAAGCAGCAGCATGCTCAAGTGACACATCATCAACTCTGAGCAGAATAAAAGGGCTCCTGTCATGGGCTCTGCATCTACAACCTCCTCAGAAACAGCCTTCTCCTGTCTCTCGAACATCAGGTGAGTGCTCAGCTGGGAACAGGTGCTTAGCCGAGTGTATGTGACAATCCTGGATCTAGAGTAGACTCTCAGGAAGAGGGCTATCATGGGTACCACCAGGGAAATGGTGGTGAGGGGAGAAGTCTCAGCAGCGTCAGTCAGGAAGATGTGAACTATACACATCATGGGATCACGGATTCCCCTCAGTCTTCTTTTGAGCATATTATTGGGGATGTACTTTAACCTGTCTTGCATCCTTGAAGATGCTTTAATATAAGTGTACGCATCCCTTCCATGTTTACGTTTCTCTCATTCAAATCTTAGAAAGCAGTTTGGTGTATGTGTTGTGCGGGAGGGGTGTTGGAAAAACCAAGAAGAAATTGCCTTGGAGTTTCTATGTGCAAATGTTTCCATTATTTTGTTCCAGGTCAAATTCCTGCCAAGATGTCCTGCCAACAGAACCAGCAGCAGGCCCAGGCCCCTCCCAAGTGCCCACCACCCAAGTGCCCCTCACCCAAGTGCCCCCCAAAGAGCCAGGCAGGATGTCTGCCTGCAGCCTCCTCCTGTTGTGCTACAAGCTCTGGGGGATGCAGTGGGCTCAGCTCCTCTGAGGGGGGCTGCTGCCTGAGTCACCACAGGAGGCGCAGGTCCCGCCATGGCTGCAGGCGAGGAAGCTCCAGTTCCTGTGAGCGTGGCTGTGGTCAGCAGTCCGGGGGCTCTGGCTGTGGCCAGGGCTCTGGAGGCTGCTGCTGATGCAGAGACCAGCAGGTTCAGAGGAAAGAAGAATGTCAGGAGCCAAGGAAAGCCACATCTGGATCCATCCTTACTTAGATATCTTACTTTGTCTTTCTTAGACAGATTCGTTCATAAGGAAGAATTGTCCTCAGAAGGAGGCTCTGCTCATGTGCATTGTAGAAATGTAACAATATCTCCTGCGTATCCCTATGGATAGAAATAAAATTGTTCTCAAAACTACTTGTATCTTAGTCATCCCTTGATTCAGCAATAAAAGGCCAAGTATGTCCAGTACCAGGAATGACCCTAGCCTGGAATGGGAAATTAATGTCTTTGGTTGTCTTTCATACAGACAGAATCATGGGAGCTTTGAGAAAAGAAGGATGGGAGGAAGAGAGAGTCTTGAGAGGTTTCTGAAAACCCTCTGAATGAAACATAGGGCTGAGGGTGATCTGATATATAAATCTCTAGCTGAAAGTGGCAGAGAGAATCAGAAAGGTGGGGGAAGTGAATCTCCGTGGATGGGAAGATTGGGTCTGAGAGGGCAAGTCGTTTCAAGCTACAAGTAATGGGCAAAAGTGAGTGAAGCTGGAAAGCTAATGAATTCTGAAAAATATCAGACTTGACATGTTTTCCTGAAAGAATGATAGTGAGAGATGATAGGTACTGAGTAACATAAGAAGATAGGATGTGAGAAGTACCTTGGAATAAGCTAATGATTGCATATCTGTACATTTTTTCCAAGGGATTAAGAGACTAACACATTTCATCTGGGGTTCTTTTCCCCAGCTTTGGAGAAGAGAGATGTCGGTTACTACTCCAATCCCAAGCAATCCTTCTATATATGAGCCATGAGTGTCCTTTATTCAATTGTTTGAGTCTTGAAGTAGTATTACAGAAGAATGAGTCGATTAAACTTATGAAATAGTAATATTTCTTGAAATAAATTCAGAAGTCAAGAGGACTGTGGTTTGTAGTAAAAGTGGAATTTTTGAGAGAAACTGGAATTTTAGCAAGAAACTCAATGTAGCAGTGAGAATTCAACTGAAAAACAGAGTGTGTATCTTGTTATTTGATTTCTTTCACAAATGGCAAACTTGAAACCCATTTTGTCCCAATACTTTTAGGTACATGGTTTCTTCAGAGACAGGGAGAACTTTTGTCAACAGGAAGTTGAATGAAGATGAAAATTCATTGTGATCTTCCAGCCAAATCATTAATTGAGTAAGTGTTCTCTGAGGTTGTGCCCACCAATAATGTGACTTACCTTTCAACAGGCTTTATGATCCACCCTATAGGTTTCTTTCTTTTATTTTCCCCCGGCTTTATTTATTTATTTATTTATTTATGTATTTATGTATTTAGTTAGTTATTTTATTGTGAGGGTGATGTACAGAGGGGTTCCAATTACATTCATCAGGTAATTGTATATTACTTATTGAACATTGTTACCCCTTCCTATGTTTTTCTCCCACTCTCTTTCCCTCATTCATCTTGTTTTCCCCTTACCTTCCCTTTTTCAAATAAACAAATAAATGTATAAACAATATACTAGGTGTCAAAGTCAGATACAGTAACAACATGAGATAAACCTGAAGGTGAAAAGAAGAGAAAAGAAATAACTTCACATAGTATATTGTATTATATGTTTCTTTCTATGGAACATTTTCCCCCATGGGACATATGAGATAGTCTAGTAAGGGTGAGAAGTGGAATATCTAACAGACAAAAGTGAAAGAACGGTAGGTTCTTTTTAAGAATATATAGCCTCACCTCTGGTTTAACATTTAATGCCACAAATACTAATGAACTTGTGCTAGTTCATCTGAAACTCACAGGATCCATTTGGATAGCAGGGTGGATGGAGACTGATGGAGACCTATTAGCCAGGTTCTAGTTGCCCTCCAGCATCTGGGTACAGGGCAGTTTGAATTCAGACTGCTTAGATGAAATTCAAGTCTGTGGAGGAATCATAATGGTTACCTTGGAGAACTGAATGCTTTATGCTATTATATGTAAATAATGCAGAACACTGTTTAAATGTTAGCATTTATCATTTGTCTTTCAATAGGAAAATAGAACAAACTTGGGACTTAAAAGATGTCAAATTTAAGTTTCTATTGGCAAATTTGAGTTGCTATTAACAATCAAGATTTTGTATGATATGAATGCAAGGATTGGAATGAGGGAGAAAGATGAAAGGTCAATGAATAAATTTCAGATCTAAGGCACTAGGCTAAATCTCTAGATTGTCACATCAGTAATAATATATGGCCCTGCTACAAAAAAATAGTTCCTAATTGATGAAATTTTTGTGGGTAGAGGAAACATTGGTTCTCTACACATGGTGCATCAAACCAGTGTGGGAAGATTTGATGCACAAGTGTTTGTTGTGGAGCTTTGGTAAGCAGCACTGGTGAGACCACTGGGACCAAGTCAGCTCAGACAGCAGCTTCTCTTCAAGATAGTGCCAGCACCAGAATACTGGTAATGGACTCAAACCTAAGTAAAGATGACTAGTTTGAAAGGCCCTTGGGGAACTTCTTCGAGGTGGAGCTTCTGTTAGGTATTTGGTAGGGTCTCCTTAGCAGCATGCAAGATCAAGTCAGCTCTTGTTCAGATGCACCAAATGATAATCAAACACTTTTTCTTTTGAAATTAAATCATGTGTGTGGGTGGGTAATATGTGGTTAAGGTGAACAAGTATCAGAAAGAAAATCATCACCAAGGATAGGTGCTTTGAGAGGATTTCTTTATCAGGCTCATGCCTGTAAGCCTAGCTGCTCAGGAGGTTGGGATCTGAAGATCATGGTTCGAAGTCAGCCTGGGAAGGGCAGTCAACCAGACTCTTAGCTGCAGTGAATCACCCAGAAAAGCCAGAAGTGGAGTAGTGCCTCAAGTGGTAGAGTGCTAGCCTTGAGCACAAAAACTCAGGGATAGTATCCAGGCCCTAAATTCAAGCCCTGGGACAAGCACAAAAAGAAAGGGGGGGCAGAGAGAGAAGGGGGGAGAGGGAGAGAAAGGAAGGACGAAAAGAAAGAGGGAGAGAGGGAAAGAAAAGAAAAAGTCTTCTTTCACTTTGGACAAATATAGGTAGATAGTTTCATGTTCATTTATCATAGATGTACATGGCCTGAACCACATTCAGCTACTTGCAAAAACCCAGAGACTTGGAAACTGAACAATGGCTAGGATGAGGATTGCTTTATCCTGAGCTTAAAGGCTATGGAGTTTCAGGGTTGACTCTCTCTGTCTAGATGTCTCTTTTGTCCCTGTTCTTTCATTCCCACCTTTATTTCTAAGGCTTGTGAATCTGGTTATAAAGAAGTCTCTCTGGTTTTCACAAGGACTCCTCCCTGTGGAGTCAAAGCAGAGGAGTGGCCTGTGACTGGGACACATTTGCTGGGTTAGGCTAGGACTGGCTGCTGAGGTGTGGTGTGACTCTTGAGGGAGGATATGGAGGGTCCTACGTAACAGAATGAAGAGAGACTTTGTATGATATGAATGCACGGATTAGTGACTCATTGCCTGTGTGCCATGGCGGATACGGATTAGTCAAGATAAAGCTAGTGATCATCCAGCCTGCTGACTAGGGAGTAGATTTATGAAGGAGACCAGGAAATCAGTGGACAGTTCTTTTAAAAGATTGGGGGAAAGGAAAAAAGAAATAACTTCAAATGTACATTACATAGAAACCTCGTTTCTATTTCTTGGAGCTCATTTTGGTAAGCATCATTTTATAAGATCATATACACATAGATATTGAGTCATTGTGATCCTCTGCTAAGACTATTCTAGACATATTCTTCTTTATACAAGTGAGGGAAACCATGTTGCCTATGTGTCTTTGGGTCTGGTTTACTTTGTTTAAGTACTTTTGCAAGTCTTTCCATCTACAAATTCCCTGTTGATCTTGTTTTTGATTTCCTGTACCCATTGTCTTATATATGAGTTTGTCTGATTTGGGAAGGCGGAAGGAGATTTACAGAAATGGTGGGACAAAGAATGAATCCATGCAACAGTGATATTCACTATGTTGGAAATGAACTTTATAACCGGGGGGGGGGGGCGTGCAGGTGGGGGGTGGAAAAGGGAAAACATGAGGGAGGAAGTAACAGTATTCAAACAGAAATGTATTCATTTCCTTACTTATGTAACTGTAACCCCTCTGTACATCACCTTTACAGTAAAAAAATTTTTAAAAGACTTTGGATCATGAAATCACAAGAGGACTCTTTTATCGATATAGCTCCAGAAGGCCCAGAGAAACACAGAGAGCACTTCCTGGAATGTTCCGATTGTTTCTCCTGTTCCCTCCATCCCTTATCCAATTCCTTTTGTTTCTTCTTTCTTTCCTTCCTCTGTTTCCTCGTTCACTAAGAATCCATGTTATCCATGAGACATGCAATGTTTCTGTTACCACTTCTAGGAGTGGTAGGTGAGCACAAGCACTTTAATGGCTGATGTGAAAATCCCTAAGGGCAATGGTCAAGTCTTTAACATGGGATTCTACAGGGGACGTTTAAGACAAAACTGTAATTGGGAAAGTTTGCTGAATGTAAAAGGATGCATCACCACCCTGGCAGAATAAAAGTCTGCAATTGGCTACTCTACTTCATAGGGAGTTTATGATATGATCTCTCTCCTTATCCCTCTCCCAGGAGGCCTTGAAATCCAGAGGAATTTCACCAGCCACAGCTTCTACAGGTTGGAGCTCTGAAGAGTTGACTTGGGACATTCATGGATTGAGGAGTGGGCAAAGACTCTCTTCGTCTTCTGGGAAGTTTCAAGTTGGAACCACAAGTGGTGTAATTATTTGCTTACTGTTATTGTTATTTATTTCACTCTGTCTCCTCCTCCCAGTTCTGCCCAGGTTTTTCTTCATTTCTGCTTGTAGTACCAGCCAGTTCCAGGCTGTATTGAATTTTTGAGGGAAGAATTCTCAGGAATTTTGAGTGGGGAAGAATCTTTTGCCAGTCCAGCCATGTTTCCTGGGCTCTGACCTTCATTTTGTGTGCCTCTCTCAGATTTTCCCCCAAGGAGCCACTGTGCAGTGCAATTTCCTTTCATTGTAAAAACAGTGATAGCAATAGTTATTTAGTCTTCCATCTTAGTGGAAGAGAGAAAGGCTAAGGAACTGCTCTGTAACTGTAACTGCAGTCAGAAAACCAGGAGTAAAGATGAGTTCTAGTCTATTGCCATCCAAACAGCATTCAAAGCATCACTCTTCTTTTAAAGGTTGTAGTTTCATCCACGCAGTCTTTACGTAGCATCTAGAGATGGGCACTTAGAGTTCTAGCTCTTCAGGAGCTCATTCCTACTATGTTCTAGGAACTCTTAGGAGTTTACTGTGCTGGAGCCCTCCTCAAGTGGTCCTCAGGCATTGTGGGGAAGGAAAGACAGGGCATGGGGTCAACAACACAGTCGAGTTTGGTTCAGTGTTGAGTATTCAGGGGAAAGCTTAAGTGAGATACACTGATGAATTCAGTTATTGAGAGTATACAGTGAACCACTCATGGCATTAGGAGCAGGGACAGAGCTGTGACCAAAACGGAGATGACTCCTACCTCACCAAGTGTCCTATAGAAGGAGAGTAATGGTCTCAGACCCTGTAAGCCCCAGACTGCTCACTCTCAACGATCTCTATACTTCAGGAACTTCCAGGTCAACACTAAAGTGAATCAACACAGGAGCCAGTATTTGGGTGTAATAGACATTTGTTTAGCATATTAGATATGATCGCATAAGGAACTGAAAAGTAGGGCAACTTCGTCAAGGGTAAGTCCTGAGTAAAGGCTAGGCTCACCTCTGAAAAGAGACTTTTCCTCCAGAATCAAGACATGATAGTGACTCCCAGAATCCAGGAATTTATTGAATGCTCCCTGGTATTCTGTCCTGAGGAAATACTGAGTTTTCTGAAGCTCAAAGACCTGGGGTGCTAGTGTGAGAGAGGCATTTTGGTAGTTTTCATGCTTGTGGAAACAGCAGGAAGTCAAGAGAGGCAACAGCGACTCTGCATGCACTTATCATGCAAGAGCTTTCTCTCCTTCGGCTGGAGCTGCAGCTCACCCTAAAGCCCCACTTGCCCTGAAGATGTGCCCACAACGACCTTGTTACCTGATTCAACTTCTCAAAGGCGGCTTGTAACAAGAATGAATCCAGGATGCACTGGGTGGGGCCAGGAGGAAGCTCTGAGCAGGAGGTATTAGGATAGGTATGGGAGAGAACTAGAATGGGAGCAGGAAGCAGCAAAGAGAGAGGCTAGAGATCGAGAAGGAGAAGCATGACATAAGAGCACTGGAGAGATGTGGGTCAAAGGGATTCATAGTTACACAGGATGAATTAGTTGCAGATTTCAGTTTAATAGACAGAGTAAGTTGAAGGGATCTAATGCTCTGCATGAAAATCATTGTTAGCGCTGTATTACACAGTAAAAATTTGCTAAGAGAATGATCTTAAGAGTCTTCAGTGTTCATTTCTCAGTCTCTCTCATACACACAGAGACACCCCCCCATAGTAAGGTAACTATATGAAGAGATGGATAGGTTAATTAGTTTTAGAAATTAGCTTACTGGATATCTGTATCAAAATATTTATATATTATTAAATATATAAAATTTAAAGTAAAACTTTTAAAAAAGATGCTATAAATTAGGGAATGAAATCCGGCCCCTTTACAAAGAAATTCAACAGCCACCTTGTTCCTAGCTAGATAAGTCATATACATTTCTCAAATTTGTTGTGTGTCTGTTGTTTTGCATCTTCACTGAGTCAAAATAAATTGATAATGTCAGTAAATTTTATTGGGGGCCTAGGCCTTTATACACCAAGGTCCCATGTAAGTCTGGAAAGAGCAGAAATACCACACCTTTCCCCTATCCCTTCTTGATTTCCTGTGCACATATACCAGGACTTAAATACAGAAAGACAGTATATGTACCACGGAACTCAGAAAAATAAGGGAAGGGGAGGCTTGAAAGGGCATGAAGATGTTAAAGGGATGACACAGATCAAGATGCATAATTGTTTGTATAAATTGCTTTATTTAATGGCAAAATTTTAATATATACCCTGAAAATTAAGAAAAGTGAGGGAAGGGGTGAGGGTGAATGTTAAAAGGGGTGACATTAATTAATTAAGCACTATATTCAAAAATATTCTCTTGAATGGAAACTCATGTGTGCAACTACTTAATGAAAATAATATATACTTTTTTTCTAAATATCAAATTCTGCACAGAAGAAATCCTTCCTCAAATATTCTTTTAATTCTTTCAGTATTTCCACTAGAAAAAGAATTGATAGGAAGACACAAGCAGAGGTGTATGTACCTGAAAATGTTTGAACCAACCTAGCAGGCTTCAGTGACAACCCGCCCCAGTCCCCATCCCACATCTACCTCCAGGAGCTTCCTACTGTGTATTCAACTCAGGAGCAGGGCTGATCAGAGCTTTATCCTGTCTTCCTCTATTTTTTCATTTCTTTCCTTCCTTCCTTCCTTCCTTCCTTCCTTCCTTCCTTCCTTCTTTCTTTCTTTCTTTCTTTCTTTCTTTCTTTCTTTCTTCCTTTCTTCCTTTTTTGTGTTGGTCATCGGGATTGAACTATGAGCCTGGGCACTGTCCCTGAGCTCTTCAGCTCAAGGCTGCCACCCTACCTCTTGAGCTACAGTGCCACTTTTGGTTTTCTAGTGGTTAATTTGAGATAAGAGTCTCATGGTGATATTTAGTGCCTGGGCTGGCTTTGAACCACAATCCTCAGCTCTCAGTCTCCTGAGTAGCTAGGATTACAGGTGTGAGCCACTATGCCTGACTTTATTTCCTTTTCTTTAACTCCTGGTTTCAGCACATCCTATTTGGAGAGGAAAGTTTGCTATATAATTCTCTTTTCAAGTAATAATCCCATATATTACAAAATTATCTTTATTTGCTATATTTCTGAATGCACAGAATCACCATTCAGAATTCTCATCCATCTCTGGTGTGGTATGGAACAACTATAAGGAATCCAGTCTAATCCTATAATTCAACTCAGAAAGAGATAGAGAATAGCGCCATTCAGTGAATCACACAGAGAATAGAAAGGCTACGAGGAAGGACAGAAGCCACAGAAGGAATCATAGAAGACCTAATTTCAACTGCTATTAGTCTTTACTATAGTATTTTCATGAGTGATGACTTCTCATCTTGATGACCATACTGAATCAGTTAGCCAGCACAAGCACATTGTTGTCAGTCATTTTAAGATGGGTCTAATCCTTAGTCTGCCAACAACTCAATTCAGAACAATGACTGTGTATATTCATAATTTCCCAGAAATCCATTTTTAATGTCTTTATATGATCCATAAAGACCTGTCGTTGGGCTGCGTGATACTAGTGACAGGAGCACAGGAATCAGAACAAGCAGATCCTGGTCCCACAGGCTTACTACATGAGAATCTACTCAAAGAATTTCCCAGTCTAGAACGCTGATTTCAGCAGAGGGAAGCTGGAAGACCTCATGGCTACCACAGCAGATGGATAAGGACCATCTCAGCCTCATGGAGACAAATGAAGACTGAGGCCAATGTCAGGAAGGACTCAGCATCTGCTCTGGTTGTGCAATGCTGCCACCTACTGCTTGTCCCACTGGGTTCTCTGGAGGCATCTACTCTGACCACTTATCCACTTGTCCATTTTTGGCCAGGGTGAAAGGTTGGGAGAGTCTAAGTTGGTGAACAGAGTGGAGGTACGGCAGGTAAGCTGCTAGAGGAAGAATGAGTGAGGAAAAGAAGTGTTCTTTGAAGTAAACAATGGGTTTGATCTTGCTTGGAGAAGAAGTAAAATTAACTTCTCATTATAGGGATAAAGAAATACATGTTTCTAGAGGACATTTATCCAGATGCTGATCCAGAAGAAGAACTTTTACCAGATAGGTAGGAAGAGCTGTACTGAGTCCATGTCTGCTTTGCCATAGGTCTGTCTGGCTGCCTGAGGATCCTTGTCACTGCAGAGTATTCTTGCAGGTGTAAAATTTACCAGGGAAGTAGAATGAAGAAACATTTCCTTGGTGTATATGTTAATAAAGTGCAAGCATATTGTAACTGCAGAAAAACTTCTTAAGTATTTTCAAAACTCAGTTCATCATTTCCATGTGAAGATCCAAAAGTGGAGAGATACTAAAATCTGAATTATATGGAAATGCATTGTATTCTTTTAGCCCTGTTGAATTTTCACCAAGATGCTCTACCAGTTGTCCCAGACTTTCACCACAGAGCATATAAAACAGCCCCCCTAACTGTCCTCTAAAGTGCCAACAGCAGGGCCTCTCCAGTCTCTTTTAGCTATGGAGCAAGATCTGGGGCTACTATAGTTTGGAGGGTTTCTGGAGACTGCTTTTTTGATTACTACAGGTCTTCATCTCTTCTATCTTTATAGGCACCAGAGCTCCAACTACTATGAGTGTGGGGAGCCTGGGACCCCCAAGTGCTGGTATAGTTCTAGTGACACTGCTGACCTAGCAATGAGAAGCTTACAGAAAAACAAATGCCAAGTATTATCCCAGCTGATGCTTTTTCTCTTCCCTATTCTGTCTTCTACCTTCTCATTCTCTATGATTGCTTGTATGCTCATGAGGTTTTCTAGCTAAAATTTTAAGTTGATTTCTAAGCAGAAAGATTTATCATGGGATTAGAGTTGCTCTTCTACCTGAATACCACAATAAAATTCAAGTTTTGCTATCAAAAGTCATCTTTCATTCTGTTTTATTTCAGACTCCATTTCAGACATGGATTCCTTGGAATTTGCTTGCAACAAGATCTTCAATCAGTGGAATTCTGTTGAAGAGTGAAGTGAATGTGACATCAGTGGCATCTTCAAACCAGAGCTGCTTCTGAGGGTGTTGGTGAAAGCTTGGCAAGGATTCATTAGCTAGGAGTGGAGGCTACTAGCCACTAAATGAAGGGTAAGATGGCTCAGACATACAGGGCTGGGAGGAATCCCTGCGAGTGGTCTAGCAATTACCCTCTATATGAGTGCTGCTTTCCAGTGAAGATAACAGCATCTAGGAAAACCTCAAGAGAAGGTACATTAGAGATCCTGTTGCTGTTGGCTACATTCCCTCTGTTTAAACTCCCTGCTTTCTGATCCTACATCTATTCCAGGGCTCTCTAATTGGTTAATAAATACCATAACAGGAATGATGCTATGTGTACATTATTATTTTACTGAATTTCTCTATTATGTTTAGGTTAATACCTAAAGGCTTAAACTAAATTGCACATAACACATTGCTGAAAGCAAGTTAGCCACTATATATATATATATATATATATATATATATATATATATATATATGACATCTCCAAGAATGCTTCTTTATACACCACTGATGCTAGTGAACTATAGGAAGACAATGTAACACCTATTGCTCTTCTTGTCTTCCATGGCTCAGTATCCAGTGGTAGCCTTGTCTCATGTGTAAGGTCCTCACAGATTTCCTTAACATATGTGTTCCTCTTTTTCTGTGTCTAGAATGGTCAACAGCTTTTGATCACAAGCCACTTAACTTGTAAAACAAAACTCCTGACACTGGACCCCATTCTCAGAAAGTCTACGTCAATTGCTTTAATCGCTTAATGATTGGTCCAATGGCTCATTGCTTTAAAAGATTCTCTACTGAGAATCACTGGAGCAGGAAACTGAGTTTGTCTTCAGACTATCTATGGACATCTTTTAAGCTGAGGTTTGGCATTTCTATATAACTTCTCAGGTGTCTTTCAGAGATTCAGTTGTGAGTTTCTTGAAGGTAGTGTCTATGACACTAATCTCTCAGAGTTATTTGTTTCAGTTATTTGTCTGTATAGTATATAGGATGGGGCAGTATTAGTCATGGGATAAGACTAAGATATGATTAAAGTCATCTTTTATGATAAATCTTCCCTTGAAAATCTAAGGTCCCAGAAGGTCTATGATTTAATCCCTAACTCTATGAGACTCTTATCAAAGTGTCAGGTGCCATGAAATTGCAACATTGTACTAGGAGACAGAATTGGAACAGTGGATACTCCTTGAGACATTTGTGCCTGCAGACTCTCTTCCAGTGCCTGGCACATACTTTCTGAACAGATAGCAGAAAAGGTTAGCTCTAAGGCAATCAGTCCCTGATCCATAAAGAGAATTTAGTCATCCTTCTCATCATAGGTATCAAATTCGTCACCACCAACATCATCAGCCTTTTCATTAGACATCTATTTTTCCATGACAAATGTTCTAGAAGTGTTTTGTAAGAGGTAAATGAAGAAATATCACTTATGAAAATGAATGAACAGATTTGACTACTGAAATAAATTTTTTAAGCAAGTGAGACCATCAAACACAAAATCCTTTTCTCATTTTAGATACCTACAGCTTGGAAAAGAAGAAAGCTTTTGTTTGTTTGTTTGATTTTTGCCAGTCCTGGGCTTGAGTTCAGGGCCTGAGCACTGTCCTTGGACTTTCTCAAGGCTAGCGCTCTACCACCTGAGCCTCAGCACCACTTCCTGCTTTTGTCTATGTATGTGGTACTGAGGAATCTAACCCGGGTCTTTGTGCATGCTAGGCAAGAACTCTACCACTAGGCCAAACCCACAGCCTGTTTGTTTTGTTTTAATTGATGGGATAGATTCCTTATATGTTAAAGAACTCTGCTATCATCTTGATGGTTAGTAGTTTGTGTGTGTGTGTGTGTCTGTGTGTGTGTGTGTGTGTGTGTGTGTACAAGAAAAGTGGAAAAACAGGAAGTATAGGATGATGGGAGAAAGAGATTATATAGGGAAAAGCAGAAGGGAGATTTTTCTTTTTTACATATATTTTTTATTGTAATTAATAGAAGGGTTACATTATATTCACCAGATAAAAGGTACATTACTTCACAAACATTGATACCCTTTCTCATGTCTTGGTCCCCATTTCCTTCCCCCCTCTCCCCCCCGCTCATCTTGATTTATCCCCTTCCCTATCCAATTTCAAATAACCAAATAAGCATATATAAAATATATCAGATAACAAGTTGAGATATTGTAACAATATGAGATAACCAAGGGACAGCAAAAGAGATGAGAGATAACATAGTGCATTAAGGACAACAATCACTCATTATATGGCTTATGTTTCTATATCCTGGAGGTCCTTACATTTAGTGTCATACTATATGGCCTTATGTATCTCGATTTTGTTCTACTGTAAATCTCTGCTAGGAGAGCCCAAGGTTTCTACTGATTATGACAAATGAGGGAAACCACTGAGCCTATGTTCCTTTGAGTCTGGCTTACTTCACTTAATATGATTTTTTCTAAGTCTTTCCATTTCCTTACAAATGGGGCGATGTCATTCTTTCTGACAGCAGCATACAATTCCATTGTGTATAAATACCACATCTTGTTGATCCACTCATCAACTGAGGGACATCTGGGTTAGTTCCATATCTTTGCTATGGTGAATAGTGCTGCAATGAACATTGTTGTGCTAGTGGATTTAGTATGTCAAGAAGGAGATTTTTCTAAGAAAGATCAGAGCCAGGCATGGTGACTGTAGTGAGTTATCCTAGCCACTCAAGAGGCTGTGATGAGAAAGACTGTGGTTCTAGGCTAGCCACAGAAAAAAGTTCTTGAGACGTCACGGGAAATAATAGTTGGATGTGGTAGCATGTGCTTGAAATCTCAGCTATGTGAGAAGAAAAAATAGGATGGCCCAGACATAATACAAAGTCCTATCTCAAAAAATGACCTATGCAGAAAGAGTTAGGGGCAAGGTAGTGTAATGCCTAGCAAGAATAAGACCCTAAGATACAACTCCAATACTACTACAAAGAAAGAGAAAGGTTACGAGATTGTTAAATTATACATGTGACTATTGAATTTCCCATTATGGACTCTATGAGAAAGAGAAGAGTGATAACACAATTCTCAACAAAATATCAGGATGCATACATAAGATCACATTTCATATTCTCACTGTTACAGGATGACTAACATCCAATATTTTAGCCTTTATGACCCAATCAGAGGGATTCTTAGAGTGACAGCTACAGAAAGACTTTGATGTGCTAACTAAAGTGATGTATTCCCATAGACAGACATATAATTTTTACCTAAATCAAATAAGCAGTTCAGGAGAGAAAGATTAAAAGAAAGTCACCCACCTCTTCCCAAGGAAACAAGTGTCAGGGACCATGGTACAACAGTCTTCTGTGCGGAAACTGTGAGTTTTCAGAAATTCAGTCCACTGCTGGGTCAAAAAAGTGTGATTTACCAAAAATCTCATACAGTCAAGGTTTGGCTCCCCATCAAGCCTGGACTCCAGATGGCAGCCAGGCATTTCCACAGCCAGCTCAGTGGGAAGACTGAAGAGCAAGGGAATGCAAAGAATAACATTGCACTGTGCTCCTCTTGTGTAATAGCCACGCCCTGATCCTTCCAGACTTATGGCTCATCTAAAGCCCAGACCTGGGATCCCATATAAGACATGTCCCGGCCACTGGCTTCTTATATGCTCTACCTCTTCAGAGACACCTCTGTGGCTGTATCTGAAATCCGGGTAAGTGTTTCTATGGGATTCCAAAGCGGGCTGCTGAGCAGGACAGAGGTACGGTGGAGGAGAGACAGGGTCAGGGACAGAGAAGAGGATGTAGTAGAAGACAGAGGGAGGATGTAATAGACAAAAGAGTGGGGAGGGACATGTCAAGGGTAGTGGGAAAGTGCTTATAATGGCCTGAGAGACAAGGAGCAGATTGTCTGCAGGCCTTTAGTCACCAGGCTTGGCTGCCGAGGTTTGTTCGAGTTACAGAAACCAGAATTTGTGTTTGATGGATCTATGGGTTCTTAAATCCCATGCTTAATGGTACAGGATAGTGATGGAATTAAATTAATCTTTAAAAGACAGCGAGTAACAAGATTCTCTGATTCTAGCATTTTGAATATTAAGAGGTTTTATCGATGCATCTTATCATAGGATATTTTAGAGATACGAAAGTGAGAAAGATGTCCTCTTTGTGTGAATAAGGTATTTGTAGGTAAATACACATGCTAAGGTTTAAAGAGATTTTTAAAAAATATCCTTCTCCTCATCCTGGTTTTAAAATAGGAATATTTTAATGTTCTGGATATTGGATCTCTGATAAGTCTCTCTTTTGGTATTCAGGTTGGCTTAGTTCTCACAAAATGTCCTGCCAGCAGAGCCAGCAACAATGCCAGCCTCCTCCCAAGTGTCCTCCTCCCAAGTGTCCCCCTAAATGTCCCCCCAAGTGTCCTCCCAAGGGCTCAGCCCCATGCCCACCCCCAGTCACCTCCTGCTGCGGCTCCAGCTCTGGGGGTTGCTGTAGCTCTGGGGGTGGCGGTTGCTGCCTGAGCCATCACAGGCCCCGCCGATCTCAAGGACGAGGACAGCAGAGTTCTGGCTGCTGCAGCAGTGGCGGCAGTGGTGGTAGCAGCTGTTGCTGCAGCTGTGGCAGTAGCTGCAACTGTAGCAGTGACTGCAGCTGTCGCAGAGGCAGCGGCCAGCAGTCTGGGGGCTCTGGCTGCTGTTCTGGAGGCTGCTGATGAGGATCTGCCCTGAAGAATTCAAAGGCAGAGGACTTGTGGCCTTCCATTTAACCTCTGCTTCTCTCCCAGTTGCAGTCCAATTTCCAATCGATGGACCACATAGGCAAGATTTGCAAGAAATTCAGGATTTGCATTTCTGAAACAATGTGTTGGATTTGACTTCTTATACTATTGAAAAATAATCACAACAATAAATTTGCTTTCTAGTCACCATTTGACTCGGTTTTTTTCCTTCCATTTTTCTTCTGGCTAAATCCCAACCTTCTCCCTAGATTGAAAGATGAGTTTTCAGCGAATGTGTTTGTAGAAGAATCAATCCATTGAATATTAGTGAGTTAAAGGGAAATGTATCACAATATTTATGAAGCTAATATATATGAATTAGAATGCCAAGATGACTCAAACATTTAGTAAAATATTATCAGATAGAACTTTGAAGGATTTGGACAGGTATGGACAGTTCACATTTTTTTTCCTTTTGCATCTGGATGTGTTTACGATTGTGTGCTTAGCAGTGGTATCCAGGAACTGATCACCTTTGCTTTGCTTTCAGAGGTATCTAGTTTTGAAAAACCAGGAATTCTTTAAAATAATAAACTATGATTTCCATGGTTAAAATTGCTTTTTAAAAGATTGAAACTTGGTGGCTATTTTTAATGGGTTATCCTGAGCAAGCCAGAAAACTATACTGCATCCTCAAAGTGTTGGCTATTCCAAAGACATGCCTGTGATGTTTATGAGCATAAGTCATGCCACCTTCTTCTAGGTGGCATGGTCATATCTATATCTATGGTATCTTATGGTCATATCTAGATAACCCTAGAATTCTATAAAGTTGATTTTTCATAGAGGGTTTGGGAAAGGTCAATATTCCTTTGATTTAGTCTGGATTTATCACTAATCTTCCTTGGAAAATTAAATATCCTAAATACCACTTGAGTCTGGTAAAAATCCAAGTTTATCCTTGGTGAACAGGGATCTCCTTGACTTAAAAAGATGTTGACTAGCAGTTCAGGAGGGATGTAAGTTTGATCAGCATAAAAGATTGTCACTTGCATATTGAGTGAGCCTATGTCCCCTTCAAGTTTAGGTCTCCTAAACTGGATTTCAATACTTTAGAAAAGGAAGTGAGACTTTTAGTACAGTCTTGTAATGTTGCATTCAAAGTATACTGATGGCCAGTTTACATAAAGTCAGACAAATATTGAGCGCCTCTCTCTAAAGAATGCTAAAGCACTATCCATGTGAACAACTGTGAAGGCTTTGATTATGCAAGAATGGTTGATAAAGCAGTGTGGCGGCTGGGCGAGACTGGATGACTAGGGATTACAATGATGTTCATTGCTTTCAGATATTGCACACAGTGCCAATCCTTCCCATTTTGTTTTCTAACTGGAAGAATTCAACTGTTACAGGGGGAAGTATGAAGGAAAAGTTGGAGAAACTAGGATGGTAGGTACAGATATTTAGATCAAATTTAGTAACCATTTGAAAAGAATCCTGGTGCAAATCTGAGCAGTCATTGGTTACACTTTTGAGCCTGAAGTGGATTCAAGCTGGCTTCTGTTCTTTCAGTAACAGGCACTCTCTCTCTCTCTGTCTCTCTCTCTCTGCCTGTCTCTCTGTGTTTGTCTGTCTGTCTGTCTGTCTGTCTGTCTGTCTCTCTCTCTCTCTCTCTCTCTCTCTCTCTCTCCCCCCCCTCTCTCTCTCTCTCTCTCTCTCTCTCTCTCTCTCTCTCTCTCTCTCTCTCTCTCTCTCTCTCTCTCTCTTTCTCTCTCTCCCCCCTTTTGTGCCAGTCCTAGGGCTTGAACTAACTGTCCCTGAGCTTCTTTTGCTCAAAGCTGGTATTTTATCACTTGAACCACAGCACCACTTCTGGTTTTTCCTGTTTATGCGGTACTGAGGAATTGAGCCCAGGGCATTCTACCATTAAGCCACATTCCCAGACTAGGCTCCTTCTAAGAAAGGACTGTCATTCTAGTTATATCTACTAACTTACTTGTCCCAGAAAGAATGAATCAAAGAAAAGGAAACATTAGAAAATGAAAGCATGGATAGAAGAGAATATACAGATGAAGGATATAGATTCCCCCAGAGGGACAAGAAGAGATGCAAAGATTTCTGGAGAGAACGATTATTCTTTTAGTTAAGGAGTGTCTCTCACACTAGAGTAGATCATTTTTTTCTAGGCATTGGCAAGATGAGACACTGAGTACTAGATGGAGAGTCTCCATTCAAAGGTAAACCAAGTTTAGAATAATTTAGGTTCCTAGGAAAGGAATCAGTCTGGTAGTTGTGCCAGATCAAGGATGTTGTTTACAAGAATAACACCTCAAGGTGTCACCCTTGAGCTGGCAACACCCTTTATTAAAATGTCTCTCAGAGACGAGACGTAATCACCTTATAGTTAGTGGGTATTGGAGGTGCCTGTCAACCAGCCTTTAAGCCATACCTCCTAGGTGAGCTGAAAGTTGTCTAACGCTATCTGGATGAAGTCTGTAGAGAGTGATGCATGTTACAACCCAATGTCCAACAGATTCATGAAAACTCCAGCTATCTAGATAGAGTACTAGTTGTACCAATTGAAAGAGCTTGCAATGGCAAACTGGGGGGGGGGGAGGAGCCTGAGAAGCAAAATAATCAGTGTAATGTTGAGTTATAACAAAAACTATAATATAAATACTCATGAGTCCGTGTTGATGTAAGTGTTTGAATAAGTAACTGTGCTATAGTTGGGTTCTGAATTGTCCCCAAAGCCCTAATGTTACTCTTGGTCCCAGTCTTTGCCTGTTTTGGGAGGTGCTGGAAGCTTCAGGAGGAAGATCAGGGCCCATCTCCTTTTCACTGACATCCTGTAATTCTTCACTTTGAGGGAGCAAACCATTTATTATTAATATGAAGAATTCCTGCATTTTAAAATTCTGTTCGCTATTCTCTAAGTCTCTAAACACATTTCAAAAAATAGTATTTTTTTCCAGTCCTGGGGCTTGAACTTAGGGTCTGGACCCTGTCCTGAGCTTCTTTGGCTCAAGGCTAGCACTCTACCATTTGAGCCACAGCCCCACTTCTGGCCTTTTCTATGTATGTGGTACTGAGGAATAGAACCCAGGGCTTCGTGCATACTAGGCAAGCACTCTACCACTAGGTCACACTCCTGGCCCAAAGAATAGTATTTTTGAGTGTTACTATATTAGACATTCATCGCTGTAATGACTCCAGATAAACAAGTTCAAAGGAGGAAAAGTTTACTTTTGTTCATGGTTTCCTGGTCCATTTGCTTGGGTCTGACATGAGAAGCGATAAGGGTGGATGATGGAGCAATTGATTATGTCCTGGCAGCTGGGGTTGGAGAGAGACTGGAAGTAGGGTGTAACAGCGTGTTAGGGGAGGAAGACACATTAGGGAAGATGGACAGGTCAAGGGTCATGGCATGCATGTGACAAGGCAGGAATCCAGTGGGAAGGTGTTTGATCTGAAATGACTGCTGCCCTGCCAGTGAATGGTCTGTTAGTATTCCATTTATTCCTCTGAAGAAACCTTTTCTCTGACTCTGCAGATCTCAAATTTATTTTCTATGTATTTTTTTTCTCAGTCGTGGGACATGAACTCTGGGCCTGGGTGTTGTTCCTGAGCTCTTCAACTCAGGGCTACTATCCTATCCCTTTAACCATAGTGCCACTTCCGGTTTTCTGGTGGTTAATTGGTGATAAGAGTCTCACAGACTTTAGAGCCTGGGCTTTGAACAGGATCCTCAGATCTCAGCTTCCTGAGTACCTAAGATTACAGGTGTGAGCCACCACACCTGGCTATTTGTTTTGTTTTGTTTTTTTTTTTGGTCAGCCCTGGAGCTTGAACTCTGAGCCTGGGCGCTGTCACTGAGCTCTTTAGCTCAAGGCTAGAGCTCTTCTATCACCTTGTGCCATAGCTCCACTTATATGTATAATTTCTTTCTACCAATTTCCAAATGCATTTTGAAGTAGATTTTCATGGGTAGAATGACAACGTACCTGACATTACCTGTAAAATGGCACAAGCTATCCATTTCTGTATTCCAAATGTTTCCAGACTCATTAGGTTTGGAATTTGTTATTTATCACCCAACAAATACAAAGAAACATGGAATACAAGATGCACAGAAGTAAAGAAGACAAATTCCTGTCTGTGAGGTTGAGGTAGATGCACAGATTTGAAAGGACTTTCCTATCACCCTGAGAGAGGACTTTTAAAGTGGGGTTGGGGGTAGGGGGAAGAATAGTTCAAGGTACTGAGTTTCTTACATTTCTGTTTTGTCATTCTGATCTCCCCCCAGGATTCCCATCAGCAGAACCAGCTACAGTGCCAGCCTCCTCCAAGTGTCCCCCTCAGTGTCCTCCCAAGGACCCACCTACGTACCCAGCTGCAGGCCCACCTCCAGCCTTCTTCTGATGCAGCTCCCGTTGCTGCCTGAGCCACCACAGGCCTGCACAATCTCTTCACCACAGACACCAGAGTTCTGGCTGCTGGGGCAGTATTTGCTGTAGTGGTGGTGGCAGCAGCTGCTGTGTCAGTGATGGTGGAGGCAGCAGTGGTGGTGATGGTGGAGTGGCTTCTGTTCTTGGGGAAGGAGAGGCTGCAGCTGAGCTGTGTCCTGAGAAACCCTGGGAGTGGGGTAATTGTGTGGGGATTGAACCTCCTCCTGCCTCTTGCCTGCTCCTCTAGACCCCAATCAATTTTTTTAAAAAATAAAAAACTCCTGAGAAGCAACTACCAACTCGATGCCTTGGATTTGCCTAAGTTTTACTGATGGAGTATTCCATTTTTCTTTCTTTTTCTAAATCTAATTCCTCTTCTAGATAACAATCTCAGTACCAGAAGGCTTTTTTTTTCTGAATTTGAGGAAAAAAATCAATCTATTTAAAGTTAAGGAGCACTAATTATTTTTTAAGAATATCATAAGATGTCTTTCTTTACAAAGAGGTTAAAATGTATTCAAGGTATCAGTTTGTGAGTGCAATGAGTCTTATTGTCATCCCTTTCCTCATCTTCCTCCAGCTCTCAGCCTCCTGAGTAGCTAGGATTACAGATGTGAGTCACGGGCACCTAGTTGATTTATTTTATTTGGTATGTGAGGCCTCCATGTTTGTGTAGTAGCTGAACTTACTTATGTTCTCATCAACAATATGCAAGCATTTCTTTTCCTCTGTACCCTCACCAGCCATTCTGACTGGGGTGAAATGGATAAATTTTAGGCAAATCTTTCTACTTTTTCTTAATTGTCAAAAATTACCTTGCTTTTTATACTCCTAATTACATATGCAATCAAGAATCAATTTCTAGTACATAGTTTGGACATTAATTGGATCTGTACAGAATGTACATTATTTTACCAAATAATAATGGAAACTTGTAACATGTCGTTGTGCATTATTTATTAATGATTTTAATAAGCGAGTGATTTGTTACTCTGGTTCTGTTGTTTCCAGAGCAGAGTGTTAGGATAGGAAAAGGTAGAGGTGAGTATACCACTGCTGTGATGGTGGGCTGATGTAACAGCTCACGCCCTTCGGGGATGCAGTTCATCTGAACTGAAAGAAAAGCTCTGTTCTCCACATGTCCTCTTTCTTGAGTCTCACAATTACCATCTGGATATTTAGGATATATGAGTAAGAATCCGATACACAGCACCTAACAATTCAGGTAGGAAGTCATGAAACAAGCTAATCAGGAGAATCACAAAGAGCTTTTTAAAAATCAGTAGATCTTCCTAAGAAGAATATCCCACTAGGCTGGATGACACCAGAAATGCCCCTGCACCCTGGCATGAGGCAAGAGCCCATAACCTACATTAGTCCCCTCCACCTCAGAGATGATTCTCTTTACCTATTATTCTGTGAATCTACTAGACAATGATTGCACGAATCCATAAATCTGTCAGTCTATGTATGAGCATATGTCCCAAAGGATAAATAGGAGGGAGCTCCTGGAATCTTTTGGGAATAACCCATGACTCATCTTGGCACTGGCACCAGTCACCTAGCTCCTCCATGCCTTACCTCCCTAGCCTATAAAATAGGTGGGGCACAACCCACCCACCTCTTAGGTGGCACATGGATACATTATCTCTCACCAGGGATGTTGGCACTGCCTCCAGATGTCAAAATCATTAGTGAGGACCTCACCCCCAGGAGCAGGAAGTAAGCCAGCCAATCAGCTCACAGCTGGTAAGACATGAACAGATTGGCTAAGAACAGGACAATATTCACTTATAGGAGAAGGGGGTTGCCCTAGGTGATCAGTGTAAAGCATTCCTATTGGCTCACTCATTAGTTCATCTGTTTACTTAATGTTTCCAAGATCTTATGATGATATGTAGTGCATGAGTCCACCATACCAACTTTTAAAAAACTATCATCTAGTAGAAATAACTTCCTAGGTAGCAAAGTTGCATAAGTATACATTTCCTTTGTTGAATAGGCCCCCTGCAATCAAAGAATGTCACAGCCAGGAGCAGCTGTGGAGTCAAAGGAGGTGGCAGAGGAAGGTTGGGTAAGAACCCAATTCTTTCTATTTGTGGCCTCACCACAGTCTCTTTCCTGTTTTATACACATGCTCTAAAATATGTGGCCTACTAGGGCATTTTCCTTGTTATCAAGTAGGTCTGTACCAGTGTACATGGAATACTGCCTGTGTGCTCTGAAACAAAACCATATGGATCCTAAAACATCATGGATTTTTAAGCAGAAGCACGATAATATGTTAGGAAAACCAATAAAACTTGAATTCCCATACCTGACTCCAAACTCTGGTCTTGTTACTTCTAGCTACGTAATCTTGGGCATATTATTTATCTTTCTTGTTGTTTGAATACCTGTCTTGAAGACTAAATTGGACAAGCTGTCTTAGGATGGTTCTGACTCTAATAAGAGATGGTTCTTTTATCCTTCCTTCCACAAGCATAACCCCTTGGTGCTGAGGTAGGACATTTAAGAGATCAGAACTGGACTAGCCTGGACCAATGTCCCTTTTCATGAGCATTCCCCCTCCCCTGGCATGAGAGACTGCTGGACTTCACTGGGGAAGTCACACTAAGTGACAACCCATCAGGCAGGGACCATAGGAAGAGCTGAAGCATTTTCCAAGTCTGCATCAGGACTTCTCCTTCTCAATTCCTCCACTATTTTTTAAAGGGATAAAGCCTGTAAGTCCTGGGCTGGGGTGAAGAAGGTCTGCTGTCTAGTGGAGCTTGACGTTTTCTTTGCTTAGGAACTTTGGGAACCTAAGGGCTATGGGTCCTAGAGAATAGAGGACCTATTCTGGACAACTGTCAGAGCACCTTTTATCTGAGAGGTCACTGGGGCTAAGCTGAGGGAACAATCCTTGGAAGCAGTGCTAGGCTCCTGCTCAGGACAGTCTCTCACCATAAATGTTCCACAATAGCACCATGGGAAGAGCACAGGCTTGTAACTAGACAGTTTGAGTTCCACTATTACCTACTAATAAAGGTGACACTGGTGAAATAATTAAATGTTAGGTCTCTGTTCCCTCTTAGGTAAAATTGGAACTGACATAGCTTACCTTACATGGCTATTGCAAAGATCAAACACATACATCAGGAGTCCAGGACAGTATCTGGCCCAAAGTAAGTACTCAATAATATTCTTTCTACACTTCTTCCTGCATCTACTGCATTGGGGAAAAGAAAATTGGCAGGGCTTTGAGGATGATGCAATATCCAGATATAAAAGACAATATAGAGAGAGCATATATACAGTAACACAGAGTGATAAAGATCATGCCTGTGAAAGCACATGGCCAACACATGAACCAAGTCTACTTACTTGGTTTGGCTGCTGAATGACTCCATCTTTCGGGGTGTGAGTTGTATCCATCTATAAATGTAGTTATCTCATAAATTATTAGGCACATAACAATGTTCAACTACATTCCTGGTTTTACTAGTATTATTATCACATGATACTCATTTGTGTGGAATTCCTTTGCCTTTAAGGAGATTGGGAATAAATTCCTTGAAATAAGGCAAGGTCCAGAAAGGCGAAGAAGGGAGTGATTATAAAACAAGAGAAGACTGAGAGGAATGGCTACATACCAAATCTTTAGCTTTGCTTCATCAAAAGTCCATACAAATTCCCAAGTGAACTTAACTCCACAATTCATAGAAAATAAAAACAATACTTTTTGGAGATCTTGCTTTCATACTGAACCAGAGAGTAATTGGACCAAAATCTTGGTGCCTAGCAACTGAGACCAGCATAAGCAAAGTCCTCATAAATAATTATAGATTAGGCTGGGGAGACATAGTATATCTTTTGGCACAGTACATGCAAAACTGAGAACCTAATCAAATCTTGGACAAATCCTTGAAGAACTAAGTGGTCTAAAATCAGGAAAGACTTTATGGACACTGATCCTAACTTCTAGGAAAAGAACTTGGACTTGTTTCGTGAGCCGGGGGGGGGGGAGTAGCACTCACTTATGCAATGTTTAGGAAAATTCAAAGTCAAGTAGAGACATGCCCTGTCTCTGACTGAAGAGCCTGGGGAGGAATCTCGTCAATGCAACACCAACCCTCAGCCTCGTGATCTCTGGTGCTTCATTTGGATGGCATTGAATTGCTTCACTGTTGTCCTATAAAAAGTCTCCCCAAATGCCAGATCCTCAGATCTTTGGCTTCTTCCAGTCTTGCTTCTGTCCAGAAAGGAGGTAAGTCTTTGGGAATAAGGACTTAGCAAGGAACAGGGCCAGGCTGAACTTGGAGTGTAAAGCTGTGGGATGAAGGGTGAGTCGCAATTAGACAGGGAGGACTTCCAGGACAGAAGATGATGGTGGGAAGCACGGAGCCTGGGGCATGACAGGAAAAAGGAGAGGTATGGGTGGAGCTAATAGCTCTGTATGAGGAGGGATTTCAGGAGACTGGGTTTCTCTTTTTCTTATGTGAGGGCACTGGGGTTTTTTGTTTGTTTTTGTTTTTTGTCTTTTCTTGGATTGACCTATAATGGCGTAGAATTACATCCAACTGATCCAAGGGGCAAGTGATAGAAACTTATTCAACGTTGTTGTTGTTCTTCACAGCATTATCAAGGTTCTTTGAGACTCAAGTTAGCTCAGTGTCTATTAACAATGTCTATTGACTCTCTGGCTGGGCAGAAGGTAAAAGGCAAGCCACTCAGGAGAGAACTGGTGGCAGTGGGAAACAGCTGAGAAATAGTGATTTTGTAAGATTGATTTGCCAGGTTGACACTCGAGTGAATAAGAAGAGAAGGCTTGGAATGTTAGATAGAAATGAAAATATCACTGAAGTCGAAATTGAGTCCTAGAGGGAAACAAAGCCTTGTCTAGAGTCATATAGGCACAATAAATAAACCTACAATTCTTGCTTCTGTATCTGGCCTCACTGGAAGGCTACTGACTTTTTCATTTGATTGATGATTGATTGGTTGATTGATTGATTGTGCCATTACTGGGGCTTGAACTCAGAACTTCATACTCTTGCTTTGAGTTTTTGTTCAAGTCTGGTGCTCTACCAGTTGAGCCACACATCCCCTTCTGGCTTTTTTAACTGGTTAATTAGAGATATGAGTCTCATAGATTTTTCTACCTTGACTGTCTTTGAACTGTGATCCTCAGATCCCGGCCTCTTGACTCCTCAGGATTATAGGCACGAGCCACTGTCACCCAGCAGGTATATAGACTTTGGGTGTCTATTACATCTTTGAGAAGGCCACCACTCTGCTCAAAGAGGACACTGAAGGTTTTCCCCAAAACCTCACTGCTTTCATGGTTCTGACTGAATCTTTCTTTCCAGGTGTCACCAAGCTACATCCAGATGTGTGACCAGCAGAAGCAGCCACAATTCCCTCCATCTTGTGTGAAAGGCTCTGGATTGAGCTCTGGGCAAGGAGGCAGCGGCACCTCTGTGACATTCCAGGGTCCTGGTCAGACTCAAGCAGTCTATGCTCCAGGGCCTGTTTCCTACCAGCCTCAAACTGTCATAAGATACGTAACTCCAGTGCCAGCTCAAACCTACATGAAATGCCAAGTTCCATGCCAGACCTACGTGAAGTGCCCACCTCCCTGCCAGACCAAAGCCTACGTGAAATGCCCCCCTCCCTGCCAGACTTACGTGAAGTGCCAAGCTCCATGTCAAACGACTTACATGAAGTGTCCCCCTCCCTGCCAGACGACTTACGTTAAATACCCAGCTCCCAGCCAGCCGCAGACATACTATGTCCAGTACTCCTCTCCCGGCCAGACCTACTACTCTCAAGGCTCTGCAGGTGGCTCCGGCTCCCAGGGGTGTGTTCCAGACCCTTGCTCTGCCCCCTGCTCCACCAGTTACTGCTGCCTGGCTCCGCGGACCTTTGGGGTGAGTCCTCTGAGACGCTGGGTCCAGAGGCCCCAAGGCTGCAGCACAGGATGCTGTGAAGATTCTGGGTGCTGCAGCTCTGGGTCCTGCGGCTCTGGGTGCTGCAGCTCTGGGTGCAGTGGCTCTGGCTGCTGCAGCTCTGGGTGCGGTGGCTCTGGGTGCTGTGGCTCTGGGGTGTGCTGTTTGGGAATCATCCCCATGAGATCCAGAGGCCCAGCCTGCTGTGACAGTGGGGATGACTGCTGCTGCTAAATACCAAAGGCCAGCCAGGGTTCACAGCTCACTGTCCTGCCCTTTCTAAAACACTCCCCAGCCTCTGGCACCTTCCCTGATCCTCCCATGGTTCTGGAGCCCAGTACCTCCTCTCCATATGCCTCTGCTTCTTACCAAGGCAGCCTGCCAGAGTAGCGCTATCAAACTCTGGCAAGAATAAAACCTGAGATGCAATGCATGTGTCTAGGTGTCTGTTTCTTTGGTTTGTATTGTGTTTTTATTTTAGTCTCTCTCTCTCTCCCCTCCCTCTTTCCCTCTCCCTTTCCCTCTCACTCCACTCCTTGCTCTTCTTTCCACTTAAGGAAAGATCTGTACAGATTTAACAAACAGGTTGAGTTCTGAACAACCAGCCTGAATTCCCATGCATTCAAGGATCTGAGGCTGGAGATTTCTGGGATGAGGGTTCCTCTTTCCCACCTTCTGATTAGCCTAAGAAGAGTTGGCCCTCTCAGCAGCATAACAGGCACGGGTAGCCTCAAAGAGTATCTTCCAGGATGTTGAAGGATTGTGAAATTAAACTTTATCAAGACTGTCACTGGATCCTAACCCTCCTGTTGTGCAGGGGCCCAGAACGGATTTTAGACTTTATGGGTTGCAATTTCTCATCAAATAGTCTTGCTTTATTGAAGCCATTGGACAAAGTTCTGAACTGGTAGATACTCCACAGGTCAGCCTGGCAGTAAGCAGAGATGTCTAAGAGGCGGATGAGCTTAGGGGGACAAGCAGCCAAGTCCTAAGATTAAGTCTCCATTACTATTGGCACTTCTTTCTCCACTGCTTGGCTAGCTCTAGAGGATAGGGGATGGAGTTTTGTAACTAGAGACTCTAAAGTACACGCATTGAAAGTTTACACAGAATTCTGGCATAGTAACTCATGCTTGTAATCCTAGCTACTTGGGAGGCAGAGATTGGAATGATCATGGTTAGGGGTTACGCCAGGTAAAAAGTTAGGAAGACCTTAATTGGACAACACAAGCTGAGAATGGTAGTACCCACCTATGATTCTAACAATGGGAGGGTATAGATAGGAGAATTGTGATCACTCGCTAGGAAAAACACACAGCCTTGTTTGAAAAAAAGTTAAGCTAAAAGCAAACTGAGCTGGAGGCATGGTTCAAGTAGTAGAGCATTTGATAGACAAGAGCAAATTCCAGTACCTTCACCTCAAAGTCAGAGGTAAAAATAAAGCTCAAAAGCAACTCGACAGGATCTAGTGTATAAGAGAAGACTATATTTGGTGAATGTATAAATGATTGTATTGAAGAACGAGACCAAGGAATTGTGTTTGGAAAGCAGACCCAGGCAATAGCAAAAAGCTACATGGAGCACTTAGCTGTCTTTGAATAAGGAAAGACTTGAAGCTGCTCAAATCACTTGTCATTCCTTTATTCAAATGCTTAAACTTGCAACTCGGTTATTGGTATGCACTCAAGACAGGACTAATCTACTAAGACATTATGTTTGTCTTGCATAGTTCAGTATCAAGACAAGCAGTGTGCTGTTATTCTTCACTGACATGAGTGAGCTACACTGTTTGTGCTCATTTAAAAAAATGATACAAGCAGCAGAGGTGGTAGAACCATGTTGTGAGTACAAACTTGAATGTCACTGGTCCACTTCTAAGCCTATGTTTTCCCAAGGGATAGAGCATTACTCAGTTTGGATTATATTTGTCTAGAACTTTGCTCGAGTAATTCCTAAGCCTCACGAGCCTAACACATTTCTGAATGTTCTAATCTGAGTCTTTGCAGAGAATGACAGTTCAGCAGCCCACCTGAGCACCGATATTTTGCAAAGGAATCCACTTCATCACTCACAATATACACCTCAACAATTGCAGTTCCCCCCTAGATTTCACAGTCGCTCAGTAATCAGTTGCTCAAATCCCCTGTAACATGCAGGCATTGTGGTTTCTTCAACTCTTTCTTCCCTGACCTTTCCTGTCCTCCCCCATCCAAGGGGTAGATGGTGAATCTTCCTGGCTTCTCTGCTTATTTGCTCTACACTTTGCCCAATCTTCTTCTTTCTCCACATGCCCTCTCTTTTCCTCCTTTACTGCCCCAATAGCAATTTTATTAATTTTTTTCTAGGAGGAAGGGAAAGAATTACAAAGCTTAAAAGGCAGAAACATTCTTTAATAGGGAGTCTGAGGCACTGTGAAAATGCTCAATAGTAAATCTTATTTGAAAAGCCCCCATCCCCCTGAAATGGGAACAAGATGGCATAGCACAGAATCATACACCCAGGGCCTCATGCTTGCCAGGCAAGTGCTCTTCTACTACTTGAACAGCATCCTCAGCCCTTTTAGTTTTGGATAGGTCCTCACATTTTTGCCTGGACCAGCCTAGATCACAATCATTCCACTTATGCTTCCTATGTATGCCTTCCTACTTATGCTTCTCATATACCATCTTACACAGATTATTGGATGAACTGGATCTAACTAAGTTTTGTGTTGTGGTTGGCCTTGACCCATGATCCACCTTATCACTCCTCCCAAATAATTAGCATTACAGCGTTTGCTTCTCTCTGTGTTTTCTGGAATAGAGAGTTTGTTGAGTAGAATCCTTATCTCGTTTCCATGGGCAGGGAAGTATTAATGTTGCTCCCCCCCCAGAGAAGTACTTACATAAAAAGTCTTGACAAGCAAGGTTAACACATACTGATTAAAATATAGCCATATACTTCTACATGTTGGTGTGGTACTCGTGAAATATACATATATTGGATACAAATATAAAATCAATTTCTTAAAATTTTTTAACTTATAAGAAAGGGATTCAAATTAATTTATTTTTGACATCGAAAGGGGAAAGACAGAAAATTGGCCTGCATGTATTGAGGATCTAACCTGTTCTGGACACTGTGTTAGGGGCTTTCCATGTGATAGTCTCACACTTGAGCAGTGACATTGATTAATCCTCATAACCGCTCTCAACAACCTGACAAGTTAAAGGGAAAAATAAGCTAACGCTATTTGTATATTTTTGTGACTATCCCTGTTTCTTTTTTTTTCTTTTTCCCTGAGTTTCTTTTTGCTCAAAGCTAGTGTTCTACCACTTTAAGCTACAGCTCCACTCCAGGTTGTTTTGGGGGTTTGTTTGTTTGTTTGTTTTTGCCCTGAACTCAGGGCCTGAGCACTGTCCTTGGGCTTTCTCAAGGTTAGCAGTCTACCACTTGAGCCACAGCCCCACTTCTGGCTTTTTCTATGTATGTGGTATCAAGGAATTGAACCTGGGTCTTCATGCATGCTAGGCAAGTACTCTACCACTAGGCCAAACTCCCAGTCTCCTCTCCAGCTCCTTTTTAGTGATTAATTGGAGACAAGAATGTCACAGATTTTCTTGCCCTGGCTAGCTTTGAACTGTGATCCTCAAATCTCAGTCTCCTGAGTTATTAGGATTACAGGTGTGAGCCATTGCACTTGGCTTGATTTGTATTTTTGAGTCAGACAGACACATTTACTGATGCTAAGATCCCAGAAGCTACATCACCTCTGCACTCAGATGGTGTCTCATGTAACTACCTGAAGCAGTAACCAACACATCCTAGGTATGTAATCAGTTGTTACAGCTTTCCTATCTCTATTTGGAGGGTTGTGCCCACAAACATGAAAGACAACTGAGCAAAAATAGGATGCTAATAATCACACCAGAGAAAAATTTTCAGGGAGATACTGAATTCTATGTTTCCATACTAAGACTCAATGAGAACTTTTCCTTAGAAAAAAAATACAAATAAACCAGTGGACATTACAAAGGACTATTATCTCCCAGTTTCTGTTCTTTTTTTATTGTAATTAATAGAAGGGTTACATTATATTTGCCAGATAGAAGGTACATTAATTCACATATGTTGATACCCTGTCTCATGTCTTGGTTCCCATTTCCACCCCCACCCCTACCCCTCATCTTGTTTTCCCCCTTCCCTATCCAATTTCAAATAACCAAATACAAATATATCCAATATGTCAGATAACAAAGTAAGATACTGTAACAATATGAGATAATCAAGGGATAGCAAAAGAGATGAGAGATAACATAGTACATTAAGGACAACAATCACTCATTATATGGCTTTTGTTTCTATATCCTAGAGGTCCTTTCATTTAGCGTCATACTATATGGCCTTATGTTTCTGTTCTTATCCCAACTCTACTACAATTTCCTTTTCAAACATCAAACATGCCAATTTTCCCCCTTGGGCCTCACTTTCCTCTATAAATGGATAAGTTGGGGAGAAAATTACTCAAGACATTTTCTAGTTCCAATAGCCTGTACTCCAATTCTCTGAATTGTCCTCAGAATTCAGAGACAATATTTCTTTAACCTGATTGACATAGGATAATGATTCACAGGTAAGCATGTGGGTCCTTGAAAGGGGAATAGGAAGTGGGAAGCCCAGATAGCAGCTCCCCTCTTAGAGTCAGTGCTTGGCAAAATTGGGGAACCTGGGCCAGGTCCTCAGACAGAAGTTGGCAGGAAAAATATCATCATCTGATGTTACTCCTTGCCATTCTTATAAGTATCTCCACCCAGCTGATGGCCTGATTTATACATCTGCCATGTGAGATAGATGAGTGTTGGGGTGTACTTGGCCACAGGACAAAAGAGGGGGTGGAGGAGTATGAACAGCACCGAGGGCTGAGAAAGGCAAGGCATTGAGTAATATTCTACAGATGCTCGTGGCTGGCCTCGTGTCCAGCCCACATGGACAGCGTGCTGGGGAATCTGTTCTTATTCCATTCTGTGAAGTGGAAACCATTGTCCCCCAAACCACACCTAGGGTGACATTCAATTGAGTTTTGACAAATAAGGGAATGGCATTTTCCCATTTCTGTATCTGTTCTGTAGGGATTTATTTTGTTATTGTATGACCCTATTCTAGTTAACTAGGCAATATCCAAGATTTTTTTTTACTTTCTTGGACAGAAAAAAAATGTCATCTATGATCATGAACCTGTCACAGGGATGAACATTCCAGGTACCCCACCTCCAGCCACCTTGACTCAGAGGGGGCTGCGGTATCTGCCCTGCATTCTTCCCTACTTAGTTTTCTTCTAGATTATTACTATCTCATGTTTAATTAAATAGCCATTTGTTTATTGTGTTTTACTTTCCTTTTGGAATGTAATGGAAGTGCCCTGAAGTCAGGGGTGTTGTGTGTGTCATTTATTTGTATATTTGTTTGCATATATATGTATATATATATATTTGATATATATACATATATATATTTGAGCTAAGGGCAATGAACAGTACATAACAAACAAGTGCGTAGTCAATTCATACTCATTGGAGGAATGAACAGATCTCATCCACTACCTGTGGGGTAGGCACAATCGTTATTGCTCATTTCATAGCTAAGGATGATGAGCCTTCTCAAGTGAAGTAACATAGCTAAAGTTACATTAATAGTAGGTTAATACACGTTCATGCATCTCACCACAGAGCCTTACTTCTTAGCCACTGTAGGGTTCCATTCTCTACATTAGAATCCAGCTTCTCACACTAGGGAACATCTCTGTGATCCTAGTAATGACAATTAAAAACTACAAGGTAAAATATAGCTTAACTTACTCTTTATGAATTACAAAGTATTTTGTAAATTTATGATACTATTTAAATATAACAGTATAAAATAACAAAAGAAATATCATTACTGATAAAGGTGAGGAAACTGAGGCTGGGAGTATGGCCTAGTGGTAGAGTGCCTGCCTGGCACGCATGAAGCTCTGGGTTCTATTTTTCAGTATCACAGACAAAGAAAAAGCTAGAAACGGTGCTGTGGCTCAAGTGGCAGAGTGATAGCCTTGAGCAAAAAAGCGTTCAAGGTCAGTGACTATGCCCTGAGTTCAAGCCCCAGGACTGGCAAAAAAAAAAAAAAAGATGAGGAAACAGGGGTTCAGAGAAAATGAATTGATCCATCTGACTAATATATAAATACATGGCTCTTGTTCTGGTTTTTAAAACAGCTTGTGTCCTTGGTTTATTCCTCTCTGTGTCCTTCTCTATCCTCATCTTTCTGTCTCACAGGAAAAAAAAAAAGGTCTTCTCTTCAAACACATCATGAAACAGTGCATTGCTGGAAACATTTCAATGCTATGACTAGCCATACGCAGAGTTATGTAATTAAGACTG
Organism: Megascapheus bottae; assembly: GCF_031878675.1. Lineage (NCBI taxonomy): Eukaryota > Metazoa > Chordata > Mammalia > Rodentia > Geomyidae > Megascapheus > Megascapheus bottae. The sequence continues at coordinate 40,352,372 of NC_143518.1, read as the reverse complement.
GAAAAATCTTGATGCAGAAAGGCAGTTTCACCTGTAGAACTTCATGCTCCTGAAATTACAGCTCCATTGTACAACTTCATCCTGTGTGAGAATGTATGTGTGCATTTGTGTGCATATGTGTGTGCGTGCGTGTGCTTGTGTATACAGCACATACTCTCATTTAATGGTGTGAAGCATATTTAAATAAATACTGCCTCAAATCTGTGGGCTCTGGAGTATTTTCAAAAAGGGCATTCACTTTTTAACTCTTCCAATCAGTTGTCATTTCACTATAGAAGGTAAAGAAAATAGTTAAGAATTCATTTTTTTTTTGCCAGTCCTGGGCCTTGAGCTCAGGGCATGAGCACTGTTCTTGGGCTTTCTCAGGGCTAGAGCTCTACCACTTCAGCCACAGCACAATTTCTGTTTTTTTTGCTATGTACGTGGTACCGAGGAATCGAACCTGGGTCTTCATGCATGCTAGGCAAGCACTCTACCACTAGGCCAAACTCCCGGCCCAAGAATTCATTTTTGAGTTTGTATGCTCTGGCATTAGAGCATACATTACAGTTGTCCTGCTGAGAAATGAGAATGGATCTGGTTCCTGACAGGAAAGCATAGCCCATGGAGCTGTGATTGCTAGAGACAGGGATTTCAGAGGACTGGGAATTAAGAGAGATGCAGCAGGGAGGTTTATTTGAAGGAAAAGGAGATTTAGTTTTGGGTTAAATTTTTAGCTTTGGAAAAATCATTATCTTTTATATCCTCATTTTAGAGAAAGGTTAACTATCTAAATGAAAAAAGAAACAAAATAAAACATGTAATAGCTGTAGGGTTTACATTAGATTTTTTTTGTATCATGTAATTCCTAGCTTTGTATTCTTTTTTTAAAAAATTTTTTATTGTAATGTATAGAGGGTTACAGTTACATTCACCAGATAGTAGGTGCATTACTTCTCACACACTGATACCCCTTCTCATAGTTTTGTTTCCATTCCCCCCCACCCCCTCCCATTCATCTTGTTTTCCCTTTTCTCTTTCCTATTTCAAATAAACAAATAACCATATATACAATATGCCAGGTAATAAAGTCAGAGATTAACCAGAGGACAACAAAAGAAAAGAGAAATAACATAGTACATTAAGAACAACAATCACACAAAATAAAACCCTTGTTTCCATATCGTAGAGATCCTTTCATTTAGCCTCATCCTATATGACTTTATGTATCTAGGTTTTACGCCATTATAATCCTCTACTAGGAGAGTTCTAGGTGTGTTCTAATTATTACAAGTGAGGGAAAACATTGCCCTAGCCTTATATTCTATTTTTGACATTGACTAATGCCAAAGAATAAAAGGAATGGAGAAAATACTAGAACACCACACTTAACCCCAGTTATAACTCAGTAAAGGCCAAAAAGCTAGTTCTTGGCTGCCTTGAAAATTCCAGAAATGTAGGAAATTTCACAATATGTGGAACTTGGGGTCTGTTATTGTTAGCTTATGAATGTTGCTGGAGAGTGCTGTCAATTAAACTCACTTTAAAAGGAAAGTTCAAAAGAAGAGGTTTATCTTTGTGATTGCTGTTCTCAATGTCCTATGAGAAATTATTTCTTTTCTCTTTTTTCCCTCATGGTTAATCCCATGTGGTTACTGTATCTGACTTTGTTATCTGGTATATTGTATATACATTTATTTGTTTATTTGAACTAGGGAAGGGAAGGGGGAGAAAGATGATTGGGAGGGGGTGGGAGGAGGGAAATAGGGACAAAAACATGAGAAGGTATCAAGATTTGAGAAGCAATGCACCCAGTACCTGGTGAATGTAACTGTACTCCCTCTATACATTATCCTGACAATAAAATACAAAAAAGATATAAACTACAAAAAGAAAAATAGCCTACAAAAAAGGAGCTATCGCATTGAGAGTCAGGAGAAGCAGATCTGTCAAGGTTCTCATCACATTACCTAGGTCCACAAAGCATTAGGATCAAGAACAGGACCACTCCATAAGTGAGTAGTGCTCTCCTCTCTCATCGCTCCTGCCCTCTCCTGTCCTCTGCCTGTCCTCCAGAGCAGTCAGAATGTCTATTCCATAGGTGGGGCCTCCAGAGTGGTGCCTCCCCTGGTATGTGTGTACAGATGGCTTATGTGTGGGTACAAATCACTCCAGAACCTGAACTAAGTAAAAGAAACAATGCAGCAGGGGTGGGTGGATTTCTGGTGAAATGGGAGGGTGAAGAGAGATCTCAGGCTGAGACTCATGGTAGAGATGGAGGAGGTGAGATGTCTATTCTGTCATGAAGAAGAACTCCACATTTCTTGGACCTTGTGTCTTCCTCTTGTTTGAGATTTACATAGCTCTCTGATGGTTGTCTTTCCCTTCAGAATGAAAAGAGCCTGTATAAAATTATATGTCTTGCCTGGTGCTGGTGGCTCACATCTGTAATTCTAGCTACTCAGGAAACTGAGATCTAAGGATCACGATTTGAAGCCGGCATGGGCAGGAAAGTCCATGACACTCTTATCTCCAATTGACCACCAGAAATCCAGAAGTAGAGCTGTGGCTCAAAGTGGTAGAACACTAGCTGTGAGCAAAATAGCTAAGGGACAATGTCCAGGACATGAGTTAAAGCCCCATAACTGACAAAAATAGGAACGAAGGAGAGGAGAGGAGGGGTTGGGAGGGGAGGGGAAAGAAGGGGAGGGGAGAGGAGAGGAGAGGAGAGGAGAAGAGAGGAGAGGAGAGGAGAGGAGAAGAGAGGAGAGGAGAGGAGAGGAGAGGAGAGGAGAGGAGAGGAGAGGAAAAGAAAGAAATTTTCTTATAATACATCAACCCCTTATCCTAGAGCCCGATTTGGATGGCAGGAAAATGTGAGGAGAGAGGTGGCTCTGAAAGAATGTCTAGATTTAAATTTTGTGCCTACCACTAATTCTGGAAAGTTGAAAAGGTTACTAACCTACTTTTCCTCAGTCTCCATCTGAAAAATCTAGATGATCATAATCACTGTTATTGTTTGATATATAAGCTGCATGGGTAGTAGATGCAATGTAGCATACAAATGACTAAAGGGTTAGCTTTAGTTACTATTTCCTGGGTCAAAGACGAGGCACAGAGTTTAATCCACCAGTGGTACCCATGAAGATGTAAAATGGGAGAGCAGCCCAGAAGGACTAAATACCTACCTCTTCCTGCTGAGCCATCACTCTCCATCTCACTTCCTCAAGTCCCAGCCTCTGTAAAACCAGGTGCCAACAGACCTGTGTTCCCTCTTGTAAATCAGACATATCTTCAGTAAGAACAGTCTCTGCACTTCTATGTCTATTCTGGTTCAAATCCATATTGCTCTAGGTATCTTAAGAGAATCAAGACTCCATGGTTCAGCTTGAGGTGACCAGATGAACTCCAAATTATTTTTAAAATAAAGCTCTTAAGAGGAATAACTTCAGCATCAGTATATAGAGGAAAATCATATTTATTAATTGTAATTTTGCTCTGATTTTAATTGTGAATTTAGAAAATATGTAATTCAGGAAGAAGCTAGTTCTTAAATGTAAGACTATGAGAAATATTAAGCCAAATATAAATTTATTTGATATCTTGCCCACCGTTGAATCCTTGAATTAAGAATATACAACCTTCTGATCATACGAAATAATATTTATCAAAACAAACTCCAGAAAATTTGTTGTTTTTATTTTCTTTCCTTTTTGTTCTGCTTGTTCATTTATCTGTCTTTCAGAGTGTCATATGTAATCCTTTAGTGTTACATGAGGAGCAAAGAATCATAGAGCTCTTCCTCACATCGTCTTATATCACAATCTCTTTCTCACTGCTGTCATATTTATTCATGCTTTAATTAAATGGGAACTTTCCCCTAGATTTCTGTTACATCTCTCTATTTCTCATTTTTATATACTTTAGATACTGATACAGATCTCTACATCGTGATATTTACCTTCATTTAAAAATAGATGCAACTAGCAGAGATCTGCAATAGAGCAAAACCTTGATACATAAGGCCATATAGTATGAAGCTAATTGAAAAGACCTCCAGGATATTGAAACAAAAGCCATATAATGAATGATTGTTGTCCTTAATGTACTATGTTATCTCTCATCTCTTTTGCTGTCCCTTGGTTATCTCATATTGTTACAGTATCTCACTTTGTTATCTGATATATTGGATTTATTTGTATTTGGTTTTTTGAAATTGGATAGGGAAGGGGGGGAAACCAAGACGGGGGGGGGGCGTGGAGGGGAGGGTAATGGGGACCAAGACATGTGAAATGGTATCAATATATGTGAATTAATGCACCTTTTATCTGGCAAATAACATATAACCCTTTTATTAACTACAATAAAAATATAAAATAAAAAAGATGCAAGTTTTACTGTGTAATGGGTTTCATTATAGCACTATCATAACTGTGCATTATGTATTTCAACCATATTCATCCTTATTATCTCTATTGCTCTCTTCTTCCTTTCTATTCCCTGCCCAAAGTTGACTCCAGTCTGTGTGTGTGTGTGTGTGTGTGTGTGTGTGTGTGTTGTAACAAACCCTGTTGAAATAGAAGACATTAACCAAGATGAATTGTATTCATAAACTGCTTTGTTGATTGGCAATTCCTTTATACAACTACTTAAAGATAATAAAAAACTTTAAAAACCTAGATTTTGAATATAGGATAAAGTATGTAATTGTCTTTCTGTATTTCACTTAATATGATGACCTCTCAAACATTTTTTCCTGCAAAAGACATCATTTCATTCTTTATAGCTGGATAATGTCTCATAGTACACACACACACACACACACACACACACACACACTCTCTATTCTCATTGTTCATTCATCTACTGATAGACAACTTAGTTTTATGGTATGACTTGGCCATTGTCAATCATTCCACAGGAAACCTGAATATATATGTTGTTTGACTCCTTTTTTTAAAATCACATAATCTCTATCTCTAGATAGTCAACCACACCTTTGTTTTTCACAGAGAATAGCCTTATTTCTAACCATCACTCTCTCCATATTGTGAAAGTTACTGAGAACCTACTTGCTTGGACTTTTAAATAGTAAATGCATCTTTGAAGAGTTTCCAAGTCTCTGTATCCTTCATCTTAGCCAGAATACTGTTTTGCATGCAGAGCACTTGATGAATACATGATTAGAAGGAGCCACACCTAATCTTCATTCATTTATTTTATCTTTATAATTATCCACCTATCGCCTTAGTTAAGTATAACAGGAAAAATAGGACAGAATTAAAATATCTAAGAATATCCGGTCATATCAGTTCTCCTCTAGGGGAATCTTGTTAGGCAGAATGATGTCTACTGAAATTCCAAAGCTTGGGAGGTAATAATCAGCCTAGTTACCATAACAGTCACTGCCTTTTGAGTTCCAGACATAAACACGGCACTTTGCTTTCTGCCTTCTTTGTAGACCACCTCACACTCTATGCCTGGGCATAAGCAAGCCTGCAATGGCTGTGTGAACAATGGAACTTTACCTTAGGAAATCTGTGTAGCTTGCACAATTCACCTGCGGAGAAGCAGAGGAGCCAACTGAAGTCTCTGACTCCAAAACTATCCTCCCATAACTTTCAGTTAGCTCCTTGTTTGATCTTCTGTTTCTTTAATGTCAGCTCTGGTTTCTCTTGACCGGAAATATTATCAGGGATAGTGTTACTATACACTTTTAAAGTGGATTTGAATTACCCTTTTCTTTAAAATACCTGAGTCCTTCAAAATCAAGTTTTTTTAAGCCTTCTAAATTGCTGTGGCTCCAACATCACAAATCCAGTGAGTGATTTGCCATCACTACTATACATAATGCCAGAAACTGTGATTTATTGTTTTAATTCAGCCCTTATTTATTCCTTAATCTTTCTGACATACGGAACTATGTTTTGCCATTTTTACTCCTTTTCAAAATTATCATTTCTCTGATTGTTGTCCTTAATGTACTATGTTGTCTCTCATCTCCTTTGCTGTCCCTTGGTTATCTCATATTGGTATAGTATCTCACTTTGTTATCTGATATATTGAACTTATTTGTATTTGGATATTTGAAATTTGATAGGGAAGGGGGGAAAACCAAGATGGGTGGGGAGTGTGGGGGGGGGGAGGGAAACGGGTACCAAGACATGTGAAAGGGTATCAATGTATGTAAATTAATGCACCTTCTATCTGGCAAATATCATGTAACCCTTTTACTAATTACAATAAAAAAAACCCCAAAATTATCATTTCTCGGTAGGGTTTTCTTTGCTTTTTTCTTTTTTTCTTTTCGGGTCATGGGGCTTGACCTCAGGGCATGGATGCTGTCCCTGAGCTTTTTCACTCTACTACTTTGAGTCATAGAACCACTTCTGGTTTTCTGGTATTTGATTTTAGATACGAGTTGCACAGACTTCTGTGTATCTAGTATTACAAACATAAGCCACTGGCATTAGGCTTCTGGCTTCTCTTTAGTTTTTGACAATATGGATCTCTCTCTCTCTCTGTGTGTCTCTCTCTCTGTCTCTGTCTCTGTCTCTCTGTCTCTCTCTGTGTCTCTCTCTGTCTCTCTCTCTCTGTCTCTGTGTCTCTCTGTCTCTCTCTGTCTCTCTCTGTCTCTCTCTCTCTGTCTCTCTCTCTGTCTCTGTCTCTGTCTGTCTCTCTCTCTCTCCCTCTCTCTCTCTCTCTCCCTCTTAAAATTTATTTACCTACTTTTGCCAGAAAGCCACAGCTTTTCCCTATTCTTTTTCACCAAGTGACACCTTAAGTCTTCACATCTCCTGTTCTGGGTCGAGTGACCCACAGGCTTGAAGTGTTGTCATTTGATCTCTGTTGTAAGGTATTAAAGGCATTAAGGGAGGTGATTAGGATTAGTTCAGATCTGGGTGGAGCACCTGTGCCGGATCCTCTAGAAGAACAGGGAGAAAACCCACACATCAGTGATCTGCTTATGCCAGTAACCAGGGAGTCTCTAGACGTGACCCTAGCCTGGGTGAGCCAACCATAAACCTCTTATCCTTACAGAGTAGGAGTTCTGGTCGATGACCAAAATACCTGCCTCTAGGATGATGTTATTGTAACGAAATCCAGACTAATACATCTTTACTTATCCATTAAAAGTTTCCTCACTGATTTTAGCCACGCGCCTTCTTTTCTCAACATGCTTTCTCTCCTTGGGGGATGTTATTCACTTGCCCATTTTCAAGTGGTTAATTACCATAAAGCCAATCCAAGGTGACTTAGGCGATTGCCTCCTGTATATATTCCTATTCAATCCCCTATTCAATTCCTATTACAAATTGCTTGGTTTCTTAAAAATACCCTCATAAGACCGCGCCCGGAGGGGCCGGCTGTGGCTCGGGGACCAGGGTTGGGGACCAAGGCCACTGCCGTGGTTATTTTCCTTCATGAGCTGGGAGATACTGGGCACGGATGGGCAGAAGCCTTTGCAGGTATCAGAAGTTCACATATCAAGTATATCTGCCCACATGCGCCACTTATGCCTGTTACATTAAATATGAACATGGCTATGCCTTCATGGTGTTATGTGGTTGGACTTTCACCAGAGTCCCAGGAAGATGAATATGGAATTAAACAGGCAAGAGAACGTGTAAAAGCTTTGACAGAGCAAGAGGTGAGGGATGGCATTCCTTCTAACAGAACTATTTGAGGAGGATTTTCTCAGGAAGGCGCTTCATCTTTATGCACTGCTCTCACCACACAGCAGAAACTGGCGGGCGTCACTGCACGGAGTTGCTGGCTTCCACTTCGGACTTCATTTCCATGGGGTCCTATAACTGGCACAAATAGAGATATTTCTACTTTCCGGTGCCATGGAGATTGTGACCCTTTAGTTCCCCTGATGTTTGGTTCTCTGAAAACATTAGTCAATCCGGCCAATGTGACTTTCAGAACATAGGAAGGCATGATGCACAGTTCATGTCGACAGGAAATGATGGCTGTCAAGCAATTCATTGATAAACTCCCACCTCCAACTGATTGATGTCACTAAAAGGCCTTGTATGGAAGTACACCAGCATCACTGTAGTTCATGAAAAACCGTCTCCCATGCCTGATCTTAAAACTTCTAATGTTTGCAGTGGTAAAATGTTTTGCAAATACAATAATTCAGACTCAATAATGTCGCCCCATGGGAAATTTATGATCTTTTATGTTTCTATACACGTATTTGTATAAGATAATCCAGAATATACTAGTATTAAAATAAGTGAAGCCATTAGCTTCCTTTTCTCAAATGTAATTCAGCAAAATAATAAAAGACTGCAATCAGTTTTTATTATATCATTTGAAGATTAGTATTCTTAGTGAAAATTTGTTCAGATATAAACAAGAAGTTAAGGTATAAATGAGGTATTCATGCTGTGGCTTAGTCTAGGGAGTTGTTCCACAATTGCTTAGTCTTCATGCAGCCTCTGTATTTTTATATCTGTATTCATAGATATGTAATGATTGCAATAATATGAATTAGATGGTATTACATTATTCCTAATTCTAGGGATAATGCTTTAAAGTGTCAGAAAAGAGTAATACTGCCCTTTTGAATGAATGGCTCTTTATTTGAAGGACTAGGCTTCTTTCCAGATACCATTTCTATTTAATATTCTTCTATCCTCTCAAAAATAGGTTTGTTCTTTCTTGATTTTCATGGTAAACCAAATATTGCCTCCCTGCCATAGGCATCTACTGTCAAGACATGCTGTAATTTTATATTGTGAATCATAGGTACATGGTATTTAAAATCTATGTACATTATCAAAGAAGTCAAACATTAAAATTCCTGTACTATGCATTTCAAATAATTACAACTTAGTCCAAATTTAGATCTTATTATTAGGTAATAAGAATAATTCTGTGGTTTTATTTTCTTATTTTAAAAAAGGATAGATCATAATCTGATATGTTCAGAGATGCTTAAGACTGATCTTAAAATCTAATTAGTAAAATGGCTGGGTGTCTGTGTAGCATAGAGATTAAGTTTACCTTTTCTGTATGTATGTTTTTAACCAAGTACTGCAGAAAACTTTGCATTATTTTCATCTGCCAATAGATTTATTTGAAATTTTCACTTTAGTCAAATGAGTTTTTAAAGTTAGTTCTTTTGAGCCAGGCACTGGTGGCTCACACCTGTGTGAGAGGCGGAGAATCACGGTTGATGCCATGGGGCATGAGAGTCTGTGAGATTCTTGTATTCAGTTATCCACCTAAAAACCCCAAAACAAACAAACAGAAGCCTAAAAGTAGAGTTCTGGCTTAGGTGGCACTTTGCCATCTTTGCTTGGAACAGCTAAAGGATTCATGCCCAGGCCCTGAGTCCAATCCCTAGAACCAGTAATCATTTGATTTTCAAGTAGTCAAAACTTCTGGATTACCAGTAAAATGATTTAAAAACAAATTATGGGTAATAAATATCAGAACCCTATACTATGTAATCACCACAGTTTAATATATAGCAAAGGTGTATGTTTGATATTTCTGAACAGTGTTATTTTTTCTCCTGTATTCCAACTGACCAATGTTAAGAATGCATCTTTATAAATGGGTGCTAATTGATTATGGAATTTACTAATAGACTGCATAGGATATTAATAATGCAGCCATATGTTTGTGTCTGGATTTGAAAAATTGAAACAAAAATTGAAGAACATAAACTTACTTCAGTCACACAAATCAGTAAGGTCTTTATGGCAAGAAATATTCTAGTGAAATGTGCTGTAATGTGGGAATATGAAAATATTTTTCACATTTTCTATCAATGTGAAATAAAACTTAATTCTGATTTTTAACCAAAAAAAATACCCTCATAAGCAGGTGCTGGTGGCTCAGGCCTGTAATCTTAGCGACTCGGGAAGCTGAGATCTGAAGATCACAGTTCAAAGCAAGCCCGGGCATGAAAGTCTGTGAGACTTTTATCTTCAGTTAACCACCAGAAAACCAGAAGTGATGCTGTGTGGCTCAAATGGTAAAGCACTTGCCTTGAGATGAAGAGCTCAAGAGTTCAAGAGTTCAAGCCCCCATGATTGACCAAAAACAAAAATACCCTCATATATTATGAGTTTATTAGATTTAGCGAAAATCCCTTATTCACAGCATCATAAGCCTCTATTTTCTGGTTAGTAGGTAGCTAGATTAATGTCAACTTAAAAAAAATCCTATGTCTTATTTTATTTCTCCTCTTTTTAGGTATCTAAAAAAGATATGCAATAGCTCAATAATACAACTGTTCAAATTCTCAAATACATAGGCCCTTCACCTTTATTCTTGATGCAAAACACACTAGACTATCTCATTTCAAGATGATATTTGCCTCTCTCCTAATCCCTTTCATATCTCAAGCCAGACTCCTGGGTGATGGTAGCTGTCCACTCTGGGTGGTCTCTACCTCCTGGACCTCCTGCCACACAGTCTCAGCCCTACATGCCACGGATGCCTTTGAGGCCAGGCTCTGCCAACCTGGTCTTATTCCCTTAGAACCACACTCTCAAGGAATGTAGATGTGGCATTATCTGCCCTTCTGGAAGGGTTTCTGAATGCCAAAAAAGCTACTCAAGGTAAGCACCAGCCTCCTTTCTAGGTGATTAACGTCCTAAGTTTACTATGCCAGGTGCTAGTTCCAAAACACAATGTAGAGCTGACCACACTGCAACTACCTTCAGATATTTCATAGGTTAGAAAGACCTTCAGAAGTACTCGGACCAATCAAAAGGTCAAGATCACAAGGGCGCATAAACGTATAAATCATTACTAACATGTTCATGAGCTGAGACTGTAAGTTCCTCAGAACCATCCATGTCATCTTTGTGTCACTGATAGCTTACAAGATAAGGAGGAGAAGCTTGGCAATGCATATTTATTGAATGAGTGAATGAGTGCACGCATGAAGGTGGAATGGCTGGCCTGCAAGCAGGCTCATGGAACAGATAACTGAGCAGTTTCAAGCTTCTGGAATTCCTTTGGCCCCTGCCCAGGATGCTCCTGGAGCCCCAGGGGCTGGGAATGTGAGTTGCATCAGTCTCATTCCCGATGGTGAAAGTGACTGTTTTACACGTGCAGGGCATGCCTCACTCTTGGGAAGATTGCAAGCAGGCCCAGTATAAAAGAGCCCCAGTGCCTGGCTCCTCAGTCCTCAGCCTCACCGTCCTGGTGACAACTTCTGGTCCTCCACTGACTAGGTGAGTATGTGGCATGGAAGGCTTGTGGGGGGGATGATTGGGATGCTGGAAACAGGCCTCTGTGGAGGCAGGTCCAGTAGGACGGCTTATCTTCCTCAAGCCTGGTCTCTTCTTTTCACCCTCCCGACCTCTGGTAAAGTATCTGACAAGAAGCAGGTCCTGGGGGCTCTCTTTGTTCTAGCTTAGGGCAGGAGAGCAAAAAGAAGAATATTCTTCCTGGAAGTGTCCTGACAAGTGTACTAAGTAAGGGACTGATGGATTCATCACCAGAAGGATTCTGGGGCAGGGCCAGCTATGTCTCCAGAGCTTGCGATCCGAATCTGGTGTCCTGATAGGAAGATGACCAGCCCCTTTCATGAATTGGAGGGGGTGGGGGATGAAGCCCAAGAGAGAGCATATGCCACATGGAAGTTCACTTCCTATCAGTACAGACATTTGAGTTCTAAGGCCTTCTCCACAGACTAGCTTACTTTGGAGATAGCCGGAACACAGCAGCCTGACAATTGTGCTGATGGATTGTCATTTCTCTATAGGTTTTCTGACCTCCTCTCAAAAATGTCCTGTCAGCAGAGCCAGCAGCAGTGTCCCAAATGTCCCCCAAAGTGCCCCCCTAAATGTCCTCCAGTCTCTTCCTGCTGTAGCCTTGGTTCTGGGGGCTGCTGTGGCTCCAGCTCTGGGGGCTGCTGTGGTTCCAGCTCTGGGGGCTGCTGCAGCTCTGGGGGTGGCGGCTGCTGCCTAAGCCACCACAGGCCCCGCAGGTCCCACCGCCACAGACACCAGAGCTCCGGCTGCTGTAGCAGTGGTGGCAGCAGCTGTTGTGGCAGCAGTGGTGGCAGCAGTGGCTGCTGTGGCAGCAGCGGTGGCAGCAGTGGCTGCTGTGGCAGCAGTGGTGGCAGTAGCCAGCAGTCTGGAGGCTGCTGCTGACCTGGGCCATGAGGACCTTAGACAAAGCATTGCAGGTTCCTGGAGTTCAGAAGCCCTGCTCCAGCCTGCTGATCTTCCACCCTGTTTCCTGTGTCATCTGCATCCTGGCCTGTAAGATGCTGAAATCTTCCTGTGGAATGTTCTTAATTCCGCCCCCCCACACCCTGGGTGCTCACACCCTGTCTTCTTCTGTATAACAGAGTAATAAAGTCTTTCCAATGGGCCTCAATAGACTTCTGTTTATTTGTTTGTTTACCACCGTGGACCAGCTCGTGCTGGCTGGGACTGAAGCCAGGCTCAGGTGGCTGCATGGAAGTGGAATATGAGCTCTGTGCTGTGCTTTGCTGCAGGTTACCCTCTTATGAGTCCATATATGTTTTCTCTAATCCTATACCAATTCCTCTGCTACTTTCATAAGAACTATGATAGTATTGCTAGCAGTCTTCATAACAGTAAACTCTGGGACCAGCCATGGGCCTAGGAGTGGTAAATGGTACCTGAAGAGAAATTCATTCTTATGAAAGCAGTTAGACATTAGATGAATGGGCTAAATAAACATAACACCATACAGAAGTGTAATTGTGTTGCAAGGGAAACACAGAGCAACAGCAAGGGGTGATAGGATTGGTGTGACCTTGACCGTGCCTCCAGAGCGTTGGGCTACTTCTCAGACCTGCTTGGGAAACTTCTTGTGGATATTTATTTCTGTAAGTGTGCTTGGGTCAAGAAGAGAGCTTACCTTCATCGAGGCAAATGATACTCAGGCTACTAAGAATGGCTTTTGTAGGGAATGATGCTTATTTCCCCATTTGCATAGATTTTTAAGTTGTTTTTAAAATTACATCACTGAAAATGATGATTCACTGGTGACATATGTGAACTGTAGACAAAGACCTATTATCTCAATAAAATTCTGATTATGTGACCTTGAAATAAGTCATTAACTTCTCTGTGCCTTAAGTTATTCCTTGTAATAGGGGGAAAATCATAAAAGTAGTTGCCTAAGTCATAGGCTGCTGAGAAGATTAAATGAGTGAGGTTGTGTGAGTGATTTTAAACAGCTGAATAATTTTCTTTTGACACACACTTTTTTAATACCAAGTTTGCAATACTCTAGTATTCACTGGGTATTCAAAAATTTAATTCATTCTAATGAACTTCATAATAATTTAATTAACTCTGACTCTCATTCTCAGAGTTCACATCAACATCGCCAGTTAAAGCACAGCATCTCACAGGGCTTCACCTCTGCTGTTGTCTGTACATAGGGTTTCCTGGAGATTCATACTTCTGCCTGGTTGATGACAAATCCAGAGGTTCCATTAGCCCCTCCCACATTCACTAGAATAATACAGAACTTAGGAAAGTGTTTTACCTTTGATTAGAGGTTCATTATAAAAGCTACTATTCAGTAATAGGCAACTTAGTACGTTTATAACCTCACCCCATCAGAATATTACTCCCTTACACCTGTACTCTCAGTTGAGGTAACATTGTAGAAGCATCGACAGAAGGTGATATCTAAGGATTGTGTCACATGTGTGTGTCCTCTTTGGAGCACTATGAAGCCCAAAGAAAGGTATCTGGAAAGACAAGCCTCTGCTCATGGGTTTCAAAAGCACTCATTCATTCATTTCTTCACTCAGGGAGCAATCATTTACTCGTTCTCCAAAGCTATGCATTCTTTCGGTGGTATGTCTGGGTATGAAGCTCTGTGAAGTCTGGTATAGATTCTGTTCTCAACAGGGTTTCATCTGGAGAAGAAGAAAAGCCTACAACTGAGCACCATGTTGTCCTGATGTAAGAGCTTGTTAGCCCAACCATGGCGCCGTCTTCCAGCACCCAGCAGAATGTGCATTGTTTACACAGATATCATGGGAATGTGTCTAATCTGTATGACAACGGCATCTTGCAAAACCCAAAAGCAAATTAGACAATACATATCTAGTGACTTAATGAAGGAGTGACTAGATGAAGGAGGAATGTCTGGTCTGTAGCCGGCTTGTGGAGTAGATGTCTGTGCTTTGGGGATTCCTTCTGGCTGCTGTCGAGGGAGCTCTGAGAGCCTCAGGGTTGGGAGTATGAGAAGCCTCATTCCCATCCAGGGCTGTGAAAGTGGCTGATTTACTTAGGTAGGCCTGTGTCACTCCTGGGAATACTGCAGACCCTGCATACAAGGGCCATGCTGGGCTTCTTGGTTCTTAGCCTGAGGAGACGCACTGATCAACTACTTCTCCAAGTAGTCAAAGGACTGCTTTAGGGGAAAGAGATAAGAGATAAGAGGGCAGAATCAGGTTTTGTCTAATTGGTAGAAGGCAAGGTGAGGGGGAGTTTTGGGGGGATATTGAAGGGATGACACAGATCAAGATGCATTGTGTGCATAAATTGCTTTGCTAAATGGCAGAGCAATTCAATACATAACCCAAAATATGAAAAGTGAGAGAAGAGCTTGGATGGGAGGGATGGGTGATGTTGAAAGGGATGACATGGCCAACTGACATTGATCAGAAACTGCTCTGCCGAATGATAGTTCCTTTGTACAACTAACTAAAAATATTTTTTAAAAGTGAGGTCAGAAAGAAGGACAGAGGGAAAGGTGAAATTGTCAGTGGGGTCTCAGGAAGAAGTGATATTTTCTGCAATCTGCTTGGGCCTAGGTTTTCAGTGTCACCATCTTTGAAATTACCCATTAGAAGGGCTCAGTGGTCTTAGGTATGCTGTTTTCCCTCCAGATATCCTTAAATGTAGGAAGCCATAAAATGAGCAAAATGCCTATTTACTTTGGGAGAAAGGAGGTTTATATATTGGTGACTTTACAGCCATATATAATATGAGCTAAAGCGAGAGTAGAATTCATTGTCCTCCAAATTGTTTTTCAAATCCTTTGGAAGATCTTGGTCCATGAAACCAACTAGTCGTTTTGAATAAGTTTCTAAGAAAGCCACAAAGAAGGAAACAATACCACATAATCCTTGGAATGAGGAACTGATTTTTATTCCTCATGTTAACTGAACTTTCCCCTAAAAGTCCAGTCAACAGTACTATCAGCAACGCGAACCCTTTTCCAAAATACAACCAAAATTTCCAGTCCCAAACGTCTCTGAAAAATGTCCTCGGAGGCGCTCATTCCAATGCCCAGGTCCATGAGCATTTCCAGAAGGGGGGCACTGTAGCTCTAGGGGTGGCAGCTGTGGCTTGAGATATCAGTGACCCCACCGGCCCCATCTTCCCTGGTACTAGTGGCACTTAGAGCTCCTGCTGCTGATGCTGGGGCGGAGGGTTCATTGGGGGTCTCTTGCTGCTGCTTGGTCTACTGGTAAGAATCAAAGCCTCTGCAGGCTCTGCTGCTCACCTACAAAGCAGCAGCCGTGGAAGGAGCCAAGTGAACACGGACTGTGGGGTTTCTCAGCCCTCACATTCTCTCTGCTGTGTTGAAGTTTATAAGAGGCTGGGAGGAACTCTTCTCCGAGGACTCATCTCTGTGTTCCACACACACTCATGACTCCCTGACCAACCCCCTCTGAGAGTCCTCAGGTTCTAACTCGTACCGGAGGAATCCAGCTCCTTGCCTGAATGTTGACACCCACCCAGCTCCTCCCTGGCATCTCTGCACATGGCGCTGACCAGTGGTCCTCAGGCAATGGGGACCCCTTCACCCGCACACATCCCAGGAGCACTAGGCTTTGTCCAGGCCTCCTCTTTGTCACAGACCTAGGGTGACTCAGTGACCTCATCTTTTTGTCTGGAGACATGCCCGTCTTCCCTTTCTTGGGCTCTGGGGGATCAGGAATGCCACATGTGTTTAGGGGCAGCAATTCCCATGCTTTCTGTGGCTTATCCCTTTAAAGTATTCTCACAGCACTCACTGGAAATGTAGCAAGAGAAAGGCAACGGTGTGAGAGATGAAGCATTGTGTGGAGACTTGGAGGGACCACCTGAAGAGACCTGGACCTTGGGGTGAAGCTCCAGACCTTCCTACTGCAGGTCCTGCCACATCATCAGCCTCTGGGATTGCACAGTCCAAACAATTTTGGCTCATTGAAAACAGTTTCCAAAGTAGTTATTTTTCCATTAGGCGAGCTCGCGATGCAATAAAATGTCTGTAATGTGAAATAATAATCATAATATAATGGTGATAATAGGATAATGGCTGACATGGAGCACCAATTTATGACTTGACTCTACATGTCATTTCCTAATCTTTACAGCAACCTGAGAGGCAAGTATTATTTATGTGATGAAACTAACCAAAGCTCAGAAAGAATGAATGACCTGCTCCGCCAGACAGCTGCTTTCAGGGAGAGCCATAAGATTAGCTCAGGTGTGCCTGACCCTGAAGACGTTGCCATCTCCCTGTCCTGTCTTGGCCTCCTAAAGATTGCTTTTATTTCTTGCGATTGAATATGGCAGGGCTGATAGAGTTTAAACATGCCCAGGGCAAAGATCTGTGTTCAGATCTTTTATCTGGGTTCAGCTAAATCATCTCCACCTCTGTCTCCACGGATCAGCTCCAATTCCCAAAGACTATTTTTCCTAGGACATCTCTGGTGGGGTTGCATCATGCTTCTGTTCAAAATAGTTGCCAAGACCTAAGGATGTGGACCTGAGCCCTGGAAGCCACAAACAAGAGCCGTCTGCCTCTTCCTGCTCTCACATCCCTCACAGGCTGCTCACAAGCTTGATGCACATATCTCATTGTGTATGCTGTTACTAGTTCCAGAATGTTCTCCACACTTCTTTGCTCCTTTTTAGTCTTTCCTAGGTCTCAGTGTTTTATTTATTTACTCATAAAAACTCTTTTCTGGTTGGGCACTGGTGACTCATGCCTATAATCCTAGCTACTCAGGAGGCTGAGATCTAAGGATCATGGTTCAAAGCCAGCCCAAAAGGGCTCATCTCCAATGAACCACCAGAATACCAGAAGTAGAGCTGTGGCTTAGAGTGATAGAATGCTAGTGTTGAGTGAAAGAGCTCAGGGACAGTGCCCATGCTCTTAGTTTAAGCTCCATGACCAACCCCCCCCTCAAAAAAAACCAAAAAACAAAACCCAAAATGTAACTACACCAAAAAATCTGCTTTCACAACTTTTCCAGTTTCGTTAGATATACATATATTAAAAACAACTTGTAGTCTATCTAAAAATTCAAATTCAGCCAGGAACTCTGCATTTTCATTCACAAAATCTGGGAACTCTACCTCAGCTACTAGCTTCTTCATGCCACAGGCCACTGAGGCTTATTATGCCCCATTATCCTACTGGAGTAAGTGACCTCACCCCCTCCAAGGGAGGGGTACTTGGCTCTCCCCAAGACCTGAGTATTCTAGAGTACTCTTGTCTATGTAGACTGCAAGCACCCTGAGGACAAACACTTGACTTGGTATCCAGAGATTGTTTGTTGAGTGACTGGATGAGGATTACTCTCAATATAATTCTAGGAAATAAAGAAGAAGCCCCTCTGTTTTGTTTATTAACTCTTCTTTGCTCTCTTTGTCAGTGTCCTTGGACACACTTGTAAGGCAAAATCCTGGGATGTTGTGTTTTTAACTTCACCCTACTTTACATCCATGTACTGTGTAGTTTTGATGTACCTTGGATCTGCTAAACCTGGGCTTGGGGAGAAAACTTAATGTCACTCATGTACCCATATAAAACCTTGGCTTTTTTGCAATGTACACAGGGCTAGAATTTACAAGGAGAGAGTAAAAAAAGATATCTCTGATAACGGAGTCAGCATCCATGGCAGGGCTGAATCCTCCTGACTCTGATATTACAGTGACAGAAAGGAGACAAAGATGGAAAGAAGACTGAAATGGTATAAAGGGAAAAGAGTCTTCCTCGGCCTTTGCTACCTCTATGTAACAGAAGAAAACAGTGTCTTAGCTCTCAGGATCCAAGCAGCACTACACCTTGCTATATTGACAAAGCAAAGATGCAAAAGATCTTAACTCCTGAGAAGCGTCTGTGACAACACACAGAGTACATCTCATTGAATCTCTAAGTTAAGGTGTCTTTATCTAGAAGCCTCTGTTGTTAGGTAACTTAGCAATGAACCTGGTTCTGACATTTCCAAGCCTGTGACCTGTAATAACTTTTCTAAAGAATCTCTGTTCTCTCTACTTTAAAAAAAGATGATATGTATGAATACACATATTTATTACATTCTCTAAAAAATTAAGAGATGTGCTGGGAATTTGGCCTAGTGGTAGAGTGCTTACCTAGCACTCCTTCTTTCCTTCCTTCGTTCTTTCTTCCTTACCATCTAATCTTCTATTTAAAATATTGTGGATTTTAATATAGCCTTTATGTATTATCATGTGTCCTTTTGGTATATTTCAACACATAATGGAAAGAATAAATCCATAAACTTCAAAATCAAACACATAGTAGGCTTCTATGTAGATGTGTGTGGTATATATATGCATGTATAAGTGAGAAGTAGATGGTTGAAAAACATACGATTCACGGTGAAAGGAATTGTATGCACGGTCGCAATGTCTTTCTGGGATGTAAAGTTTTTCACACAACAGCTTGATTTCCTTGAGGAACTCACAGTTAGTGTGCAAGACAGGAATGTAAATAAGCAAACACATGATACCCTCAATGATAGGTGTGCCTGAAATGCTGCCATCTGTGAGTGAATCACGGCTCTGGGAGGCAGGGAAGACACCCAGGTCTTGTCATTGGGGCTGTGTCAAATGGTGAGCAATAGTTCCTGTGTGGAAAAGAGAGGAAAGCATTTGCAAAGGGCTTCTGTCACAAACTATCAAGGCATGTTTACAGAACACAAACCAATTTATGTGGTTTCATTGGAGTGGAGAGGGGGAGTGCGAGATGAGCAAGAAGCAATGATAAAGAAGGACATGAGCCTGGAGGGGGAGAATGAAGCCAGCTGATGAAGCAGTTTGTGTTTGTGCTAAGGAGTTTGAATGTTTTTCCAACAGATAATGGAAGGAAAGAGAATAATCAAGTTTGGTTTATTTTTAAGATGCTTACTCTTATGGCTACTTCCAGTTAAAGGCTGATAACAGAGAAAACAGTCAAAGGACCATTGAACCATGTAACAGATGATGAATGCCTGGGGCACAGAAGGGACTGTTGGGGTGATCATTAGGGGGGAATATTGAGGAAAAATCCTAAGATAACATGAAGAGTGTGGGGGCTCTGAATGTAGGGGTAAGCTAGAGAGAGAATCAAGAGAGTCCTACTCTGTAACAATGGACTTTAGGAGGAAGGATGTTCTAAAGGAGTGGAGGAGGGGAAGATCACAAACTATTTTTGTCCATATTCAATTAGTTGAGCCATACAATAAAAAAATCATCACCACCACCACTCCACCATCATCATCCAAAGTCATATATGCTAATGTGGAAGGCCGAGTTGAAGATATCTAAACACATCATTTGCTTTGAAGATACTTTTAAAGAAGGAATGGTCCTTGGAAAGAATTTTTTACTAGAGAAACAATGACTCTATCCCATGTATCTCTGCCTTTAGGTAATATCAGTATGGCTTCTAGTTGTTTGACCCATAATTGCATTTTGAATTCTAGAGCCAGAGAAGGGAGAATCACTAGCTTCTGAAACGATTTTGTTGAAAACTTGAACACCTAAACCTATCAGCATCCGTAAGATTGAACTTCCAGGCCTTCTCCAGCACGTCCGTCAATTCCACTCCTCTCTGGAGAATTAAAAAGAAGAGGGTGACAGTATTCCAGGCCCACCAACTCATGTCGTAGTGATTTCAGACCTGTGAACCAAGGCCAATCTCATGAGCATCCTTTTACTCATCCATCATTTATCCTTCTACAGACTCTTAACATGCTGGGATATAGTGATGCAAAGAGGAATAGGACTGATATTTTCCTTTCAAAATGTATATAGTATATACATGTATATAGTCCATCCCAAGAGGATGCAATAATTAACACCCTGGTGATGTCAGCTGGTTAATTTTCCTTGCTCTGTGCTTTTCAGATGAGCTTCTCAGGGAATAGCAATTTCTGGGGCCACCTATGTTCAGAACACCTTTGCCGATATGTGTGACCGGAGAAAGAACCACAACAACAACCACAACAAAAAGATTCAGAACCAGGGATCCTTGGATTTAACCCCTCCAAGGTTTAGGTTTCTGGATATGTCTATTTCTCATTGCTTTACAGGTGTGGTGTCAAATATAGCGTGTAGGTCCTGTATTGTCTGATTTCTTTTTCTGTCATGGGGCTTGAACTCAGGGCCTGGGTGCTGTTTCTGAGCTCCTTTGCTCAAGGCTACTCCTCTACCATTTTGAGCCACAGCTCCACTTCCAGTTTTTGCGTGGCTAATTGGAGGTAAGAGCCTCCTGGGAACTTTTCTGCCTGGGCTGGCTTTGAACTGCAATGATCAGATCTCAGCCTCTTGAGTAGATAGGATTACAGGCATGAGCTACTGGTGTCTGGCTGGGTTTTTGTTTTGATAACATTTTAAAAATTTGGAATCCCTCCCAAGCCCGACACAGTATTTGGAGAGCCCTTTGGAAGGAGTGGAGGGATCCAGACAGGACTCTGCCCTGAGCAGTCTGTACCACGGGAGAGCCCACACATCAGGACTGGCATGTGTGTGTAGGTTACAGAGCACTTTCATGCTCATTAACTGATTTAATCTTCATGAGAATCCAGTGAAGTAAGCATTGTTACTTCCACCTTCATATGAGGAAGCCAAAGCCCAGAGAGATCAATGGCTAATTAAGGCTAAGTGTTTTATATCAGTTTCCTTATTTAATTTACACAACAGTCCTATTACTTTTTTTTTTTTGCCAGTCCTGGGGCTTGAACTCAGGGTCTGGACACTGTCCTTGGACACTTTTTGCCCAAGGCTAGTGCTCTGCCATTTGAGCCACAGCATCACTTCTGGCTTTTTCTGAGTATGTGGTACTGAGGAATTGAACCCAGGGCTTCATGCATGCTATGCAAGCACTCTACCACTAGCCCAAACTCCCAGCCCCCTCTGACTTTTTCTAAGCATTCCTCCTCCTCCTCCTCTCCTATTCTTTTCCCTCCTCCTCCTCTGTCTCTTCTTCCTCTTTTTTTCTTCTTCTTTCTTTTCTTTCTATTTATAGATAAGAAATCGGAGGCCCATAGAGCTGGATAGATTTCACCCCATCATTTAACAAACCTCATCAGAATCTAAATGCCCAAACGGCAGGAGGATGACAGAAACAAGTGAAATGACTCCAGCCAAGGATTACATTATATTTTTAACAACACTAGATAAACAGTAGGATAATATAAGAAATCTTAACCTTTGAGTTATATTGTAGATGTTATCAAGGATGGTGGAACTCTGTGGAATGGAAACCCCATGCCCTATCTAACAGACACAGCTGTCAATCAGATTAATGGAAGGCAATTTCACTCATGATCGATCTTTTGATTTGAGGAGAGCTAGAAGAAGTTTAGAGTCATAAGCAAAACGCTCTTTGTTTACAAATGTGAGTGATATTTATTTTAATTATCTTTAAGCACTTGTACAAAAGGATTTCAAGTCAACAAATCAGTTTATAAATACAGCATATCTTGATCAATGTCGCCATCACGTCACCCCTTCCATCATTCTCCCTAATCCCATCCATCCTCTCAAGTTACATGGTTCCATTTTCATATAAGTATATTGACTATAATGATTGTTTTTATGATGCAGTCAAAACATACAAAGATATCTAACTTGTCTATATCTGACTCTGTGAATTTCCTTTCTGCCCGGTGGGGTCTCCAAGGCCTTCTCCAGCACTGGCTGTCTTCACTGCTCTCAATACAGTCTTTCCATCTATATTTATATTTAATTTATAATTTACATTTGTATATCATGCCATATTTCATTGTGCTTGTCTGTAAATAGCTTACAGGCATTGATCAGAATAGATGAGCGGGTTGAGACAAATACATAGACAGGCTTTCTTCTTATAGATTATGTCCTTGACTTTTCCAAGAGCTCTTTAGAGCCATGCTAAACACAAGAGCTCTTTAAAACATTAACAGCTATTGTATCTGATGAAATACATTATGGTTCACCTAAAAAACAGTACTATTCTATAGCTGAGCACCTGCTGCACAGCCATGACCAGACAGGGACGTAGCAGTTGGCTGTTGGTTCTACTGTGTCTGTATGCACTTATTCTGAATGGATGGTGGGTGTTTTTGGTTATCATTCAAACATTTTTGTATAAAATAATTGCCTTGATTTGCACGACAATCACAAAAGGAGTTTTAATTATATCCATCTTGAAGAACATAATTTAATACTGAGCTTGGTTATAAAGGCCACCTATCTGTAAGGGATCAACTTAGAATGTTAGACTGAGGGTGATTGCACATTCTCTTCATTCTAGAGGGCTGATTCGGGGTGATTTTAATTGCTTTAAATTGGGAAATATTTCCTTTTTAATCTCTATGTGGTGAGAATCTGAAGCAGGTAGACAAATGGTGGATAGACTCATCTATCGGGAGAGAAGGCACTTTGGCTACTCTTCATCATCCTCATCCCCAGGCCCTCCGGAGATGAGAATGAGCTGCTAGAGTGGAGAAGGAGGAAGGAAACAAGAATCCACTCCTTCATAGTTTGGAAGTTTTGACACCTAGGCAAGACACTCCCAAGTCTGTAGGTGACTGCAAAGACAGACACACAGGGAGGGAACCACACTAGCCAATGGAATGCTAACCTGGGTGATGAGCCAGGTAGATGCCAGGTAGCTGTCTCACATTCTAAGGCAGACCTAGAACACTTTATATAAAGACAGCTCTCTGCCCGGATGCCTCAGCCTGAATGACTTTGTGCCTGCTGAGGAGGGTAAGTCTGCCAGCTGAATCCTGGGATTGGGGTGGTGTGATGTTTGTGGGGGTTCCCAGATTCGTGGAAGAGCCATGGTTCAGTGGTGGGGGGTGGGATGAGGAAGAGAATGTGACAGCAACCTGAGGAGAAAAATCCTGGTGGATTTCTAGGATATATTGGAAGGGTATTTGCAGAGTTTATGAGATAAATTAGTGCTGTGAAATCAGTGTGGGGGTTTGTCTTTAGTAAACATGGCCTCATCCCTCCAGGAGGGTTTTCCCCTGTTGGGATTTGTCTTCCCTGGAAAAGACGTACTCGTGATTTGTATTATGTGAGCAGCATCATAAGAGAAAGGTTGCCTTCCCTGAGGGGACATCTGTAGATATTCTCTACAAATGGAAAATGTAGAGCTTTGACCTTCATTCCAAGTGTTGTCAGTATTTTGGAAACTTACTGAGAAGTGCTTTTCTGAATGAGCCAGTTTTCAAATCAGCCCCTTGTTGGGCCAGTCACTGGGCAGCCGGTAGGTGAACAGGTGAACTGAGAGGGCAGAGTGTGGGGGCCGCTGTGTTTTCTCCCTGGCTACATGGGATATTGCAGCGTATGCCTGAATATACCTGGGGGGGGGGTCTGCAATGTTTCCACTGTGTCGACTTTTAAGTGGCTAGAATTTCAGTCTTGCCATTAGGAATTACAGTATATGGATTAACCCCGTGCTGCCTCTCAGAGGGGCCAGGACGGAGAGCTTTCTGAAGCCAGCAGACTGTCACGCTGCAGACGATGACCAGCAGTGACCTGTCCAGGCAAGTCCCCATGGTCGTCATGGGTGGAGTGCTTTGCCTGAACATATTTTTCCGGCGATTTCCAGGAGGATTTTGCTTAGACGAGTTCACCTAAAAAAAGGACAGAATGTAAAGAAGCAAGTATTTAATCAACCACGGGTCAAATCCCTTACTTTCCAGTGGAAGCTTTGGTGTTTTGTGGGCATGGGAGATCCTACGTGTCCGTAGGTGTACAGCCAGGCGTGTGTACTGGCCACATGGGCATGCGAGGAAATCCAAGCCCCTATCCTTTTCAGGTTAGACTACAGCACTGGCTTTATCCCCACTTGAGGGAGGGTGCGGAATCCGCGTGCCAGTTTGCGCCCTCAGGTGGCAGACACCGGTATGTCCCTCTTCTAGGGGACAATGCCACACATCCCCAAAGCTGGCTGGCTAGTCAGGGTGTCAGATCCAGGGCAGGCCCTTAGGGACCCTTGTGGTGTGCAAGCATCCTTGGGAGAAGGTGGACAGCAGAGGACGCATGTCTAGGAAAGACACCAGATGCCTGCTCCTAGATTCTGACCCCTGGTGACTAACTCGTACCCTCTTGAACTCCATCTCCCCCACCCTAGGTCCCGCTCGCCCACCCACACCAGGACCATGTGTGACCAGCAGCAATGTTGCCTGCAGATGCCCCAGTGCTGCGTCAAGGGTTCCTCCTTCGGCCCCTCCCAATTCTCCAGTGCCAATGGCCAGGTGGTGGTCCAAGCCCCTTGTGAGATGCGAATTGTGGAATGCCCCGCACCGTGCCCAGTTCAAGTTTCCCAGGCTCCATGCCAGTCGACGACCACCCAGGTGAAAGGCCAGGCTCCATGCAAGACCAAAACCACTCAAGTCAAGGGCCAGGCTCCATGCAAATCTAAGACCATCACCCAGGCAAAGGGCCAGGCCCCTTGCCAGAATCAAGTCTCCTGTGTGCAGTGCCAGGCTCCATGCCAGCCTACAGTTTCCTACGTGCAGTACGAAGTCCCGCAGCCCGTGCAGACTTGCTATTTGGAGTGCGCTCCAGTTTACTACACGGAAACTCGTTACGTGGAGTGCCCGGTCCAGACCTACCCCGTCCACACCTACGTGTCGGGTCCAGCTCCGCAGGCGGGCCCCACTTATGTACAGTGCTCCCCCATGGGCCAGGCTCCGGGGAGCTTCTCCAGCCAGGGTCCGTACGGGGGCTCCTACGGGAGCTGCGCTCCCCAGATCCCATCCCGGGCTTCCTACAGCAGCTGCGCGCCCCAGCGCCAGTCCCGGCCCTCCTACCACAGCTGCGAACCCCAGTTCCAGTCCCGGCCCTCCTACAGCAGCTGCGAACCCCAGTTCCAGTCTCGGCCCTCCTACAGCAGCTGCGCGCCCCAGCGCCAGGCCCGGCCCTCCTACAGCAGCTTCGAACCCCAGTTCCAGTCCCGGCCCTCCTACAGCAGCTGCGCGCCCCAGCGCCCATCTCGACCTTCTTTTAGCACCTGTGCACCCCAATACCAGAGCCAGGGCTCCTACGGGAGCTTCAGCGGGCAGCGTCGGTCTCAGAGCACCGGCCGATGCCTCCCGGCTCCCCGCAGGCTGCAGCCTCCCTACCGCAGCTGCTCCCCGCCGCCACGACGCCCCCAGCCGGGCTACGGCAGCTGCCAGGCTCCACGCTTCTCTTCCGGTTGCCCCGCCAACTACTGCACCCCCCCGCGGCGCTCCGAGCCCATCTACGGCAGCCACTGCGCCCCCCGGGGCCGCGCATCCTGCGCGCCGCGCAGCGGGCCCCGATGCCGGGTGGAGATCTCCTCGCCCTGCTGCCCCCGCCAGGTGCCCCCGGCGCGCTGCCCCGTGCAGATCCCGCCCTTCCGAGGCTCCACCCGGAGCTGCGCCCCGCCGCCCGCCGGCGGCGCCTCCTGTCCGGACCTCCGGCCCCGCCCGCTCCCCCGCTCCTGCCCCCCGCCGCCGCGGCCGCCGCGCGGGGACCCCTGCCCACTGCCCGCCCCTCGGCCCTGTCCGCCCCCGAGACGCTTCTCGGAGCCCAACCTGTGTCCCGAGCCCTGCCCCGCTCCACGGCCGCGCCCCGCGCGCTGTGAGAGCCCGGAGCCGCCGCGCACCTGCCCACAGCCCTGCGAGCGCCCGGAGCCCCGCTCCCCGACCCGGCCCATTCCGCTCCCCGCGCCGCCCTGCGCCAGCCCCGAGCCCTGCGGAGGGCAGCCCGCCCGCTGCCCCAGCCCCGGCTACCCCGGAGACCTGGGCTGCCACGAGTCCGAGCCGTGCCGCCTGGACACCGAGGGCCCCGGCTCCTACGGCTTCGGCCAGGGACCGGAGGGCGGCTCTGGCTGCGGATGCGGTGACTTCTTCCCGGAGCCACGGGGCCCTGGGGGCTGTGGAGACCAAGGCGGCAGCTGCTCGGGAGTGAAAGGCGGCGGGGGTTACGCCGGAGTCAAGAGTGCTTACTTTTAATGGCGCCCCCACCCCTTCCTCCGGTTCTGAAACGCTCACTCGACGGCTCCCCTTCCAGCAGCCCAGGGGCCCGGAGCGACCTCCTTTACTTCTCTGCCCAGAGAGAGGCCCGCGGCGGCCTGCCGGTGACGCCTGGACCCCTTCGCCTAGCGCTCAGTCCGGGACGCCTGGACGCCCAGCCCAGCTTGGCGTTCCCTGGGTGTCTTTCCTTTCCTCCAAGGTTCTGCCCGCTCTCCTGCGCCCTGGATTATTTCTCCCCAGTTCCCACGTATTTAAAATCCAGCCCATGATTCGCTACCTTTTCCTTGGAACCTGGTTTGTGTTTGTGTTTTGTTGCTGTGTTTGCTTTCAGGAGTCGGTGATGACCTAGAATTCATGACATCAATTTGCACACCCATCCTGCGAGGGCTTGGCGACATGGCTGGCTTTGTTGCTTCACTTTTCAGGCGTGTCTGCCTGATGTGCCCATCAACATGGATCAGAGAATTCCTAAATTTTTGTGCCTGCCTTGAGCCAAGTTCTTTCTGGATGACCAACTGTAGGAACTTAAGCAAAAGGAGATGTGTGACAATAAACACATGATATATTCACAGCCTGAGGAATGCCTGCTCTTTATTCCTTCCTGACTTGATGGTGTGTGTGTGTGTGTGTGTGTGTGTGTGTGTGTGTGTGTGTGTGTGTGTGTGTGTGGTGTACTGGGGACTGAATTCAGGACCTTGCACTTGCTCAGCAAGTGCTTTCCCATTTGGGACATACTCAATCTGAGTTGTTTTTTTTTTTTTTTAATTGTGGTAAAATGCATGTAATGTAAAATTGGCCATTTAGCCATCTTTTGTGTGTAGTTGAGTGGAATGATTGTGCCGCCCTCACTGCTGCCCATCTACAAAATTCTTCTTATCTGGGAGAACACAATCAGCACTTAATAAACAATAACATTGAATCCCCTTCCTTCCTCTAAACCTCTCAAAGCTGTCATTCCACTTTCTAGCTCTGTAAATTTGACTGCACTGTTCTTATGTCTGCAGGTTTGTCGTGTTATGACTGGCCTATTTCACTCATCATACTATTCTCCAGGCTCATCTTTGTTGTGGCCTATGACTTCGCATTTGTTCTTTTCTAGGACACTTAATATTCCATTGCATGTGTGTGCACGCACCACACTTTATTAGTCAGCAGTGAATGGGTAGATACTTGGCCTCCCGCAGTTTGGCTAGAGTTAATACTGGAAAAACAGAGCTGGTTATGAGAAAAGAGGCATTTCTTCTGATAAGCAGAACCACGGACCACAGAGGTCATTTATTAGGACAAGAACATTTGTGGCCAGCACTGCTCTGGGAGAAGAGACACTCATTATCTGGCTAAGCAGTCTCCATATGCAGAGTAAGTAGGTACTGGTAGGATGAAGGAGTCTTCAAGTGTGCTTGAACCCTAATACCTGCCCCTCCCTCCCCCCCCCCACATGGCCTGATGCTCCTCCAATCCCATGGGGCCTGCTTCCATGCCATTTCAGCAGCTAGAGACAAATACTTTGCATTAAAAGGGTACTCAAGAGCATGTGTGTCTGCCCATCCCTTTGTAGGTTTTGTGTACATTTGTGTGTTCATCTGTGTGCTTTCAAAGCTTAAAATCTTATTTTATTTTCAGTACTGGGAATTGAATTGAGGATCTTTTGCGTGCAAGGCGGGAGCTGCAGCACTTGACTATGCTTCCAGCTCCTTTTTGCATTTAAGTTGGTGCATGTATATACACACACACACACACACACACACACACACACACACACACATCTATATAGATGGACTAACCTGCTCTGTGATCTTCCTATTTATGCTTCCACTGGGGGTATGCAACATTGCCACCTGCCATTGGTTGAGATGGGGTTTTCACAGACTTATATTGGCCCAAGCTGATTGTGAACTGTAATCTTCCAGTTTTTACTTCTCAGGTAGCAAGATTTGGAGTGATTGCATCTATGTGCCACAGCTTAAAACTTTTTTTGGGGGGGGGGCCAGTCCTTGAGCTCAGGGCCTGAGCACTGTCCTTGGACTTTCTCAAGGCTAGAGCTCTACCACTTGAGCCTCAGCACCACTTCCAGCTTTTTTCTATGTATGTGGTACCGAGGAATCGAACCCGGGTCTTCGTGCATGCTAGGCAAGCAACTCAACCACTAGGCCAAACTCCTGGTCCCTACAGCTTAAAACTTTTAAAACACATTTGACCATTGAGGCTGTGATTCCAGGAACATTTCATAGGATCCCACCAACCCTCAACACTAGATTTCATGACCCTTGCTGGTTGTCTCTTCTCTGCACCATCCAGCATTTTCCTGATGACTTTTTTCTCTGCTCCCTGTCTTTACCTTCTACACAAACCAACGGAACAAAATATATAGTGTCTACAGGACACTATAGGACTTAGGACTCAAAAGTACAAATAAGACCTTTATAAAGTCCTTTATAATACTCAGAGACCTGCTGGGGAGACTTGCCCTTGAACCTCACATTACTGTGAGGCTGCTAACAGGTGGCAGAGGGTTTTCTTTTGGGAGAGTTTGATGGCCAGATGGCCGTGGATGCTTTGGTCAAGCTCCAAACAGTGCAAGGCAAACATCAGGTCAGATCTAGAATGAATAAAAGATGGGTAGACAAGCTCAGGTACCTTGGTGAGCAATGAGTTAAAGGACAGTGAAGCAAGCAGCTGTCAGGAATGCTCATCAGCATACTCACTGGACACCGCCCAATCAGGTGGCCTGTGTTACTGTTACAGTTCCCTAGATCAGCCAGAGGGAGACAAAATGCCAGAGAGAGGCTTTTTAGCTAGTCAGAAATACTACTTAGGCTTAACTTCGGATAGAATCTTCATCACCCAAAGGGATGCTGACCTGACCCAGCCTGAATTACATAGCTGGGCTGAGCAATTAATTAATTAATTAATCACTCATTTTTACATACCACACAAGCATTCTCCAGAGGTTTATTTTGTTTACTCACGAGCACAGGAACCATTTTCAATGAACATAGTCTTAAGCCCCTCAAATAAAAGGAAAGATTTTTTTTTTCAAAATAATGCAAGACACAACTAAAAATGGATTCTTAGCCTTAGGTCTATATTTTGGTATTTTGTTTTTGTTTTTATTTTGCCAGTCCTGGGCTTGAGCTCAGGACCTGAGCACTGTCCTTGGACTTTCTCAAGGCTAGAGCTCTACCACTTGAGCCTCAGCATCACTTCCAGCTTTTTTCTATGTATGTGTTGCCAAGGAATCGAACCTGAGTCTTCGTGCATGCTAGGCAAGCACTTAACCACTAGGCCAACTCCTGGCCCTATATTGGTATTTTGATATTTAGGGAGAGATTATTTTTCTTCTCTCTGTGGAATGATATCTGGCTGATGGTACAGTTTTTAATAACATCCTTTGCTTTTACATCTAGACAGCAATAGACAGCAATAGTTTTGATGGCCAAATGTGACTTTAAATGATCAAATATTCTTTTTCAAGGTGAAGATGAGGGGAGAGGGTACTAAGTCCAACCCCTTCTCTCTCAGTTTAAAGGAAAGAAACTCAGACCATACACACACACACACACACACACACACACACACACACACACACACACCTTCAGGCTGTACCTAATACAAAATAGTGATGTCTTTCCCTTGCCATTCCAACTAACCCACTTCACTGGCAGGTCCTGTTGTGGTGTATGTACTAGTGGGAGGGGAAACCAAGCAGGTGAATATAATAAAAATACTTTCGTACAAGTGTGAAAACTAAACAGTGAAGCTCTGAAATTGGTTTAGGAAGAGGAGGGAGTGGACGAAGTGATGGGCGGGGGGTTGAATCTGATCAAAGTAATGGTATGGAATCAAATGAAACCCTTCTGTATAATTAATTGATGATAATAACAATGTGGGATAAAAAGAATTTCTGTTGCTTCCCATTCCTGCAACACTTGGTGATATCAGATGTTTTACAACTGTCCAATGCTGAACACAAAATGCTGTCATGTATTGTCTAGTTTTTGGACTTATGCAAGGTTCTCAGAAGAAACATGTGTGTATCGCTTATGTATTTTCCTACCATTTAAAATGTCATCTTTAGTTTTAATCTTCTGTGATGTTCCAAGTTATGTAGGAATTCCTTGTATTCAAGGAACTTACTGAACTCTTGCTATTTCTAATTTGTTACTGGAACATATTTAAGCATATGTTTTCCCTTAGCATTCCCTTAGCTCCTTAGATTAAATTTCTAGGTGTTCAAACACTGGAAAAGGCTACACTCATCTTAAATTTTAATTCATCTTAGATTTTAATTCATTTGAATACCATTCAATGTGTTGGGTGAATGAGTTGTCATAAAGAATAATTATGACAATTTATTTTCTCACACACAAAGCATGGGTGCCCTAGTGTATACACCCAACACTAAGAAGTTTTTGTTATTTTAAATTAAAAAATCAGTTAATGAAGGGCATACTAAATCCACTAGCACAATGATGTTCATTGCACACTATTTGCCATAGCAAAGATACGGAACCAAACCAGATGCCCCTCAGTTGATGAGTGGATCAACAAGATATGGTATTTGTACACAATGGAATTCTATGCTGCCGTCAGAAAGAATGACATCGCCCCATTTGTAAGGAAATGGAAAGACTTAGAAAAAAATCATATTAAGTGAAGTAAGCCAGACTCAAAGGAACATAGGCTCAATGGTTTCCCTCATTTGTCATAATCAGTTAGAAACCTTGGGCTCTCCTAGAAGAGATTTACAATAGAACAAAATCTAGAGACACTAAACAGTACAACACTAAATGTAAGGCCCTCCAGGATAAGGAAACAAAAGCCATATAATGAGTGACTGTTGTCCTTAATGTACTATGTTATTGTTAGGTCTGCCTGGGAGAAATGATTCCTTCCCTTGGCATTCTGTGCCCCCTGGAAATTCCCGCCCAGACTGTAACCCTAGCAACTGTCATGTTTCCCAGTGGGAGGCCCCCTGTCTGGAGTATTTCCTCATCCTCTGAGGTCACGTCTGCTTCCGCTGTCCCCCCTATATAATGTCTCACTTCTGGACATAAGTCTCTCTTTTTCTTCCACCTGACTCCATCTTGTGCGGCTGTAGGTCTGTTTTCTCTCTTTCTCTCTCTCAATAAACCTTCGTCTCTTAAACTGAGTGGAGTTTCCTTTCAACAAGCCTTACAGTTATCTCTCATCTCTTTTGCCATTCCTTGGTTATCTCATATTGTTACAATTTTTCACCTTGTTATCTGATATATTTTGTATGTGCTTAATTGGTTATTTGAAATTGGATAGGGAAAGGGGGGGAATCAAGATATGCAGAGGGAGGGTGGAAGGGAAATGGGGACCATGTCATGAGAAAGGGTATCAATGTTTGTGAAGTTATGCACCTTCTATCTGGTGAATATACTGTAATCCTTCTATTAATCACAATAAAATATTATTTATAAAAAATCAGTTAATGCAGTTATGCAGTAGTCTGTTTTGATTCATGTGTTCACTGAGTGGTAAACGATTCGGGATAAATAGTGTATCTATCACCTTCGATCTTCATCATTTATGGTTAGGGTATTTCGATTCCTCTCTCCTAATCATTTGAGAAACATATTCTATTATTGTACCATAGAGTAGCACAGCTTTTTCTTCTCATCAGCTAATATTTGTAAGGTATTCAATTTTCACCAATGTGATACAGATGAAAAATATTTCCAGAAAAAACACTTAAGAATTTTCTTTTTTTTGTTCTATCTTTATGCTATTGAACATATCTTAAGGTTTTGTTTGAGTTTTGGCTATGTGTATGTCTTTTCTAGTGTGAGCACTGCTTGCCATGGCCCTGTTCTGATATTTTTCTGGCATACATGCATGTCGATTTTCAAGAGTGAATTTTTTATAGGCTCAAGCACACATTTTATAATTTACACCAACTGACATTTCTTTCTGTCTTGTTTATGTTATTATCTGCTATATGGATTTTAAAGTCTTAAAAATGTATTTACCATTTTTTCTTTTTTCTTTCCTTTTCCTTTATTTCAGTCAAAATAATTTCCTTTCTCAGTGAATTGGAAGTCATAAATATTTTCTTTGAAGTGTGTAATTACAAATATGTATAATGCAATATTTGAAGGACTTGGTAGGGAAAGGAACAACTTCAGTTCTTGAATATATAAGGTCCTATCTCTGCAAGGGGCTGAGAGAAATTTATGAAGTTTGTGCTGCTTCACATGGATGTTCATCCACTGTATGTCCTCCTTATCCCCGGAAGATGTGAGGGGTGAGACAGATGCCCTTGTGGAATATGTGACCTTCAAAACACAAGCTCTGCCAGCAAACTTCTTTTGTTCTACCAAAATGGTACTCTCTCACTTGAATCTAGTAGCCAAGGGTTAGAAATGAGTCAACACGGTGCTATGCCATGCTGCTGACTTGTTGCCTATGGTCAAAGGAATTGACCTTTAGGTATTGCCCTCACTGGAACCTGAGTTAGGGTTGAATGGCATCTCAGTTCATCATCCCAGGAATCTTGGTCTGGACTTCTGAGTACCCTTGTCTGATGCATAGCCAAGGCATTCATATCCTGACTTCTCCCGTAGCTAAGCTGTTGAACAACCTAAGAGCAAACCTCATCCTTGAAGAATATAGGAGGAGATTTCTGTGGGACCCAGCACCACTGCCCCTGTGCACACTTCAGGATCAATCTCATGGGACAGCCTTGAGTCACATGGAAAGGCTATTTGCAAATTCTCAATTGCCACTTGATGTTGATGGGATGACTGTATGCGTGTCCCTGCTTGAAATGCTTGGTGGGAGGGGAGGATGGGAACAAGCATATCACATCCAGAACCTTTGCTCAAGGAATAATCCATCTTATTTCAGAGATAACATCACATTAGAGTAAAAAGGAACACAGATGAAGCAGGAATTAGCTTGCTCAAAGTAGGGTTAGACCATATTAGCTTAAAGAAGGTTGCCCCACTCTTAGTGAAGCACAGAGAATCCTGTAGAAACAAAACAGGGGTGGCTGTTCAGTTTCTTGAATGTAAGGCTGAGTGGTTTAGGCTTTATACTTGAGGAGATTTCATTTAATAGTAACATGATCACAAAACACATATCCCAACTGGACATACTTGAAATAACAGAAGTCTCTGCTCACATACTGAGACAAAAAGCACAAACTTAGACTGTCCCTAGCAAACTGAGATATTTGTAATCATTCTACTAAGCAGCCAGAGGCAAGTATTTTTAGAAAAAGTTAAATGGAAGTAGAGCTACTGGGAAAATCCAGGAAGGTGAGAGGCAGAGAAAGAGCCAAGAAAATACCCAGAAGTACACACATCAAACTATTTGTGTGTACACTCACATTAACACATATTTAATCTCTCCCTATATTATTCACAGACTCCAACACATCTGCATAAAAATATTCACATTTTGCAACTACATGTAAACAGGCCACACTCTTTCCTAAGGACCTGGGTAGTTGTCATTGTTCAAGCTTCCAATGAACTTTAGCTGCTCCTCAGTATATCTTCCACTGCCAAGGGGGAGAGTGATTTTTGTCTCCTTCTTCTGATTTTAATGTGTTTTCTTCTAATTAGTTACTTAGGTTTATGTTGAAATTGAAAATCAACCCAAACCATCTGTAAATGCTTTCTCTCTCTTCATCTACAGAAAGTAGATGTGTTGTCAATTGTGAGACTTAAACTCTGGGCCTGGGCATTGTCCCTGAGTTCTTCAGCTCAACACTACCACCCTACCCCTTGAGCCACAGTGCCACTTCCAGTTTTCTGGTGGTTAATTGGAGATAAGAGTCTTAAGGACGTTAGTGCCCAGGCTGGCTTTGAACCGTGATTCTCAGATCTCAGCCTCCTGAGTAGCTAGGATTACAGATGTGAGTCACCGTGCCCAGCTAACGCTAATTCTTAAAAGGAAATATAAAGGCATCTCATTTTGTAGCTGTTTTCTTATTTTCTTTTATTGACTAGCTCAACACACTTGTTTGTACTTTTTATCATCTGTACTTTATAATTAAAGAAACAAAATGAATTAAAAGCAAGTCAAAGATGGTTCCTACAAAGGTTCTTACAAAACAAAGGAATACATAGAGCTTAGCAGGTCTGTTTGTTTCTTTAAGAACAAAAGATAAAATATTTTGGGGCTACTGTGGCATTTCTATTCCAGCCACTCAACTCTGCTGCTGTAGTGTGAAAAGGACCATAGACAATCAATAAATGTGAAAAGGTCCATAGACAGGGAATGAATATAGCTGAGTTCTAAAAAAAGTAAAGCATTATGGACAAAGGCCTTTGAGTTTTGTACAATGTTTGTGTGTCAGGAAATATTCTTGGATTTGCATTCTCAACAATGCAAGAAAAGCCAAATATTCTTGACTCACAGGGTATAGAAGTTAGCTATGGATGGAGCTTTGAAAATTCTTAGTATTAATAAAGTGACTTAAATTTAAGTGAAAAAGTATACAATCCAGTTCAGGATGCAAAAAGGAAAAGAAAGGTTTTACTGCAATGAGAAGATAATAAAGGAATTGTGAGTTCAGTTTCCCAGAATAAATAAGAGACATTCAAGATTAGCATTAGCTGAGGTGGACTAAGCAGAGCACATGTTAATTTGTCCCCTCACTTATCATTTTTGGTTTCTGCAAGGCCCTATTCCTAGCAAGAGACAGCTTCCCTGAGCATCATGGAAGGGGGCTGGGGAGGAGTGTCCCACCCCTTTTCGTCACAGGATCACGTGGGTGTCCGGAGGCCCCGCCCCCATACCTAGGCCCTGTCTCACAGGCTGGGGCAGAGCCCTACCTACAGCAGGATAAAAGGGCTCAGGGACAGAGCACCTCCATCCACTCACTTGCTGAGGTGCCCAGTGCTCCTGTGCTGCCTGTGATCACAGTAAGTGTCCCACACCACCAGAGGCAGAGGCTTCTCCAGAGGGGTGCCAGGCCAGAGACACAGGGGAGCTGACCATGGTGCTATGGGCTGGGGACATATCATCAGCAGAGGAAAGTTTAGGGAGGGTGGGTGGGTGGGTGGACACAGGAGACTCTGGCACCCATGGGTGACATGAGAGAGAACTGAATGCTTGCACTTGGGGTTCTGGCGAGAACAAATAGTTCCTCAATGACATGGGGATTACCGAAGCCCAGAAAATGGCTGCACTTGACCCCACCTTAGCCTTTGCCTAGCTACAGAGGAAGAACAGGAGCCAAGTCAGGACTGAGGAAACTCTGGGCTGAGGGAACAAACAGCAAGGTCCGGGATTTGCTCACATAATTTCCAGGGTGATTAGGTCACCACTAGGGGGAGAGTGGCCATTCCAAACCCTCAGGCTCAGTGGGCAGTGTGCTAAGGATATCTGAGTTCTGCTCTGACATGGGAGCGAGAGGTGAAGTCCTAACTCTGTAAGGATTTTATCTGCCTGTTTTTCAATGGTGTAAGTTTACTGGCTTACTAATCTCCAAGTTCTTTTACAATATTGACCCGAAGTGGGGGATCACGGCAAGATAGGACAAAAGGGAATGCTTGCATGTTCTCATATATATTTCTAGATAACTTTATTAATTTCCTCTGCCACTTATTACCATGCGACTCAGACATATTTTATAACATAAGTTGATCTCATCTTACTAAGACCAATATAATAGTATATAATAGGTGGCAATTATTTTACCTGATTCCCAAGGGATGACGAAGATGATGATGATGATGATGATGATGATGATGCAGTACATGATAAAGAATTAGAAATAGAACATTATAACATTTTCATAGATGTATAAAAAGTGTTTTGATCATAGTCACCACCCCAGCAACAATCATTCTATTTTTATGGAAGATAAATTCATAGAAAGCTAACTAAAACAAAGGTTTAAACTACTGGAGATGATGTTTTGCTTATATGTAACATTAGCAGGGTTGTAATGAGGATTGTATGTGATTCTCCTTCAGCTCCTGAACCCCTGCCTGCCAACATGTCCTGCCAGCAGAGCCAGCAGCAGTGCCAGCCCCCTCCCAAGTGCACCCCCAAATGCCCTCCCAAGTGCCCCACTCCCAAATGTCCCCCAAAGTGTCCCCCTAAGTGTCCTCAAGTCTCTTCCTGCTGTGGTTCCAGCTCTGGGGGCTGCTGTGGTTCCAGCTCTGGGGGCTGCTGCAGCTCTGGGGGTGGCGGCTGCTGCCTGAGCCACCACAGACCCCGCCGATCTCTCCGACGCAGACACCAGAGCTCTGGCTGCTGTGGCAGCAGTGGTGGCAGTGGCTGCTGTGGCAGCAGTGGTGGCAGTGGCTGTTGTGGCAGCAGTGGTGGCAGCAGTGGTTGTTGTAGCAGTGGTGGCAGCAGCGGTGGCAGCAGCCAGCAGTCTGGAGGCTGCTGTTGACCTGGGCCATGAGGACCTCAGGCAAGCAATGCTGGAGGAACTGAAGTGCAGAAGACCCGCGCCGGCCTGCTTGCTACTCTTCCTCCCTTCTCCTCCTGTGTCCTCCATGCCCTGGGCTGTGGGATCTTGAAATCTTCTTCCTAGGAAAGGTTCTGAATGTCTCCCACTTTTCTAAAGTCCTCATTTTCTTCAGTTTACCACATAATAAAGGCTTCCCTATTGAGCATCACAGACTCGTGCCTGTTTTGTGATGGGTGTCATCCTCATAGGTGTGTCAGCGGCCAGGGCTCAGCCTTGGCCTGGCCAGGACAGAGTCTGGCTCAGGAGCATTGGTTAGGTGGTGGCTGATGTGCATGAGCATGGAGAATAAACTCTAGTCACCGTTTCCTGCACACAAAGAGGGCCAGTCCAATCTGTGTGTGGTCATGGAGGTCTATTATATATGATAATAGACTATGTTTTATTTCACACCTAATTCTCTACCCTGCTTGTAAGAGCTGTGATGATATTTAGAACAGTTAATGTGGTATCAAAACACAGAAACTGCTAACTAGCTTTCTCACTACTATAGAATGTGAACACACACCAGATACCCATGAAATGGAAGCTAGAGGGTTCCTTATCAGATATTTACCCAATGGGCAGAGATTAAATATGAAAAATGAAGGAACTAAACCAACGCAACTAGTTATCTTTCTTTCCTTTATCTTTTATTTTCTCCCATGAATATGTTATTAGAGTACTGACTTCCCCAACTTCAATATAACAATGACTAACAAACACACGAAAATAACTTCATATGTGTGCTGTGTGTGTGTGTGTGTACAGGTTTATATAAACCAGAGTAAAGGCTTGGTGCTGGTGATGTGAGCTCAGGAGGCTGAGATCTGAGGATCCTGGTTCAAAGCCAGCCCAGGCACAAAAGTCCGTGAGACTCTTATTGCCAATTAACCGCCAGAACCCTGGAAATGGAGCTGTGGCTCTAAGTGGTAGAGGGCTACCTTTAGCTGAAGAGCTCAAGCCCCACAACTGAAAAGAAAAACAAACAAACAACAAAAGAAAAACTTCAGAGTAAGTTAACTTAGAAACTCCAAAGGATATCTATTAAAAACAAAGGAAGAAAGTAACAGTTATGGATAAGGATATAGAGGAATGTGAACATTTGTCCATTGATGGAAGGAGTATAGAATGGCATAACATAACAACATACAGTTCTGGTGCTTAACAACATTCCTTTTTTTAATAAAGGATATTTATTTGAATTTAAAAATAAAATAAAATGGCATAATGACATATGTGGTTCCTCAAAAATTGAAGAGGGTTCATATTTTACATGCAAAACAATTGATATTAATATAATCTAGGCTCATAGCAGCATTATTCAGAGCAGGAAAAGGTGGAGGCAATTCATTTGTCCATAAAGAAAATGTGGTAGATATATACAGTGGAGAAATGTACACCTATACCACTTCTAGGATGAACCATAAGCAGTAAAATAAGCCATTGACAAAAATACAAATCCTATCTATGATACTATTAAATATTAACTGAATTTTTATTATAACATAGGAACATTGTTTCATAATTTTTATTTTTAGAGGATTTGTAGAGGAGGGGAAACAGAAAATGTGTACTATATTTGGTGCTAGATCTGGAGCACACAGTAAAGGCAATTACTTCTAGTTAGAGCTCCGCTGTGTTTCCTTCTATTATTCCATGAGAGGCTAAAAATTTGACCCTGTAAAGAGACACTTTAACAAATGGAAATCCTGAGGAGGTCCATGTCTGAAATTCAAGATGGTCATATCGACCTGCCATCTAAGCATCCTAGCTCATCACAAGGCTTAATTCCAGTCTTCCTCATGCATTAGGCTGCTGTGTCATTCCAGCCAGGGAAGGTCAGCTGAGGACCTGGGTACTGCCCTGAACAGAGGCAGAGATGTGGACCACATGGCATCTCAGCCTCATCATCCTACAAGTCAGAGGTTGAGATTCTGAGATCGGTCATTGTGAAAACCCAGGAATCAGTACCTGACAAGCCCCATTACTAAGCAGTTTGGAACAGGCTTGAACAGGAGAACAAATGCTATATCCAGCTGAAGGTCATGTGACCCCACGTTCCTTATTATGCTGTGTCAGAGTATAGATTGCTGTGAGTGTGGCTAAAGGCATATGGAATAGCTATTATGATGTGTAAAGTCAGGACTCATGCTAGTGAGAGACTGTAAAGTCACCAAATACCCTCTGTGTACATAGCCCTGTGATGAGTAAGTATGGGCGTAGAAATATAAAGCCCATACCAACCTTCCAAAGAATTTATGATAGTCTCATCCATGGTATGTCACACGAGAGATTAAAAGAAAATGAGCAGGAAGATATCGGGCTAACAAAGATGATGAAAGAGGATGGAATTGGCCAAAGTAGATTATTTGCATGTATGAAAATAGAACAAAGAAACCTATTGAAATTGTTTGGAAAAGGGAGAAGAACATAGACTTGGAAAAAAATCATATTAAGTGAAGTAAGCCAGACTCAAAGGAACATAGGCTCAATGGTTTCCCTCATTTGTCAAAATCAGTAGAAACCTTGGGCTCTCCTAGTAGAGATTTACAATAGAACAAAACCTAGAAACATAAGGCCAGATAGGATGATGCTAAATGAAAGAACCTCCAGGATATCAAAACAAAAGCCATATAATGAGTGATTGTCGTCCTTAATGTACTATGTTATCTCTCATCTCTTTTGCTGTCTCTTGGTTATCTCATATTTTTACAGTATTTCACCTTGTTATCTGATATATTGTATATATGCTTGATTGGTTATTTGAAATTGGATAGAGAAGGGGGGAAAACAACATGAGTGGCAGGGGGAGGGGGGAGGGAAATGGGGACCATGACATGAGAAAGGGTATCAATGTATGTGAAATAATGCACTTTCTATCTGGTGAATATAATGTAACTCTTCTATTAATTATAATAAAAATATATGGGAAAAAAGAGAGAAGAACATAAGAAGCAATAATGTTGGGTGGGTGGGGTGTTGATAGGAATATATTGTATACATGTGTAAAAATATCATGATAAAATTCTCCTATGAAATAAACACATACTAATAAAAAATAGTCCTGAAATTTCAGATCCCAAACATTCATTACCTATAAGGCCTGTGAGTTTGGAGAAAATTCATGAAAACCTAGGAGATGGAGAAAGGACAAGCAACGAAGCACGAATAAACATATTCATGTGGACATTCTAAAGATTCTTGTTCTTGTCAGCCCCCCCTCCCTTCAGGGATTGATGTGTTCTCACCTGGAGATGTAGACTTACACTCTCTCACAGTCCATCATGTGTCCTCTCCATATGATCGAGAGAACATCAAAATCTCATAGCAAGGCAAAGAGCAAAGCAAATGTGTTTGATGCCTGTTATACTCTCCTTATCTGTTCTACATCTTACTCTTGACCTATATGTGTCCACTTTAGATAAAGAAATAACCATTACAACAAGATACACAGGGGGTCAGGCATGGCAGCACAGGCCCATCATCCCAGCTACTCAGGAAGTAGAGATAGCAGGAAGTAGAGATCTGGGTTTAAGACTAACCAAGAAAAAACTTGAGACTCTGTGTAAAAAGTAAACTGAAAGCTAAAGGATTGGCCTTGAGTTTAATCCTCAGTGTCATTTAACTAAATAAGAACAAAAATGAAAAGAATACATTTAAAAATATATGGAAAGACTGGGCCGGAAGTTTGGCCTAGTGGTAGAGTGCTCACCTAGCATACATGAAGAACTGGGTTTGATTCTTCAGTACCACATACATAGAAAAAAGCCAGAAACGGTGCTGAGGCTCAAGCGGTAGAGCTCTAGCCTTGAGAAAGTCCAAGGACAGTGCTCTGGCTCTGAGCTCAAGCCCAGGACTGGCAAAAAAATATATACATATATTGAAAGAATGATGTGTATTTCAGGAGTACATATATTAAAATTGGAATAATAGAGATTAGCCCAGGCACAAGAATAGCATTCATTGTTGAAAGGGATGGCTTTTATCAAGATACATTGTATTCATAAACTGCCTTGTTGAATGACAACCTCTTTGTACAAGCACTTAAAGAATAAAAAAAAGAAAAATGAGAGTAGCATTCATATTTGTGTAATTTTCCATATTAAAGATATAAAACAAAATTAAAGCTGGGCATTGGTGGCTCACACCTTTTATCCCAGCTACTGAGGAGGCTGAGATATGAGAATTGCAGCTCAGAGCTAGCTCAGGCAGGAAAGCCTATAAGACCCATATCTCTAATTTACCATTGGAAAACCGGAATGGTAATGTGGCTCAGAATGGTGGAATACAAGCCTTGAGCAAAACAAAACAAGACAAAAAACACTCAGAAAAAAAAATAAGGAACTCAGGGACAGTACCCAGACCCTGAGTTCAAGACCCATAACCAACAAAAATGAATGAATAAATTAAATAAAGAAACAAAAGTAAAAGATAAACAAACAAGAGACAAATGAGATAAATTCTCATCAAAAGGAATATGTACTATATTTTTTATTATTAGCCTGAATTAATTGTAGACAACAACGGGCTTTGTTGTGACATGTTATATGCATCTAACATGTAGTTGATCATACCCAGTCACCTACAGTGAATATTTTGCCTTAAGGAGCCATATCTATATTGAATACTTCTCAAGTTAAACATTTTATATGTTGAGTCCATCAGATTCCAATATCTATCACATAACGTGTGTGTGTGTGTGTGTGTGTGTGTGTGTGTGTTGTCTGTCTGTCTGTCTGTCTGTCTGTCTGTCTTTGAATGTATATATTCCTTCAAGAGCTTTTCTCCTTAATTCTCATTGATATTCTGTTATGAAAGTTAAAATGGAAAATTACACAGGTTGAACATCTTTTAACAGTTGTATCTCACATGTCTCTGTTTCAGGGTTGGACCTGTGTAAATGTCCACATATACCCACACAGCACAGTTTTTCAAAGCATGGGGACAGAACTAAACATATATAACAATTATAAGAATGTTTAGCATAGTCCAACCAATACTACCCGGAACATGGATTAGCTTAGGAAGAGATAGAAAATAAAACAGAAGGAACACAGAGATGCTCTCTCCGCAGGTGCTCTTCAAGTAAATCATGTCCGTGATGTCAGGAATCTGCTTCCTCACCTCACATCTAAGTCATAGTCTCACTGGAAGTAGCTGGTGAGCACTGGGTTATGACCATCCACAGACCCATGTGAGCCTCCATGCCTCAGCCCTGTCTCACAGGCTGGGGCAGAGCCCTATACCAGGATAAAAGGGCTCAGCGACAGAGCACCTCCATCCACTCACCAGCTGAGGTGCCCAGTGCTCCTGCGCTGTCTGCGATCACAGTAAGTGTCCAGTGGGACCGGGGACAGGGGCTTCTGCAGAGGAGTGCCAGGCCAGAGCTAGAGGGAAACTGACCAGGGTGCTGGGATGGAGTCCATGTCTTTGGTAGAAGCCAGAAGACGGAGGGCTTGTGAGACACTGGGACGAGGGGAAAGTGTTAAGGAGAACTGGCTGCCAGTGCCTTTGGGTTCTGGAGAGAACAAATTGCTCCACAGTGGAGTGGGACCTTCAGGCAGAGGGGATACTTTGGCACAGAGAGTGGCTCCACTTGGAAAGGCTTGAGGAGAGGGCCCCACCTTTGCAAAGATGTCCCTTCCCCTAGCTTCAGGGGAAGAACTGGAGCCAGCTGAGGGGACCACAGACAACTCTGGGCTTAGGAAACCTGTAGAAGCATGGGTCTGGAATTGCTTCACATACTTTCCAGGATGCTTGGGTCACCATCAGCCTGAGACTTGTGATGCCCTTTGAGTCTCTCCATCAGATGGTGATCTGAGGACATCTTGCTCTGGGCTGGCAGGAGGGGGCCAGGGTTCTAGATCTGAAGGAACTTATGGGGTTATCAGTCTTTGCTTAATGGCAGTGACCTTCCTTTCCTGGTAATTACCAAAATCCTTCAACATATGAACCTATTGAGTAATATCCTTTTGAAAGTAAGAATACAAAAGCATTTTCTTTAAAAAATATTTTATTTTGGGCCGGGGGTTTGGCCTAGTGGTAGAGTGCTTGCCTAGCATGCACGAAGACCCGGGTTCTATTCCTCGGTACCACATACATAGAAAAAAAGCCAGAAGTGGTGTTGAGGCTCAAGTGGTAGAGCTCTAGCTTTGAGAAAGTCCAAGGACAGGGCTCAGGCTGAGCTCTAGCCCAGGACTGGCAAAAAAATATTTTATTTTACTAGACCCGGAATGGTGTTGCACCACTGTAAAATTTCAGTTATTCAGAAAGTGTAATTGATAGGATTGAAGTCTAAGATTAGGCCTAGGTGTGTGTTTAAGTACATGTGTGTAGGTATGTGTATTCCCTCTGAAATACCCCTTAGATTGGAGAATCGCAAAATCTGAAGAGTAGTTGGAGACAATTCTTCATCTCATTATAAGACTTGAACTTCTGGACATGTTTAGTAATATCATTTGGTCTTAGTTTACTACTGTGTTAGAATAGATGGAGTTTCTGATTAGGAAGCAGATGATGACAGTGTGGGCCCCATAATTAGAACTGCATCCGCCTAGGGTTCTTTTGTATTATGTGAAATAATGGATTTCCTTATGACGTGTTCACACATGCACACAGTGTATAATCATCATATTCATGTGCCCCATGGGCCAAACCTTAGAAAACAAAACAGAAGATAAAATTATTAGAAGTTGTGTTTTATTATTGCAAACAATGCTCAGAACAGTAGTGGGAAGAATGGAAAAATGGTTCCTGGGCCCAGAGTTTTACTTGTGTCTGACTCTCCTTCAGCTCCTGAGCCCTTGTCTGCCAACATGTCCTGCCAGCAGAGCCAGCAGCAGTGCCAGCCCCCTCCCAAGTGCGCCCCCAAATGCCCTCCCAAATGCCCCACTCCCAAATGTCCCCCAAAGTGTCCCCCTAAGTGTCCTCCAGCCTCTTCCTGCTGCAGCCTTGGTTCTGGGGGCTGCTGTGGTTCCAGCTCTGGGAGCTGCTGCAGCTCTGGGGGTGGTGGCTGCTGCCTGAGCCACCACAGGCCCCGCCGATCTCTCCGACGCAGACACCAGAGCTCTGGCTGCTGTGGCAGCAGTGGTGGCAGCAGCTGTTGTGGCAGCAGTGGTGGCAGCAGCTGTTGTGGCAGCAGTGGTGGCAGCGGCTGCTGTGGCAGCAGTGGTGGCAGTGGCTGCTGTGGCAGCAGTGGTGGCAGCAGCGGTGGCAGCAGTAGCTGCTGTGGCAGTAGTGGTGGAAGTAGCAAGAAATCTGGAGGCTGCTGCTGATGTGAACCATGAGAACTTCAGACAAGCAATGCTGGAGGAACTGAAGTGTAACCCCTGCCCCGCTCCACTGGGCTTCTATTCTCCATCCCATGACCTCTACATCCTGGGATCTGAGATGCTAAAATGTTCCTGTAGAAGATTGTGATGCTCTCTGCTCCACCAGATACGGAGGCACCCACTTCTTTGTTGCCAAACAATAAAGTCTTTCCTACCAAGCCTCAGCAGACTCTTGCTTGCTTTTGCTTTTTACTCCCCAGATCCATGGTAGCAGGTGAAGCTCAGCCTTGCTCCGGCTGGGAGACATGCCTGAAACAGGAGTGTGGGTCAGGCGACTATTCCTGCATACAACAATATTCCAGTGGGGCTGTTGTCCTCTTATGGGTTCATCTGTTTGTTATGATTCTAAGGACAGAGACAGTATTTCTAACAGCCAATATGAAGTGTATCTTCAGACTCTGCTATCCTTCCTCAGAACAGTAAAATATGGAACAAGAAAAATGTGCGACAAGGTTGATAGTTCAGTAATAGATATTTACTCCAAGGGCAGTGATAGGACATTGAAATGAAAGAAGCAAATCAACACACAACAGTAAGTTAACTTTCAAGTTTTCTTATATGTCGATCTTCTGCATATAAATAGTTTTAATTTGGGAATGGAACAATAAGCATGTGTTCCATCCATGCATTCGTTTTGCTAGTGGTCAGGCATAAGAACTAGTC
This sequence comes from Megascapheus bottae, assembly GCF_031878675.1. Classification (NCBI taxonomy): domain Eukaryota; kingdom Metazoa; phylum Chordata; class Mammalia; order Rodentia; family Geomyidae; genus Megascapheus; species Megascapheus bottae. Next base: position 40,307,761 of record NC_143518.1, on the reverse strand, counting down.
AACAAATATAAAATAATTTATTATAATTATTTAATAGTGTTTATTCCAAAAACAAAGATTGATATTTGTGTGTGATTAATTAAAGATATGAGTTTTACAGACTTGCCTGGCCAATCTGGCTTTGAACTGCACTCCTCAGATCTCAGCCTCCTGGATAGCTAGGATTACAGGTGTGAGCCACTGCACCTGGCCCAAAACAAAGATAGAACGAGTAAGATTAGTGAATTGGTAACATCCTTGGTGCTGGTCCTGGAGAATACAGAAAAATATTCCCAAATATAAAATTAAGAATTATTCCAAGAACAATGAACATTTACAACAAATATGTTGATTGGTACTGACTGTGCCCTTTGCAGAAGGGCATAGTCAAAACCAACTAGAAAAGAAATGATCAAAATGATTTCTACAACCATATAATTTGAAAACTATGTGTCACATTTTGCCTCATACTAGGATTGTAGATATTGGTTATCACCATTCTTAAATTTTGATAACAGAATACCCAGATCAAAGATCATCTACTTAATAATTTTCTTATGAATTGAGATCATTGTCCTTATACAGTAAACCAAGGAGGCCAAATTTTTGAAGTCCCAACCCATGCCGCCAATGGATTATCCAGATTTAAATCAAGTTGATTGATGTCGTTGTATGAGTTCAATATCCACTATCCTCCATAGGCCTAGAAATGTGACCCATAGGGCAATTACCTGATGATCTAATGCCTACGTAAGACTGAGCTGTGTGAGCCAAGACAGCCACTTCCTGTCACCTTCCTATAAGGAAGACCCTTTTCATGGACTGAGCAGGTGCAGGACTGAGCAGGCATCATATCGCTGTCTTGAGGGTGATGCTCTCCTTGTCACACATATTTGCCGGTTCCAGTTCTTACCGTGATGACCAGAGTCACAAAGAAAAGCTACTCAAAAACTCTGAAATCTATTGGAATGCTGTCTTTACACGTGACAAGAATTTACTTGACTATATAATACCTCTCTAGGAAATGGGGATGATGACAGGGATGATGACAGGTCTTAGTCTAAACAAATTGGGCCAAGAATACTGATCAATTTTAGGTTATCTGTCTTGCTTAATACCCAACAAATTCATAAAAGGAGCCTTCTTTTAAAATCCTTTTATTCATGAGTAGCAAACAGTTTAAATGATTTTTCCTGTCTCACATGTAGATCTGTAACTCAAAATTACAATGCCTCCTTCCCAAGCCAAAAAATTAACTTGAAGCTGATCTTAATAGAAAGATGTACCTTGAAATGTATGTTACACACACACACACACACACACACACACACACACACACATATTCACTCACAGAAAGACTCACTACTAATACACATAACACTGACTGTTGTTCTCAAGTAACAGCATCCAGGAGAAGTATGTTTCAGGCTGTCTGGGGCCATCACCTTAGTCAAGTGTTATTTGGTCAGGTCTTGTATACCTCTGTATCAGAAACCCTAAAAACCCTTGAGCTGCAAGTAATAAGTGAGTAGTTAGTGGAAAGATTCATGAAGCTATTGAAACAGATGGGGAAGGCTGCGGGTTACAGAGAGTGCATTACCAGTTCAGGGTTACTAACTCAAGAACATATATTAAAATGTATCCTAGAGGAGTGAACGGGGTGGACTAGAGACACTTTATGTATCTACATAAATCTGAAACAAAATATTTGGTACATGGATCCCAAAAAGATGGGGGCAGGGCATGGAGAGAAGAAAAAGGGCAGCAGAGATGAGCTGATGCTCTCAGGACAGGAGAATTCAGGACTGCAAATTTTAGGTCTAGACTGGATTCCAGGGACACTGACAGCTACCAAGTCACAGTGGGAATGTGCTGTAGAAGCTTTCTTGAGGGATTTCATTTTTGTTCTCCTTTACATTAAGACTGGAACCAAGCATAGATGTAAACTATTGATAATTTAAGTTTCCTTTTGTGTCATCCAGTATAAAACTAATTTGGAAAAAATGTAGGTTATGAAAAAAAAGATTTATGAATTGTTCAATTTTTCTTTAGATTTCTTAAAATTGTCTTCATGAACTCTACGGTATGGAAACAAGAGGTTCACCTTGTGTGGTTGTTGATCTTAATGTACTATGTTATTTTTTTCTTTTTTTGCCCTTATGATTAATCTCATGCTGTTACTGTGTCTGACTTCATTACATGGCATATTGCATATACGTTTATTTGTTTATTTACAATAGGGAAGGAAGAGGGGGAAAACAAAATGATTGGGAGGGGAGGGAGAAGGAAATGGGAACAAAAACATGAGAAGTAATGCACCTACTACCTGACGAATGTAACTGTAACCCCTCTATACATTATACCGACAATAAAATTAATTTATTTTTCTTCATGAATGCATCTTTTAAAAAATAAATTTTATGTCTATAAAAGAAATGAAGGACTCTAACATAGAACACTAAGCAAAATGGTTCCACAAGCAAAAGAAGAAAAATAAATCCTCCTGAAGAGACTTGACAAGTGGCAGACAACAAAAATAGTCTGAAGGTAGTTTTGCGTTCTGTACAAAAAGGAGCAGTTGAGAAGGGATCCCTGTATTTTCTAACTCACTCTGTTGCATAGAGAGGAGTCTTCTTTATTTTCTTTACATTGACTAAGAATCACATTAGACCCAGAAGTTTGGCTACTTATACCAATTTGCTTATAAAGTCAAAGTAATTAATATTTCTGAGTCCCCAACAGAATCCCTAATATCAAGGAAATTTTGCAGTGATATACTTCAAACCAGAAGGGTAAACAAATACTAACCAGGACTGCTATTTTTAATGAAGTTATCCTTGAAAAATTGACAAAAATAAAGACCTTCTGAGATAAGTAAGGACCAAGTCACAGCTGCTAAGGCAACAAATACACAGACACAAGAAAGAAAGCCCCAAACACAAAGGTTCAAGAAAGAATAAATAAATTTTGTGGGAGGAATACATGAACACACATGAGTCAGGAAAGAATCCAATACAGTCTACTTGGCAGATTTTAGAGATGAACAAAACAGAATAAAGATCAAAACAGTACAGTAATCAACCAGGAAAATAACCAAGGAAATGTAAGAATTAGGAAACAGCTTTCAAGTGATAGAAGCTAAAATAAGCCAGGCCCAGAGAAACGAAGGTTGTATGTTTTCCCTCGTTTGTGGTAGCTAGAATGTGTCGATAAATCTATAAATAAACACACTGGTTAATAAACAAGGGGTTACAAATGAATTACTAAAGCATAATAGACTTTATGAAGAGCTCAAATAGTAGATTCTTTAGAAAGACTAAGTCAAAGCTCAATAAAATCAATACCAGGAAATTGGTACTTGCAAGTGCAGGGTGAAAAGGAGAGAGGAGTAGAAGAATGAAGGAGGGAAAGGGGAAGAATGCAGGCAAAGATTCATTGTCTAAACCACAGAATTGAGAAATCTAAGGGAAGGGGTGAGTCAGAGGTGGAGGAAGATATTTAAGTGACACAAATCAAGATGTGTTGTAGACACAAAGTGCTTTGTTAAATGGCAAAAGTGATTTTTCAGTACATAACCTAAAATTAAGGTAAGTAAGGGAAGGGGTAGGTTAGGAGGGGTGGGTAAGAATGTTTAAAGGGTGATAATGATCAAGATACACTATAATCATAAAGTGCTTTGGTGAGTGTCCCTCAAAAAAAGAAAGGAATATTTCTCAGCATTGCCACTGAATGTAAAGGGTCTTTATTCAAAGGAGGCAGGTGGTTGACTGGATTAAAATTTGCAAGATCCAACTCTTTGTTCTCCACAAGAAACACAACTCCATGCTAAACACACACACACACACACACACACACACACACACACACAAATAGAAAGGATGAAAATTAAAGCTGAAAGCAAGCTGGGCAACTATACTCATATCTCAAGAAGAGGAAAAGCAGTCAAAAGAGTTGGAAAAGATTACCATGAGTTAATAAAGGGAACACCATCAAGAAGATGTAACCATTGTACATATATAATACCAGATGCCCGCGAATCCAATTTGATGAAGCAAACACTACTGGGCATTAAGAAACAGGTAGATCCAGATGCAAAAAATAATGAGTAATTTCAATATCCCATTCTCAACAACAGATAACCCAGACCCCTTTCCAAAAAAATCAATGAACTTGAGTTAAATTGTTCCAAATATCACAGGGACTGAACAGACATCTCAGAATCTTCCATGTAACAGCTAAAGAAACACACGTTTTCTTTCTCAAAAGCCCATAAAAATTATCCAAATGAAAACTAGAAACAAGAATCTTTAGTGACCAAATGACCTGCAAACCACAAAAGACACAACACTAAAGCAGAAGGAAATGCCAGGGTGTGTTGCTCACACATTACACCACTCCGTTCTGGAATGATACGGAGTAATCTAGAGGAGAAAGAGGTTTGTGATTTTCCCTTGGGACTGAGTGAAGAGACTGGTGTATGTTTGCACGTGGGGAAGGACTTTGTTGCACTTGACTTTGAATGACTGGATGATTGTCTCTGGCTCATGCCCGCAATCCTAGCTACTTAGTAGACTGAGATCTGAGGATGGTCATTTGAAACCAGCCTGGGCAGGAAAGTCTTTAAGACTTTATGAACTTTAAGTCTTTATGAACAACGTCTGAATCGATCAGGATCTGAGTATTATCTTGAGATTTTTCTTTTTCTCAGGGTTAGTATTCTGCCACTTGAGCCAGAGCATCCCTTCCAGTTTTTTCTTAATAGTTGATTGGAGATAAGAGTCTCACAACTTTGCCTGGGCTGGCTTGAAACCAAGATTCTTAGATCTCAGCCTCCTGAGATTACAGATGTAAGCCACCAATGCCTTGCTATTTTAGTTATTTTTGCTAACTAAAATAAGCCAGAGGCAAGAATATAAATATTATACGATTATGTTTATATGGAGTACTGAGATTGGTCAAATTTAGAAAAACATAAAGTAGATGGTGGCTTACAGGATTGAGGGTGAAGGAGCTCGGGTGGACCGTTGACTAATAAGTGTTTTATAACATGATAAGTCTGGACATTGTTCATAAAGCAATATGGTTCCAACAATAAGCCTACTAACATGGAAAAATTTATATGGTATATTTTACCAAAATTTTTTTCTTAAAGAACACTCACTGAAACAATTAGGAAGTAATAAGAAACTACACTCATTTTTACCACAAATGTCACCAATATGTTAAAATGATAATATTGGCAGTAAACAGCATAATTGAGAAAGATGCTGTTGAAATACTGGGTTTTCAGTCGCACTGTAGGGCAATTCATACTCATTTATTATTATTTAAAGGTTTCTAGAGATAAAAACCAAAGAAAAATGACTGGTTTACTTGACACTGGCTTTGCAATATGGAGGAGAGAGTTGCTCAGTTTGAAATACTTCTGGTTAGAGCTCAACAGTTTTCTTGTAATTATCAGAAGGATAAAAATTTAACTACATAAAAGAGAGACGTCTTGAAAAGTTGAAAAGCTCAGGAAGCCCAGTGAGGTTGGTAATGGTGTTTATAATGATTTGATGTGTAGCCCTCAAAGCTTATACATAGCAAGGCTTAATTCCAGTCTTCCTCATGCAGTAGGCTGCTGACTCATCATTCTGTACAGCGCAGGTTAGCTGAGGACCTTGCATATAGACAGAGGACTGGACCACATGGCATCCCAGCCCCGTCATTCTGCAAGTCAAGGGATGAGATCCTGAGAAGATCTGACATTGTGAAAACCCAGGAATCAATACCTGACACGCCCCATTACTAAGTAGTTTGGAACAACCTGAGCAAGAGAATGAATGTCCTTCCAAGGTGAGATGGTGACAGATCTCTCAGTGTCACGTGCCAACACGTTCCTGTCTAGCCTGTCTCAGAGTGTAGATGGCTATGCGTGTGCTTTAAGACACAAAGTGTAGCGATTTATGAAGTGTAAAGTCTGTTTTCACACTAGTGAGAGGCTTTAACATTTATAAGGTAACCTGTTATATTTATAACAGGATATAACTGTGTTGTGTTGAACTACCGTGGGTGAAGTAATATAAAACCCTAGCCAGGATATTAAGGAATTTATGACAATTTCACATGAATTCTCACATGATGGATTCACAGAAAAATGAGTGGGACTGAGTTGTGTTATTCTGGCAGAACAAAGCCAGTACACATGTAGCTGGACAAGCATCACCACGTAGAAAAAGTAGTGTGAGTGACATAAGATCGTCTCTTATGGGGAAAGGCAATTACTGCCAACGGAGGTCAAGTACTAAGGACAATCGTCAGTTGGATTTTGACTTTTTAGCTTAAAAAGTTTGCAGTTCTGAATAAGACTTTGCTAAACGTCTTGGTGTTATTTACTGATTAGAATGGGAATCTTTTCTTGGTCCTGACAGTAGAAGAGAATCAAGGAAGGATTATGGGGTTTAGAGGCAGGGTTATTTTTTGTTTCTGGTTTTGTTTTGATTTGGTGTTTTTTTGGTCAGTTGTGGGGCTTGAACTCAGGGCCTTGCCTCTGTCTTTGAGCTTTTCACTCAGGGTTACCTCTCTACCACTATTTTGAGCTACAGCGCCACATCTAGCTTTCTGGAGGTTAATTGGGGATAAGAGTCTCATGGACTCTTCTGGCCAGGCTGGCTTTGAACCATAACCCTCAGAGTAGCTGCCATTACAATGTGAGTCAGCAGCCCCTGGCTTGGAGATAGTATTTTGTCAGAGAAATTGGAGCATATGTAAGGAGTTGATGATGTCAGAAAAAGATAGATATTTATATATATATCAAATATACATCATATGTATATATGTATCATATATTTGATAGATATTGGATATATATGATAGTATATATGACATAGATATAGATATGATCTAGTATAGATAGCATATACATGATAGCTAACTATGAAGGAATTAAACATGCGTGAACACTCTCAGTTATTTTGAATAGCAAAACTCACTCAAGCTGGGCCCTTGATCAGCTCAGGAAGGGAAAAAAAAAAAACCAAGACAAACTGAGAACCAACACGCTCCTTAGACAGATACTCTTCATGTAAATGAGGTCAACGATGCCAGGAATTCGCTTCCTCACCTCACATCTAAGTCATGGTGGAAGTGAGGCAGCATCTCTCAGCCATGTGGAAGGAGCTGGCGAGAGGCCTCCAGTCATCACTCAAGTGTGTGTCAGGAGTTCAGGCTCCCATGCCTAGGCCCTGTCTCATAGGCTGAACAGAATAAAAGGGCTCAGTGACAGAGCACCTCATCCACTCACCTACTGAGGTGCCCAGTGTTCCTGCGTGCCTGTGACCACAGTAAGTGTTGAAGGGAAACAGAGGCAGGAGCTTCACCAGAAGGGTGGGCAGACAAGAGCTGCTCTTGGGGGTGGAGGACCAGTCAGTAGAGGAACGGTTTAGGGAAGACTGAGGGGATGGGAGAACTGGGGTAGAAGGTGTGAGGGAGATGTGGGTGGCTGTGCCTTTGGGATCTAGAGAGAAGTTCTCTGGAGAGAGCTAACTTTGGGGGATACTGTGACACAGAGAAAGACTGTCTTTGGCCAGGCTTCAGGAACAGAGCTCACCTCTGGAAATGCAGAGGAAGAACTGGAGTCAGGACCAGGCACTGTTTTGGGTGTAGGAAACCCACAGAGCATGGCTCTGGGATACGTTTGCACATTTGCCGGGTTAGCAAAGACACTCTCAGCCTGAGACCTGCCATGCCAATCAGGCACTGACAGGAGGGGCTGGTGTGTAAGTCTCCAGTCTGCAAGAACTGGTGGGGGGTTGGGGTGGGGTGTTTTCTTTTTCTTTGTGTTTGGTTGTGGGGCTGGAACTCTGGGACTGAACACTGTCCCTGAGCTCTTCAGCTTAAGGCTAGCATATTAGCACTTTTAGCCACATCACCACTTCTGGTTTTCTGGTGTTTAATTAGAAATAAGAGTCTTGTGGGCTTTCAAGAGGAGACTGGCTTTGAATTGCAATAATCAAATCTCCGCCTCCTGAGTATCTAGGATTACAGGTGTGAGCCACCGGCACCTGGCTAGGCTTTTTTCTTCATGGTAATGTTCTGTCTTGTCTACTCATCTTCAAGATTCTTTGCAATACTGAGCTGCAGAATGAAGTCATCTTACAAATTAAAAATGAGTCAGAGTAATGCCATTTTTAAAAAAGATTTTTTTCCATAAAATGACCCCTCATGGGAGCAATTTCAGATTCAGAACATGTATTTGGAGTAGCTTCTTCCTCCACTTATAAACCTGAACATGGTTTGCAATATCATTTAGTAATGCTTTATAATATTATACAAAATATGTCAATTCTTATTAATCTCTTACTTTTGAAGAGAGGATGGTGATAAAGATAATGATAGTGATGATGATGATGATGATGATAATGATGATGTGAGAATATAATGAAGAATTAGAAGTAAAACTGTTAGATATGGTGTTTGTGGTGTTAGTTGGGCATGATAGGCAGAATTGCTTTTGAGACCTGAGTCTGACTTGTGTTCAATCTCCCTCAGCTCCTGAAAACTCACCCACCCGCTGACATGTCCTGCCAGCAGAGCCAGCAGCAGTGCCAGCCCCCTCCCAAGTGCACCCCCAAATGCCCTGCCCCCAAATGTCCCCCAAAGTGTCCCCCTAAGTGTCCTCCAGCCTCTTCCTGCTGTAGCCTTGGCTCTGGGGGCTGCTGTGGCTCCAGCTCTGGGGGCTGCTGCAGCTCTGGGGGTGGTGGCTGCTGCCTGAGCCACCACAGGCCCCGCCGATCTCTCCGTCGCAGACACCAGAGCTCCGGCTGCTGTAGCAGTGGTGGTGGCAGCAGTGGCTGCTGTGGAAGCAGTGGTGGCAGCAGCTGCTGTGGCAGCGGTGGTGGCAGCAGTGGCTGTTGTGGCAGCAGTGGTGGTAGTGGTGGCTGCTGTGGCAGCAGCGGTGGCAGTAGCCAGCAGTCTGGAGGCTGCTGCTGACCTGGGCCATGACTCCACACAAGTAAAGCTGGACGAAGTGGAATACAGAAGACCTGCCCCAGCCTGCTGCTCCTCCGTCTCCCTCTTCTCCTCAATGTCTCGAGCTTTGAGAGGCTGTGGATGGTTCCGTGCTCCTCTCCAGGTGTTCAGGACTCCTTTCCATCTGTTTACAAAATAAAGTCTTATCTACAGAGCCTCACGAATGTCTTGCCTGGTTTTTTTCATCAGCACCATCCTTGTAGATGGTGTTAGGAGCCAGTGTTCTGCCTGCCCTGAATGGTTCAGAGCCTGGCTCGAGAGCCTGGGTCAGATCCCCGTGTTGGTGGTTCACACCTATGGTCCAAGCTTCTCGGGAGGTTGAGATGGGAGGACCACAGTTCAAAGGCAGCCTGTGCAGGAGAGACCATGGGATTCCTGTCTTCAATGAACTACTCAGAAAAAGCTGGAAGTGACACTGAGGCTCAAAATAGTGGTAGAGAGCTAGACTTGAGTACGAAGAGGCTCGGGCCCCAAATTCTAGCATGGGGACTTGCGTGTGGGTCAGGGGGTGTTCGTTGAACAGGTGTGGAGAGGGAGCTCTTCACTGTCAGTGCCGCCAGGGGGACCAGTCCAGCCTGCTGGCTTCCAGTGGATGACTGAGTGCCCACCTGCGTTCTCTCATTTTATACTAGTACTGTTCTATATTTATAAGAAATATGATAGTATTCCTGAGAGGAAAGAGCTGACTGAGGGCAGCCGCTACGTTCCTTGATGCCTTCCTGCAACAAATCCTTTCCTGAATCCAACCCGCAAGCAAGGCATCAATGCTCAGCACATTGATTCCATGATCTAACCTCTTACAGAGAGAAAAACAAACAAATGAACGAACAAACAGGGACGAACCCAGGGACAGAAATCTGTCTTCTTTCTATCAACAAGGAAGAAATATTGACTGGTGCATACGTTGTTCTTTATTTTTTATTTGTATGTTTTGTGTGTCGGCCCTGGGTCTTAAACGCCAAGAATGAGTGCTGCTCCTGAGCTTTTGACTCAAGCATAGTGCTCTACTACTTGAGCCACAGCTCCAACTCCAGCTTTTTGATGGAGATAAGCATCTCACAGGCTTTGCTGCCCAGATCTCAAACCTGAGATCTCAGCATCCTGGACAGCTAAGATTACAAGTGTGAGCTACTGGCACCCAACTCCTCCTCGTCTTCCTCCTCCTCCTCCTCCTCCTCCTCCTCCTGCTCCTCCTCCTCCTCCTCCTTCTTCTTCCTCTAGAGTGGCAGTTATAGTTAGATTGTTGTAGTTGTTTTGTTCTTCTCAACCCATTTCTCTTCTCCCTTTTGATCATTTTGTTCTTTGCTGTGTATATTGCACCCTCTTTTGTCTCATTGTCATTGTACTTATTAATATTCTACATATAATTATTTAAAATTAGTAATATATTTATAATCATTCTGGCTCTTTTTTCTTCTTTTTTCAGAGGGTAAAATTTATGTTTCCAAAAAATGTACCATTTGATATATTTTTGAACTTCTGTGGTTGATAGTCCTTCCTGGCTTCCAGGCTGGCACAAGCAGAATGTAAAGACCACAGAATGGGTTAAGCAGTAGAGTACATATCTAGCAAGCACAAAGCCTTGAAACAACCAACTCAACCCCCATTCCTGCATGTATAGAAATATGTGATCGATAGATGCATAGCAATAAAGAAACAAAGAGGAGTATAAAAACAATTTTCACAAACTCTAACTATTGAGATAATACTTGGGAACCATTTGTTTTTCTTATTTGACTGTTTCACTAATGGGATAGTAGTACAGGCAAAATATTAGATTCTAAGCTACAGAGAAGTATACAACAGCTTCAGGGATTCTGAGAGTTGGGGGTCCCAGGGAAAGAAACTAGCAGGAGTACACTGTATGACAATGCACCAAGAAAAACAGAATTAAAACTCACAGGGAAACTTAGATATTAACACACATATCTCATATGTATGTATGTATAGCATTTTCTTGACTCATTAAGTTGCAGAATAGCTGAGCTGTTTCCCAAGCATTGTTTTTATTAATAGTCTCTGCAATTATATTATGTGATGGATGCTAATGGTAATTTTAATGTAACATATATAATAAAACTGGTATAATCATCCATATTATAATAGTGAGTATTCTTTTGAAAAATTATTTGTCAAAGCAAGCCACACAAAATTTACCATCATCTCCAGCTTCAAGTGTTCTGCTCTATAGAGTTAATCACAATCACACTATTTTTAAAGTAGTCATATATTTTCTTATATATAATATATCACATACATAGCATACAGTTTATTTTATATAAATATTTCTATTTTATATATTTCTACATAGAATATTATGTAAGCACATATATTTATAGTCATAATTATAAATAAAATCATGTCATTTGCAGTTTGCAGGGAAATGGGTAGATCATTTGTTTCCTTAGTATGCTAAGTGTGCTAGATCAGAAGGACAAAGATGACATTTTTTCTCACATATGTGGACACTATACCTAAAACCCAAACATATACATATGTCTATAAGTGTATATATACCCATATAAGTGTGCATGCACACACATTTGCACATACATGTGTGTTTATATATGTGATCAATTAAATTAAAGTAGGGTGTATACATTTGTGAAATCTTATGGTCAATTTTGAACAATTAAGCCTCTGAACGATTAACATTCACTTTAGCAAAAATCAATCTACGAAAGCAAAAGATGTCCTTCCTGGTATGTGGGTACTAGTGGGGGCAAAGAAATTAAGAAGCTGAAGGAGGATGAATATAGTCAAGATATTTTGTGTACATGTGTGAAAATAGAATAGTAAAGGCTGTTGAGGTTAGTTTGGGGAGGAAACATGAGGAGGGGGTGATTCTGATCAAGATATACAATAGATAAATGAATATGTCAAAATGAAACTCCTTTGCACTTGCGCAATTAACTGCTGCCCTTTTTATTGTTGGGATAATGTATAGAGGGGTTACAGTTACATTCACCAGGTAGTAGTTGCACTACTTCTCACACATTGATACACCTTCTCATGTTTTTGTCCTCATTTCCCTCCCCCCATGTCCATTTTTCAAAGGTTCCATTTAAACACTAACTGAATTTTATTTTACACAGCCATTGCTTCATAATTTATTATTTAAAGAGTCTGTAGAGATGGGAAACAAAAGAAGATAAGTAGTTTCCTTGAAGCTGGATTTAAAACGACTATTGGCTAATAGGTAGAATGGACGGTGTTTTCTTATCCAGTTTGACTCCATCTAAGAGTGCTGCCTTGACAAATGGAAACTCTCATGTCACAGTTTGAAGGTCAAGATGTTCACATGCACCTGACACCTAAGCCAGCACAGCTCATGGCAAGGCCTTCCCCTCATGCAATAGGCTGCTGACTCATGGTTCCATCCAGAGCAGGTCAGCCATGGACTTGGGTGCTGCCCTGCACAGAGGAAGATGCATGGATTACAAGACCTCTCAGCCCCATCATCCAGCAAGTCAGGAGATGAGGTTCTGAGACCTGCCATTGTGAAAATCCAAGAATCAATACCTGACATGCCACATTACTGAGCACTCTGGAACAACCTGAGCAATAAACTGAATATCCTCCCAGGTGAGACGGTGACAGATCTCTCAAGGTCACATGTCCACATATTCCTCTCTAGGCTCTCTCAGAGTGTAGATTGCTAAGAGTGTGCTCTAAGACATGGGAATAGCTACTTACAAAGTGTCAAGTCTATGCTCACACTAGTGAGAGGTTTTGCTTTTTGTTGTTGTTGTTTTGTTTTCAGTTTGTTTGTTTGTTGTTTTGGTGGGTCATGGGGCTTGAACTTGGCCTGGGCACTGTCCCTGAGCCCCTGAGCTCAAGGCTACCATCCACCCTTGACCCACGCCCCACTTGGAGATAAGAGTCTCAGGTCCATTTGTGCCCAGGTTGACTTTGAACCTTGATCCTCAGACCTCAGCCTCCTGAGTAGCTAGGATTACAGGTGAGAGCCACCATGCCCAGCTTAGTGAGAGGTTTTAAAATTCATAATATATTCACCATATTAAACCCTTTCAGATAAAGATATATATTCAGGTCAAGATATATGAAGATTATAATAGTTTCACATGACAGAAAACAGGTGGGGCTGTCCTGGAAGAGCGAAAACTGGGGCTTGTGCTCCTGGCAGAAGCAATAGCTTGAACATGTGTGTAGGAAGATTTGATAAATGTGACTGCATCAAACAAAAGTTTCTGCAAAGGGCTTGGCCAACAAGCTAAAAAGACAGCTTACAGAATGAGAGAAGACTTTTGTCACCTGCAAAGCAGACAATGGCTTACTATGCGGAATATGCAGAGAACTTAAAAATTAGCTAAAATATGGTAGATTCAAGGAAGAACTCAAATAGGGTAATTTCTTAAAAAGGCAAAGGCAAAGTTCAATGAAATAAGTACCAGAAAGGACATCTTTCACTTTCCAATTATTATTTTTTGTTAAAGAGGTAGGATTGGGGCAAGGGGAAAAGGACAAATGAGTGAAGAAGAGAAGAGGGGAAGAATGTAGTCAAGAATTCAGTGAATATCCTACAAAATTAAGAAGGATGAGAGAAGTAGTGGTTAGGGGAGGGATGGGTGAGACAGTTGAAGGCGTGACATTGATCAAGATGCACTATATTCATAAACAACCTTGGTAAAGGGCAACTCCTTTGTAGAAGTACTTCAAGATAATAAAAATAAATTCAAAAAGAATATATGTGAACTAAGATCATTTCTAAGGGTGGAAGATAAACACTTAAACTAGAGAGACAGCATGAAGACTTATTTCACAGTAAGTTTCAAACTTTATCCCCTAAACACAGTGTAATTCTGAATATGACTTTACTAATTACTTGTTATTTAAATAAATAATATAGAACAGAAAGGGGTTCCCCCCTCCAAAAATCAAATACTAAAGACAAATCAAAGAAGAACCATGGAATTTGGAGGCAGGATTTTCACAGAGGACTTAGGGTACTCATAGAGAGTTCATTCTCTGAGGGGGAAAAAGGGAGATAGATAGATGATAAATAATGACTCTAAACTATAGACATACATCTCTCTAAATATATAGTTTCTAGGCATATATTCATTAATGTGTATGAATCCCCACTATATATTTTGACATTGTTTTGCCTTTAGCAGCTTGAATTAGTTTGGATTTGGATAATCTGATGACCGTGATTGTGTCTGTGACCATCTTGCCCTAGAATGAACTTCTCAAATTTCAAAAATTCATATCCTGTAAGACATGTAGGCGTAGCGAAATCCCAGAGGATGGAGAGAGGACAGGAGCACGTTCATGGGAAGCAGTCAGCAGCATTGCTCTTAACAATCACTGCTTCCCTACAGTCATTGATGTGCTCCTCATACCCATTCGGGAGGAGGATATCTGTAATATCTCCCAGCGATATTCCTGTTCTTCTATTTAGATGCCTCTGCCCACCATGCCCTCTGCTCTACTCGAGCCCTGGAAAATCTAGAACCTCACAGTAACACAGAAAGTGGAGCTGCTATTTCTATTGCCTCTAATGAATGCTTTTTATGTTTCTCATCTCACCATAGACACATATTTTTCCTCCCCAAAAGAAAGCAATTACAAACCAAAGAAATTTGTTTGTTTTAGCAACTTGTATCTCTAGCTTGGACCCTGTGCCATGATAGCATGCAAATTAGTAAAATGTTCCATATAAAAACAAAATCAAGCAAAAGAAAAACAATCAAACAATGACATAATCCGCTTTCCCCAGAAGGAGAATATTAATTGCACAAAATAGTGACACTTTCATACATGTATATGCAATATGTTAATCATATCTACCTCCACATTTTAAGGAACACTATGACCTCCATACAATTAAGAAGTGAAACATGTTTCAGTTTTGAAGAGTCTACCATGCTTTAGACCTCGTATCGTGCATTCATTTTTGTATCTTTTGTGCGTATTCTGTGCATGTGTGTTAATTTCACACTTTTCTTTTGGAGTTCATTTTGATAAATAAATCATGTGATCAGAGGCATGGAAGCATTGTGACTTTGTGATCTTCCTATGAGTATAACTTTATAACACTTAATAACAATCATTAGTCTTCCAACATTATCATTAGAAACTTGGAAATGGTACAGCTTAAATAATTTTCACAAGTTTCTACTTATGTCCCAGAGCTGAGCCAGGTGCCTCATCCAAGAGTTTGCCTTGTGCCAATGTTTATACAGCAGCTGCACTGAAGTTAGCCAGAGTGCAGGGGGAGAAGGAGATGTAATTGAAAGCTATCGGTATAGTTTTCTTTTCTTTTCTTTTTAATGATTCAATCCAAGCACCTATAGATCACCGAAAAAAAAAAAACAGAAGAAAATGAGATCAACTGAAAGCTGAGACATTCTTAAGGAAGATACCCTTGAAGTAAACGAGGTTAATGATGTGAGGAATTCACTTCCTCACTCATAGCTAAGGAATAGTCTAAGCTGGAAGTTGCAACCCTCAGTCCTCTAGGAAGCTGGTAAGGATATTCAATCATCAGAGGACTATGTGAGTGTCAGGAGAGCAGGCCCACCCCATGCCTAGGCCCTGTCTCACAGGCTAAGGCAGAGCCCTGCACCAGGATAAAAGGGCTCAGGGATGGGACACCTCCATCCACTCACCTGCTGAGGTGCCCAGTGTTCCTGCGCTGTCTGCGATCACAGTAAGTGTCCATGGGGACCAGAGGGTCTGCAGAGGGCTGGCAGGAGAGGAGAGCTGATCAGTGTGCAGTGGGCTGGAGGACATATCCTCAGTGGAGGAGAGTCAGGAAAGGCTGAGGGGGAGAGGACACAAAAGGACTCTCTGGCAGAGAGATTGACTGCCTGTGCCTCTGGGATCTCTCCAGTGGAGTGGTCCCTTCAGGACAAGGGGCTCTGAGGCTGACACACAGCAAAAGACTCCAGTTGGATAGGCTTCAGGAAGGAACCCTACCTCTGAAAACACAGTGCTAGCCTGACATGCAGAGAACATTCTAGCGCCATGTCATGGAACAGGGCTACTCAGGCTCAGAGAAAGGAGTCTAGGATTTGTTCACACAACCTCCAGGATGGTGAGGTCTGCATCAGCCTGATGGTCGCCATGCCAACCCATCACCCCTCAGCAGGCTGTGAGCTTCCCACAACTGTGCTCTAGCCTGACACAAGGGGCCAAGGTTGGAGTCTTAAGTGTGCAAAAATCAATGGGGTTATCTGTCTTTTCTTTAATGGAGTGTATTACTGACGTAGTGTTCTCCCAGATCCTTTCCAATTGTGAGTGGCTTGCAGAAGAGAGTCACTGTGCAAAGTTATGACAAGATAAAATGATCGTTAAGTCCTTTAAGGAAAAAATATTCATTCTATAATATATTTTTATATTTTTCACTCAAAACATAGGAATTTCAAGTATGAAGAATACAAAAAGCATTTTATACTATAATTTAGTCTAGTATCTCTTACTGGTATTACTATATTAATTCTTATCTGATTTTCAGAATTGATTATGTTGCTATAAGAGTATGATAAAATATGAGATAGGAAACCATTAGATTACTACAGGAGATTGTTACAGTGGTTACAATTACTAGAGGTAATTGTTCTGGCTTATATAGGAGGCTGGGAGAGTCACTGAGCAGATAGTAACTCTGTCCTGGGTCTGATTTATGTTTGATTCTCCACAGATCTTACATCTGCCTACAAAAATGTCCTGCCAGCAGAGCCAGCAGCAGTGCCAGCCCCCTCCCAAGTGCACCCCCAAATGCCCTCCCAAATGCCCTGCCCCCAAATGTCCCCCAAAGTGTCCCCCTAAGTGTCCTCAAGTCTCTTCCTGCTGTGGCTCCAGCTCTGGGGGCTGCTGTGGTTCCAGCTCTGGGGGCTGCTGCAGCTCTGGGGGTGGCGGCTGCTGCCTGAGCCACCACAGGCCCCGCCGATCTCTCCGACGCAGACACCAGAGCTCTGGCTGCTGTGGCAGCAGTGGTGGCAGCAGTGGCTGCTGTGGCAGCAGTGGTGGCAGCAGCTGCTGTGGCAGCAGTGGTGGCAGCAGCTGTTGTGGCAGCAGCGGTGGCAGCAGTGGCTGCTGTGGTGGCAGCGGTGGCAGCAGCTGCTGTGGCAGCAGCCAGCAGTCTGGAGGCTGCTGCTGACCTGGGCCATGAGGACCTCAGACAAGCAATGCTGGAGGAACTGAAGTGCAGAAGACCTGCGCCGGCCTGCCTCCTGCTCTTCCTCCCTTCTCCTCCCTATGTCCTCCATGTCCTGGGCTCTGAGACACTAGAATCTTCTTGTGCGGGTTCTGAATTCCTCTTCAGGTCCCAGGCTCCCGCTCCTTCCATGTTGTAAAATAATAAAATCTTCCCTCCTGAGGCTCATCAGACTCCTCCTTGTTTTTGCCAGTTCCATCCCACATGGCCATGTTGACCCCCAGGGCTCAGCTCTGTGCTGACTGAGACAGAGCTGGCTCAGGAGTGTGGGGCCAGTGGCTACATAGAGGGTAAGCACTTAGTTGTCATTTGTGGCATATTGTCAGTTAGAACTATTCCTTTCTGTTGGGTGCATACAATTCTTTTTTCCAGTTGTGGGGCTTGAACTCAGGGCCTGAGTACTGTCCTTGGACTTTCTCAAGGCTAAAGCTCTACCCTTGAGGCACTGTGGTACTGAGGAATTGAACCTGGGTCTTCATGCATGCTAGGCAAGCACTCTACCACTAGGCCAAACTCCCAGCCCATGTACCTAGTATGTTTGTAAAAACTATAGTCACATTACTAAGAGGCTGAAGTGAAAACAGAAACTGCTAGGATTCCTCCTACCAAAAGCTGGAAGTAAGCCAAGTTCTCACTAAAGAGAAGCTAAAAGGTTATGAATTTCTACTCAAAGGACAGTGATTCTGCATCCAAAGTGAAAGAACTGAATCTAAACTAAAATCAACTTGTCATTTCTCCTGGCTTTTTCCTCCCATGAGTAGTTTTCATTTGGGAATGGATAAACTTGGCCATATCTTCCTTTATTATTGTGGTTTGGACTGCTATTCAGAAATCATCAACTATATTTTCTTTACTACTTAGGAGAACTATTTAATAATATTTATCACCAAACAAAGGTTTAATGAGGTTAAAAAAAAACAACCTGAAAACATACTTGGTGCTGGTTCCAGAGAATAAAGCAAAAATATTTCTAGCTATAAAATAAGAATGACTCTAATTAAAAATTTTTAAATAAACACTTTGTTATTTATTTGATGCTGAATCATGCTTGTAATTTTAGCTATTCTGGAAGCTGAGATCTGTAGATTATAGTTAAAAACCATCCGAAGCAAGAAAATCTGGGAGACTCATAATCCCAAATAACCACCAAAACCCAGAAGTAGAGCTGTGGATAAAGCAATAGAGTGCTAGCCCTGTACAAAAATGCTTAGGGTCAGTGCCCTGCACTGTCACGCACACACACACACACACACACACACACACACACACACACACACACAAATATACAAAACCCCTTTCAAAAGTGTCAATTACCATGCTATAGAAGGAAATATTCAAAACTAACTGGACACGAAATGATCAGGATTATATGTCCCTAACTTTACAATGTGGTACACACAGTTTAATCTGATTCACTTCTGGTCTAGATCCCAGCCACATCCATCCTAATTTCTGATAATAGAAGACATTAGGAAGTGTATGCTATTATACATTCAAGACAAGCCAACAATTCTTCATGAGGTTTCAAACATACTGTTAACTCATCACCCAGATCTAAATCAAATCCATTCAAATATCTCTAGTGGTCACCATATCTACTATAAATCTGGATCATGTGATCCCTGAGAGTCATTTCTTTCTAAATTAGTGAGCTCTGCTCCTAAGACTGACCTATCTGAACCTAAGTATCCATAAAAGACTCATTGTGAGGAAGCCTTTTGGAACAACTTGAAGCAGAAAGGAAGATTCATCCTCAGGCAGCATAGAGCCAGTTCTGTGAAGATTGATGTGGCCTTACTGCACGGCTGCATGGTCCAGGCCTGACAGTCATGAACTAAGTTATGTGGAAAAGTTATTTGTAAATTCTACAATGTTATGGAAATACTTGCTTTTTACATACCAATCTAGTAACTACCACAGCATGCCTCTAGAAGATTCAGGATAATAGTGGTGGTTTTAGTGATGATGATGATGATGATGATGATGTTGACAGGATCTAGTTGTATAACATGTGCAAGCAATAGCTTGGTGCATTCTAAAAAAATTGGACAATTCTTACATATTTATGAAGTGCAGGTTATTAATATTCCCATTTCTAAGATGAGAAGCTGTGTTACAGATGTTAAATATTTGTCCTAAGTAGAGTTAGAGCTAGAACTCATGTTCAAGATTTCTGGTTACAAAACCACAAATGTAACTTTCGAGCAATCTCTTCAATTTAGAGTGATCTGAGGAAGTAAGTTTAAGCCAGGCACTAATTGCTCATGTTTATAATCTTAGCTACTCTGGAGACTGAGATCTGAACATCAATGTTCTGAGCCAGCCTATGCAGATAAATTCATAAGAATCTTATCTCCAATTAACCAGCAAAAACATGGTAGTGGAGGTGAGGGTCAAGTGGTAGGGGATTAGCAATGAACAAAAACAAACAAACAAACAAACAAGAGCCTGAAGTCTTGAGTTCAAGCTCTAGTACTGAGCCCCCCAAAAGGAAGTTTCTCAAAAGATTAAAAGTAGAACAACCTCATCAAGATGCAGAAATTCTACTCCAGACTGAAAGTAGATGAAGTGGTAACTGTATTCTGAGGATATCCATATTCATATTCACCTAAGCATTGTTTGTACAAGTCAAGATATTGACAAAACCTAAATGTCTGTCAGTAGATAAGGAAAATACTAGATAGACAGACAGGTACATAGATGTGTCTATATGATGGAACATTTTTCAGTCTTTAACAAAAAGGAAATGCAGCCAATAAATCTGCCACCCTTATAATTTAGAAGCTAAAGGGAAAAAAAAGAAGGCATTACAATATTTTGCCATGGATAAAAATACAGGCTATTATACTAAGTGCAATGTGCCCGGCATAGAAACACAGTGATCTTAATTATATATGTAATCTAAAAATGTTAGATTCATAGACAGAGAGTAACTCATTCATTAAAGCCCTTCCAATTTCTACTGCCTCTATCAGAATCTCTGGATGTTTTACTTTCTCCATACTTCTAGCTCCCGTCCTCCATTCCCTCCCCCACCTTGAAGGTCTAATCCAACTTCCCTTCCTGGTCTGGTCTCTGCATCCTCAGAGAAACTTCATAATGGGCCCTCCCCTGGGCTACAGCAGGCACAGGAAATATGGGCGATTCAAGAGACAAGAGGCTGCAGACAAGAGGCTTGCCAAGGAATGTTGATCCTAGCCTTGGACTCTGATCTCAGTGTGTGAGCCAAAGACTGAGGCACAAGATTCTTTCAACTCTGCTGATCACATGGATCTCGTGACAAGGGAGGACTAGGTACCCCTCACCGTCCTTGCTATCTGGTTCATCGATAACTTAGGGAAGGGGTGATGGGTAAATTCCTACCATCACCTGCCATGTTATCTCAGTAGCGATGACAGCCACTCCTTGACTTTCTCAGAAATTGGTCATTGAATGTTCCCAATCTCCTCCTGCCTTTTTCCTGTATTAGCTCCAGCCCTCCAGGCTGGAACAAATAAACATAGTTGCCGCTGAGTTTTTTTTTCACCTATGCCTCACTAAGTTGCTTTGGGAGTTATTTTACCTGGACATGGATATGGCATCTGTGTCTATGCTATGAGCACAGCATACATCGTGTATGTCACGGAACA
This sequence comes from Megascapheus bottae, assembly GCF_031878675.1. Taxonomy (NCBI): domain Eukaryota; kingdom Metazoa; phylum Chordata; class Mammalia; order Rodentia; family Geomyidae; genus Megascapheus; species Megascapheus bottae. The sequence goes on along the minus strand of NC_143518.1, from coordinate 40,286,956 downwards.
CACATTCCTGGATGGATTTGCCTTGGAAGATCATCTTGAGTTGGAGAAATTACTTAGAAGTCTGCAGTGTTGGAGCGAAGCATCACGAGCCTGAATTACAGCTCTGATTTTAAATGAGTATCTTGGCACAAATTTACCCTGTGGTAAGTAAGACCACAGAACTAATTGAAGTTTTCCTTGAATGTTTCCTCGAATCTATCACCACCACCATTATCATCATTGTCCTTATGCCCTAAAGCTATATTATCATAGTCAACTGATTTTGTTCTGGAAGAGTGGGAAGCCAGAATTACCATAACACCTTATATCTGATATTTTTCTCACAGCAACTTAGGCCATCAGTAGAAAGCCTTAAATGTGTTGACATATGTTTATGAGGACACATTATGCTGCCAAAATCTAACTTGATGTTGCCTTGCTGTGAGTCTCATTTTCATGCTCAAGTTGTTACAAAAGGCTTCTGTGTGAGGGAGTAATCAAGATATGGCTATCTAGGTTCACATAGTTCAGTCTGACATAAGAGCAGAGTTCACTGATTCTTAAGGCAATTGGCCTGAGTAGTTACACAGACCAGACCACCAATGGCTGTGGGGCCAGACAAGTGTGTCTGTCACCTTGCTTTACATCTGGGTTCAACATTGTTGGCAGCATGTTTAGAACCTCATACAGATACATCATCTGATCACACAGTGATGTCAATGACATAAGTTAAATGCAATAAGAACATTTTCATTAAAGAATTAATATTCTAGGTTCTCTGTTAACATAAATTGGGGTTAGTCATTGCTCAGATTTCAACTGAAAGTATGAGGCAAAGTAATAGCTATTTCCTATATTCTTCTAATTGTTTTGGGATACTTCTATCTATAATTTAGTTACTAGTTGACTCATTTTTTGAAAGTGTGAATTTTCTTTAGAAGAATCACCCTGAATTTTACACTAAGGGATATTTTGCTTCATTTTCCAACCAACACCAAGGGTATTACTGTATTTTTTACCCATCATATCTTTTTCTTGGTGGTGTACATTATTATATAATATCATTACAGTAGTAAAGGAAAAGCATGGATTATATTGTATGCTTGGCAGCTGCCAAAATTATGATACAGAAGGAAATGAATTGCCAAACATTGGTGGCTTACATTTGTAATCCTAGAGACTCTGGAGGCTAAGATCTGAGGATCCTGGTTTGAAGCCAGATCAGATAGGGCAATACAATCTGTGAGACAGGTATCTGCAATTAATCACCGGAAAACTAGTAATGGTGCTGTGGCTCAAAGTGGTAGAGCATTAGCCTTTAGGGCAAAAGCTTAGGGACAATGCCCAGGGCCCGAGTTCAAGTCCCACAACTGACCAAAAAGAGAGAGAGAGACAGAGAGACAGAGACAGAGAGACAGAGAGAGAGAAAGAGACAGAGAGAGAAAAGGTGAATTCAGTCTGTCCATTTCTTAATGAAAAACTGTTCCTGTGATGAAGACCAGCATATCAATATAAACTTGAAGAGAAATAACCAGGGTCTTGTGTTTATTAGTCCATTTTAAATGCTTAATCACCATCATTTTGAGTGAATACCTAAAAGAACTATTTATGTGCATTTTGTGGGTACTTGGCTTGTCCCGCATTTTCCTACTATGAGGATGTTGGTAGATTCTAGGTTACACTTCATATCGGCTATATTACCATGCTACTTCTTATAAGCATGGTGCAGTATTAGGTTTAGTTAGGGAAATACATAAGTACTGACAAGAGGATAAAAATACCACCTATCCCCCTGTAGCTGGATTGGCTGGGTCTACAGCCAGAAGAAGTCAACTGAGTCTTCCTATCCACATGTTATGCAGTGGCCAACCACTGGACCCACACTCCTAAGTTGGGCTTTGGTCCCAACCAGGGAAAGAGTGATCTGGAGCTGCTCACACCCCACTGTGGGGACGATGATGGCAAAAAACAAGCAAGACTCTGATAAGGCTCAGTAGGGCAGACTTTATTATTTTATAACACTAAAGAGGAGGCCTGAGAATCAGAGGGAAAATTCAGAACTCCCACAGGAATTTTTCAGCATCTCAGAGCCCAGGGCATGGAGGACACAGGGAGGAGAAGGGAGGAAGAGCACTTTGCAGGCCGGCGCAGGTCTTCTGCACTTCAGTTCCTCCAGCATTGCTTGTCTGAGGTCCTCATGGCCCAGGTCAGCAGCAGCCTCCAGACTGCTGGCTGCTGCCACAGCAGCTGCTGCCACCGCTGCCACCACAGCAGCCACTGCTGCCACCGCTGCTGCCACAACAGCTGCTGCCACCACTGCTGCCACAGCAGCTGCTGCCACCACTGCTGCCACAGCAGCCACTGCTGCCACCACTGCTGCCACAGCAGCCAGAGCTCTGGTGTCTGCGTCGGAGAGATCGGCGGGGCCTGTGGTGGCTCAGGCAGCAGCCGCCACCCCCAGAGCTGCAGCAGCCCCCAGAGCTGGAACCACAGCAGCCCCCAGAGCTGGAGCCACAGCAAGAAGAGGCTGGAGGACACTTAGGGGGACACTTTGGGGGACATTTGGGGGCAGGGCATTTGGGAGGGCATTTGGGGGCGCACTTGGGAGGGGGCTGGCACTGCTGCTGGCTCTGCTGGCAGGACATGTTGGCAGACAAGGATTCAGGAGCTGAGGAGTGTCAAAGACAAGTCAGACACAGGACCCAGAGACATCCTATCTTGCCCTTGCCTGTCATTTCAGCTTTGTTTCTAACTCTTCATAACCAACTGTGGAAGAGTCATCCTTGATACCTGGTTACTGGGAGATCCATTATTTCTAAATATTAGCCAGATTCTCACATATTCTTACCTACATGATCATTAAACGTTTTAACTTAAAAATTAGAAATTAAAATCAAAAGATGTCAGAGTTCTCAGAATCAAGCATACAGCACATAACTAAGACATGCTCTTACTGTTGTACATGCGAATCACAAAAACAATTTAGGAAGCTATTTAACAATCCAATCATTTCTTTAGGGAAATTAATCCTTTCCTCTTGAAAGGATTTCCTAGATACTTTTGTTCTAGAAGGACACAGAATGCAGAATTGTAAAGGGTGTTCTTGAATTTTCAGTTAAGTTGAGATTCACATCTTGGTCCCTAACTGCGTCTGGTGTTCTGATATTCTCAGTAGACAGCAGGCTCAGAACATTATCTCGGCATGAGACTTGGCTTGTGTCTTCTCTTTAGACCCATTCCTCAGCGTCAGTAAAAGAACCACCTGCGATTCCTCTGTGAACCACTATTCTCATAGGAACTTGCTTCTACTGCAAGCATCCCATTCTGAAAGCAATTGCAGATCACTGATAGTAACAATGTTAGATGCCTTCAGACCAACAAGTCAACACAGGACTTGTTTTCTCTCTCTCTCTAGAGCACTAAGTCACAAGTAGAGATTCCCTTCGCAAGTCCCCTTTGTCTCCATTGTCTCTATTCCGCAGTTCTCCTGGGACTGCTTCCTTTACTTACCTGGAGGCCAGCACTACACTTCTATCTGTGGCCATTCCCAGCCTCTCTTCCCACTCCAGCCAGAACCTCCGTCAGTTCTATTCCCAGGAAACTTACCAAGGTCGCAGGAAGCACTGAGTCCGTGGGCACCTCGGGAGAGGAGTGGATGGAGATGCTCTGGGTCCTGGGCCTTTTTATCCTGGCCTAGGGCTCTGACCTAGCCCATGAGACAGAGCCTCGGCATGAAGGCAGGGCCTCCTGACGCCCACAGAGGCTGGTGACCGGTGACAACCATATGCGTCTCATCTGCCTCCCTCTACAGAACTGGAGGAAGCTGCTCTGAGCTTGTAATTAGGTGATGTGAGATAACTCCTGCCACCATTTCCCACACTGTTCTTCCTGGAAGGTGCCAGACCTGGTGGGTCTCACCTCTCCTCCTTGGAACATTAGCCCTCACCAATCCCTTTCTTAAAAAAAAAAAAAAGTTAAGCTTTAAGAAAGCCAAATCACATGTCTACAATGTCTGTGGTGCCCAACCACTATAAAAGGAGAGAATAAAGGACTAATTCCTTTACTCATAGCAAAAACATATACATGAATCTATGTAAATAAATACCCCATAAGCTCTGAAAAGCAGAACTCAATCTCTTCTTTGGACCCTCCTCTAGGCCCCAAAGCAAGCAAAATCATAAAGAATGTTTGGAAATGTTTTAGTATCTCTTCCAATTTACAAGCTCTATGTTTCCGTTTTCTTTTCCCAACGTATCCTGAAAACTCATGTTTTCCAAGCCATTTCCCTTGTGCCTCCATTTCCAACAATAACCATTATCTCATTTTCTTAACTAATAATATAGAAAATGAGCAATTTTCAAATGAATGCCACATTCATTTCTTACCTTCCCAATGCTTATTCAGTGTCTCCACACACAACCTGATTAAAGTCACATTTTTGCATATTTGTTCAGCTTTTCTTCCCATCAGGTCCTTTTTTTTTTTGCCACTCCTGGGCTTGAGCTCAGGGCCTGAGCACTGTCCTTGGATTTTTCTCAAGGCTAGAACTCTACCACTTGAGCATCAGCACCACTTCTGGCTTTTTCTAAGTATGTGGTACCAAGGAATTGAACCCGGGTCTTTGTGCATGCTGGGCAAGCACTCTACCACTAGCCAAACTCCCGGCCCCCCATCAGGTCCTTTTAACACAAACAAAATGATGGTTTTCATGGTTTCTACCTCAATGAGGCAGTGTGCGTTTGCGGCCTTTGTTGTGATTGCTGTCTGTTTAAAGTATTATTTATACAAGTCATTCAAGCTAGTCTTCAGAAATAGAACTTCTACACCACATGTTATACATCTGATGAGGATGGCACAATTTTGTAATTATGCTGGGTGGACATTCAGGGTGTTTCTACTTTTCACTGTAAAGATAGTGTTAATTTGCAACTGTGAAGGACAGACCTTCCATAGGGCAGTTGTTGAATTTTAAATCACACCCATCCATCCCAATCGCTTGTACATATTTTAATTTCCACTGTCAGTTTATAGGAATCACTGTTGTTGTACATCATTGCTGAACTGTTGACATAGATAGATAGATAGATAGATAGATAGATAGATAGATACATACATACATACATACATACATACATACATACATACATACATAGCTATAAATGTATGTATGTACAGGCATCTTGTTATATTTTTAGTGTATATTTCCCTCCTTTGTAATGATCACAAACATCCAGTTATATCTTTACAGGCTGTTAGGATTCCCTTTTCTATGACTTGTTTGTTCTTTTCTTAAGATTGATTTTTCTTTTTGTCCTTTTTACTAACATATTGCTGTTTTGCTGTGAATACTGACAATGTTCTGTGAATGTCTTTTGTTAAATGCCATTTGTTGTTTCTATTATGAGGGTCCAACTAGTGAATGAAAGTTTTATTTTTAGCTTAGATGCATTTCTGTGACAAGAATTATCTTGTTTGTAGTTTTCAATATTAAGAGATAGCTATTAATATGTTCAAAATTTGTTTACAAAGTTTTCATAAAAAAGTTGGAAAATTATCTACTTCATCTTTATCCAATTCAGAAAGAAAATTTTGGCATTTTATGTTTACATTCATATTTTTCCTAAAAGATATACAATCATCTCAGTGTCATAATAATATTTTTCCCAATAATCTGTAATACCCTTCTGTCATAACTTAGTAAACTCTTCTGTTATAACTTAGTAACCACTCATCTGTACACTTACAACTTGAACAGAAGAGTTCTTATTACCAGTTTTTTGACCTTCATGAGAATATCTAGCTGCCTTAATTACTATAAGTTCTATCACACAGGCATCACATCCATTAAGATTATTTGGGTATAAGTTCAGAGAGACCAAGGGCCTGTGTTTTCTCTCATATGCAGAAACTAGATCTAAGATACACCAAGACACAATAAATTCTACAGGACACTAAGCATTTGCAGTTAGACTAAAGGAGGATACTTTTTAAAAATTTATATTTTTTATTGTTGGGATAATGTATAGAGGGGTTACAGATATATTCACCACGTTAGTAGGTGAATATAACTTACACATTGATACCCCTTCTCATGTTCCCATCTCTCTTCTCCTACACCATCCCAATCATCTTGTTTTCCCCTTTCCCTTTCCTATTTCAAATAAACAAATAACCGTATATACAATATTCCAGGTAACAGAGTCAGATACAGTAACAATATGAGATTAGCCAAAGGGCAAAAAAAGAAAAGAAATAACATAGTACATTAAGAACAACAATCACACAAGATAAAGCTCTTATTTCTATATCCTGGAGATCCTTTCATTTAGTCTCATCCTATATGACCTGATGTTTTAAGCTATTATAATCCTCTGCTAGGAGAATCCTAGGTGTGTACTAATTATTACAAATGAGGAAAACCATTAGGCCTATGTCCCTTTGGGTCTGGCTTCCTTTACTTAATATGATTTTTTTCCAAGTCTTCCCATTTCCTTACAAATGGGGCAATGTCATTCTTTCTGATAGCAGCATAGAATTTCATTGTGAATAAGTACCACATCTTTTTGATCCAGTCATCTACTGAGGGACATCTGGGGCGGTTCCATATCTTTGCTATGGTAAATTGTGCTGCAGTTGGTGTTTCATAAAAAGAGAAAATCTCTTTCATGCAAATTTTAGAGTCAACAACTTTTAGCATCATGCAAAGGGAAGACAAAGCAAGCAGAAACATTTAAATACTGATGAAATCCACATTAAACATGTCTTAATTTGTAAAGGATTGTTAAATTTCATCACTGATTTGTTTCCCATTCATCCATACATATGCTACATCTGTTTAGCTTTTAATAATTTTTAAATATTTTATACCAAAAATGCATTTTTGACATTGAACATTTTAAACATTGTGTGTTTTTGTTTTCGTGTGGTAATCGAGCCTCACACTTGCTAGGCAGGAACTCTATCGCTTAAACCACACCAGCCCCTTATTGCCTATACCAGTATCACATGAATGAATGGTTTTGAGGACTGCTGTTCTTTGTGGCAAGAGAGGCATGGACAGACTGGCCTCTCAAGCTCAGCATCCTTGGAATGTACGGGCTGGGCTTCTGGATCAGAACTACCAGTGTGTGTTGAGTAACCAATCTTGACCACCCTTGCATGAAACACACCCTTTTACAGTAGGATGAGCCATACTCACATAATCCAGGAGTGGATTACTGCAGGATGAGAGGGATAGAATGTTACAATATGTCCCATAGAATTCTGACAATGGCTTCCTTCACGGATAAACTCCATCCAATATCAATAAATTGCTTGCTTGTTTTTTTTTTTTAATTTTGCAACCAATTACCCACTGAATCCTCCTTTAGGAGTCGATGAGGAATGTATGAACATAAGAACCAATTTCAGAATCCAGGAGAATTTATTATGATCTGATTGGGAAATGTATGAATAGAAGTCATATTGGAATAGCACTGTTTCCAAAACACACAGATCACAGACAAGCAAGGAAATTGGAGAAGGAAGGACAAATTAAACGTAACTGACCATATCCGCCTAAGAATGATCCCAAAGGGAGAGCACAGAGCTTTAACTAGAGATGGAGTGAGGTGTTACACTTCACAGATCTCAAGTACCAGCCAATGCAGATTAGAGTTTGTTTTGAATCCAGTGGAATCCCACGATCAGATTCCCTCAGCTGTCTGGGAGAGAGAATTTGGGGGAACCTAATGAAGAGGAAAATGTAGGAGAGACACAAGTCATACCAGATACTGATAGAAATATGGAAACAAACACATACATAAACACAGATAAACACACACACACACAACTCTGAATCACATGCTAGTAGGATTCATACTGTAAAAATGGACTGAGATATTATTCAATCAATATCTAGTTGGGATCTGGGAACTTCAGAGTGGTCCTTCACATACAAAAGAATAATAAATACCCTTGACACGATCGCATCTAACTTTAATTTTCTTTCATCTGAAAAGTTAGTCTAGTTCTTTAGTAGCCTTTCAATACCATAGCTGGGGTTTCATTACCTAAGTTACTATCTTAATCCAGAGGTAAATGAACTCATTTCTCTTGCTCTCCTTGAAGTGTGATGATTACAACTTTTCTTCCAAGAAAAACTTTTGCTTACAGAGACTGCTGAATAGAAATATATTAACTGTTACAAGTTTCTTTTTTAAAACGCTCACCTGTGTATGTGTTTCCCTTGGTTTGTCACACCAGGCAATGTCATTTATATAGATTTATATGACCTTATTGTCTCTTCTTCCTTTTCCCTTTCTTATTTGTGAAACTCACAAAAAACAAACCACATAACCTTTGAAAACTGAGTTTTTAATCCTGAGTAAATGATCAAGAAATTTGTCTCCTCTATAAAACTTTGTCACTCCATAATTAAAACTACCTTTAAAGTGTCATACTTTCTAACCAGATCACCTTTTCTTAGAAAGCATCTATAGACTTAAAGTATGTTAGAATTTGTTTAAAATATATATCATACTATAAACTTCAGGTGCTTTCTTTGAATTAGTTCATTGATGGACATATTTGATTAATTCATATTATCTTTATTAGAAATCTAGAAACAAAGAACAAGAATGATACTATAGTTTTCATAAAGTGACAAAAGAAGTACACAGTAGAACCATGAATCTTTTTAGGCTGTTTGACCCAAACCAATTAGTTCATTGTTATAAAACACATGTAGACACACATTCACACACACACACACACACACACACACACACACACACACACACACACACACAGTTTAAGCCAAATTTTCCAGGGTCAGTAAGCTAATATTCAAGGTGTAATAAGATTCAAGCCTGAGAACTCGATCTCCCAAAATTAAGCAAAGCAATTATTTTCCCAGGATAACAAAGTAGAGAAAAATGTTCTTAGGAATTCTCTCACCCTCCTCCCGTTTCTAAGCCATATTCCAGGCTGAGATCTGCTACCCTGAGCCCCATGGAGGAAGGCATGTGAGGAACCTTTAGTCATCTTCTGACAGAGGGCCATGTGGTATTAGAAGGCAGGGCTGGTCTCATATGCTGGGGCAGAGTCCACGGCCAGGATATAAAAGAGCCTAAGATCGCAGCATCGCCATTCACTCACCTTCTGAAGTGCTGGAAGACCTCGTGATTCCTGTGACTCTGGTAAGTGTCCCCTGGGAACAGGAGCAGTGGCTTCCACACAGGGATTCTTGGACCAGAAGAGGAAGGGAAGCTGGAGAGGGCTGAGGTTCAGCGGCACATAGGAACTGAGGCATCAGGAAGACAAAGGGAGGACGCACACAGGGGTCATTAGAAGCACAGTTAGACACTGGTGCCTTTACACTGCATCAAATGACCTTCAGTGGACTGGGCTCTAAGGTCAAAGGAAACTGAAGCCCAGGACACGAGGACATGAGGATAATAGAGGTTTGGCTGGGGAGTGGGGTTGAGCAGCCCATATATCTATAAATCCAACTGGAATTGGGAAGCTCTTAAGACACCTTAAACTGAAAATCACCGTAGCAAGATATTAGTGTGAGGCCTTGGTGTGCTGAAGCCGGCAGAGCAACTGAGGTGAGCAGAGTGCCTGTGCTGAAATGGCTTGTCTGCAGTCGACAAAGCTTGTTTCTCCACTTTTTCACCAACGAAGGCAGCCAGTGCCATCATCCAGTCACCAGGGAGATTTATGATTTGTGCAGACCTGAGATTTCTGTAGGACAAAAAAAAAATCATTTTCTTTAGGTATTTTTTTTTACTGTAGAGTTTACTGACTAGATTTCCTTCTTTGTAAAAGTTGTAACATTTTCTAAGCTGTTAAAGATGTGTAATTGCCCAGGGGTTAATGACCTTGAACTATACTTTGTTTATCAATATGAAGGAGCTAGAATGGGATAGAAAGGAAGAGTGAGCTGGGAGGACTTCAGTGTCCCGGATCTGACTCGTGTGTGATTCTCCCTCAGCTCCTCAACGCCCAGCTACCAGCATGTCCTGCCAGCAGAGCCAGCAGCAGTGCCAGCCCCCACCCAAGTGCACCCCCAAATGCCCTCCCAAGTGCCCTGCCCCTAAATGTCCCCCAAAATGTCCCCCTAAGTGTCCTCCTGTCTCTTCCTGCTGCAGCCTTGGCTCTGGGGGCTGTTGTGGCTCCAGCTCTGGGGGCTGCTGTGGTTCCAGCTCTGGGGGCTGTTGTGGCTCCAGCTCTGGGGGTGGTGGCTGCTGCCTGAGCCCCCACAGGCCCCGCCGATCTCTCCGTCGCAGACACCAGAGCTCTGGCTGCTGTGGTAGCAGCTGCTGTGGCAGCAGCGGTGGCAGCCAGCCCTCAGGAAGCTCCAGTTGCTGTGGAGGAGGAAGCAGCCAGCAGTCTGGGGGATGCTGCTAAGAGCACCCTGAACCTGGAGAAACAGGCTGGGGAGGCAACAAACGTCTCCATGTTCCTCTGCTGCTTGGCCTGGCTATTCTCCTGAGAGGTCGTGGTGATGACTGAGCTTAAACCTAGAAGATCCTTCTAGCTTGGAGACTAAGAGCCCAAACACATGTATTAATCTCATGTGCCCTATGTGGGGCTGCCCTGGATGCCCCAGGTGGAGACCCTGTGTTCTTCTGCAACTTATTCTTTTCAATCCCAGAACTGTATGAAACAATAAAACCAGACATCCAAACGCCCTCTTGTGTTGGCTGAGGGTCATTCTTATTCATTTTTTTATTAAAGTAAGTTTATTTTTTCCATATATTTTTATTGTAATTAATAGAAGGGTTACATTATATTTGCCAGATAGAAGGTACATTAATTCACATACATTAATACCCTTTCTCATGTCTTGGTTCCCATTTCCCTCCCCTCACCCCCACCCCTCATCTTGTTTTCCCCCCTTCCCTATCCAATTTCAAATAAACAAATACAAATATATTTAATATATCAGATAACAAAGTGAGATACTGTAACAATATGAGATAACCAAGGGACAGCAAAGGAGATGAGAGATAACATAGTACATTAAGGACAGCAATCACTCATTATATGGCTTTTGTTTCTATATCCTGGAGGTCCTTTCATTTAGCGTCATACTGTATGGCCTTATGTATCTAGGTTTTGCTCTACTGCAAATCTCTGCTAGGAGAGCCCAAAGTTTCTACTGATTATGAGGGAAAGAGGAAATAAAACTTTCCATCTTTGCAGATGACATGATTCTGTATTTAAAGAATCCTATAGACTACACTCCCAAGCTTCTTGAGCTGATTCAAAACTTTGGAAGGGTAGCAGGGTATAAAATTAACCCTCGGGGCGGGGAGTTTTGCCTAGTGGTTAAAGTGCTTGCCTAGCATGCACAAAGACCTGGGTTTGATTCCTTGGTACCACATACATAGAAAAAAGCCGGAAGTGGTGCTGAGGCTCAAGTGGTAGAGCTCTAGCCTTGAGAAAGTTCAAGGACGGTGCTCAGGCCCTGAGCTCAAGCCCAGGACTGATAAAAAAAAAAATTAACCCTCAAAAATCAACTGCCTTCCTCTATGACAACAGTGAGAAGAATGAGGCTGAAGCAAATTCCTTCGAAGGTTTGAAAATGTGCAGAGCCGCAAAAGTTCATTTTCACTAAGAGAAAGGAATATTCTTGGGGCCTTATCTACATACAAGAAAAACACACCAAGGAAATCCTCCAGTGTTCTTCCTGCAAAGAACACCGTGTCCTCAAGAAGAACTGCCCATTGGAAAGGAGCCAGAAACCAGAAGTCATCATTATGAGGGATGTGATGGCCCCTTTGTGTTGATGTCTTGACGACCTTCCGGGGGTGAGGATGAGGAGGTAGAACCCAGCCATAATGATGATTCTGATCCTGCAGAGGCCTTGATAATTGAGTGCGTTTATGTCTTCGTTTTTAAACAACAACGTTGTGAAAGTAAAAAAAAGAAAGTGAAAAAAAATTAAAACGAACAAAAGGCTACTTGTCATTTAAAATATGATGTAAAAATCAACATTAATAAATTCTTTTAAAAAATGAACAAAAGGCTATAAAATATGGACATAAAGAAAAAAATCCTTGTGCACTTGTACAATGTGCTAGGGTTGCATGTGTGTGTGTGTGTGTGTATGTGTGTGAAAACACTCATGTGTGCATGCATAGACACACAAACCCCTATGTGTTGCTTCTGGGGCTTTGAACTCAGGGCCTGGGTGATGTTCCTAAACTTTCATGCTCCAGGCTAGAGCTCTATCACTTGAGCCACAGAACCATTTCCAATTTTCTACATATGTGGTGCCACGGAATCAAATCCTGGTTCTTCGTGAATGCGAGGCAAGCACTGTACCACTAGGCCAAATTCCCAGGCTACTTTGGCTTTTTTTAGTGGTTCACTGGAGATAAGAGTCTCATGGACTCCATTGCCTGGGATGTCTTTGAACCATGATCCTCAGATCTCAGTCTTCTGAGTAGCTAGGATTATAGGCGTGAGCCACTGGTACCAGGCACGATGTGCTAGTTTTAGGCTATTATTATGAAAGAGTCAAAAGTTTGATTTACGTGCTAAAGGCAATGATGGCGCACAAGGCCAAAGTTAATTCATTACTGAAGAAATAAAAATATTTAATTTGGTAGAGCTTAATTGTACCATTTTGTAAAGTTTGGAGGACTGCTTTGTCAAGTTCTGGGCCTTCTCACTCACTCCTTTTTTTCTTTGATTTATTCCCTTTTGTCAGTGCATTTGATTTCTGTACCCTTTGTCCTGTATGTAAGTCTACCTGTTTAGGAGAGAGGACAGGGAGGCACAGAAATGTTAGGACAACGGTGAATGAATGCAGCAGTGATACTCACTGGGAAAGGGATACTTCAGGGAAAGGGGGGAAAAACTGAAAAAGAACAGGGAATGGGTGACGCTGCTCCAAAGGAAATGTACTCATCGGCTGACCTATGTAAGTGTTAACCCCTCTGTACATCACCTTTTCAATCAAACTTTATTGAAAGATGATGGTGATGGTGATGACATAATGATGGTGGTGCTGATGATAGTTTCTGCTGGGTACAAAATGTGAAAGAAATCACTAAATGAATTATTCAATACTGATGAATTCATAAAGTGAAGGTTATTGAAATTCCCACTCTGCATGGAAGATGCTGAGTCAGAGATGGTCAATAATTGAGACTAAGTGATAGATGGTGAGTCAGATCTCCAAACCCACAAATCCATCTGTCTCCAAACCCACAAATTTAACCTTGTGTGTGTGGGTGTGTGTGTGTGTGTGTGTGTGTGTGTGTGTGTGTGTGTGTGTGTGTGTGTTCTGTTGCTGCTTAATCGGAGATGAGTCTTCCAGGGCTAGCTTCAAACTGCATTCCTCAGATTTGAGCCTCATGAGTAGCTAGGGTTACAGGTGTGAGCCAGCCATGTCCGGCTCCACACACCTAACTTCTAAGACATTTTTCCAGCTCAACTTGGCCTTCTGAGGCAGATCCACGTTGGAATAGGTTCCAGATAACACATACTAACACCTGTTCACCCAGAAACAAACACACAATCAACACCTGCTTACACACATAAACTTTTGATGACAATGTGGTAGGACATGTGTGAAAAATGCTATGTTTCTTTGTTTAAACCTGGACCCCTGGAGGTAATGAATTAATAATCTCTAGAAAGAATGCAAGTTTGATGATCAAGCCCTAAGAAAGAGAGTGAGAGGCAAGTATCAGCTAGGAGAGAATATAGCAGATAATGGTAAGAATTTACCTACCACCTCTTTTCATGCCTCTGGTTGGAAGCAGCTGTCCTGTTCTTCATAAAGGAAGTCAGGTGAGGACACATATAACCCATATGATACCAAAGCTATGCAGGTAGCAAGAGGTGAGTCCTCCCATGCTCAGACTCTGCCTCACACAGGGAAGGCAGAATTCAAGACAAGGAATAAATCTACCACCTCAGCCTAAAGCATCTCTATCCTGTTACCTTCTGAGGTGCCCATAGCTTTGTGCTGTGACTCTGGTAAGTGTCCACTGGGGGGCGCTGCATCAGCTTCCACAGATGGATGCAGAGACCTTCAGTGGAGCAGGAGTTACAAGAGAGGAGGGGAGGGGAGGGGAGGGGAAAGGAGGGGAGAGAGGGAGAGAGGGAGTCTGAAATCCTGGAGATCTGATGATGAGCTACAGGAATCTCCGATAATTTGTGTATCTGTGCCCAATGATCCAAACCAAATCAGTGCTGTATCATTTTGCATCTCCCATGTTTTGGATACAGTCAATGAAAAGTATTGTCACCTATCAATCCTGTGCTAGGTATTCTGTGGTTCTCAAAGAGTGGAGTCTCGGGGAAGTATGTTTGGCACTTGATAGTCCTCACCCACAAGTGTTATTTAGTTGGTTAGGATTTGGGTCTGATTGACTATTATTTCAATCCTTATTTTGATAACTTCCAGAGAAATCATCATCATCATCATCATCATCATCATGTCTGACATGAAGAAGTTTGATTTTTTTCCTCAGGGCTTGTTTTGGTCCCCAGAAAGGTGGTATTGATCAGCGGTAAATCTTGTCCTTCTCTTTCCTGTTTCCAAGGTATCAGAACCTGGATGCAGAGAGAATGGCTTAGAGCAGCAACACTTAGAACATGGAGGCAGTTATGTCGGGCTTTTAAAATCAATGGACCCAGCAACAGCAGTACTTGTGAGTACTTCTTTCAAGATGAGATAGGCTTCGTACCATTCTCTTACCTGCTTTTTGTTCACAAGGACATTTTTCTCTCTTTATCTAAGCCACAGCTCAAAGCCTTCTAAAAGGAAATGGGTATGCGAACCCTAATAATCCTGCCCTGCTGGATTTGGGGCTCCAACAGCAAGTCCCCTTCCAGCCTTGGTCTGTTTTCTACCTTGACAGAGCCTTGTCCCTCATCCCTCACCAACGTACTAGCCTTTGTCTGCTAGCTGATTTGGTGGCTTCTGAGAACTGCCCCTACAATCAGTTGTAACTTCTCATCTTTTCTTAATTAATTATTTTCTGTGTGTGTGTGTGTGTGTGTGTGTGTGTGTGTGTGTGGCATTAGGAATAAGAAATGTGTAATAAATGTATGTAAGACACAGTCCTTACCATCAGGGGAGTTTGTTAGTACCTTTGTTTCCCTTCTGAATGTTCATTTGTTATTCTTTTGCCCCCCTTTCTATACTTTTCTAAAATTATTTTTATTGTTATTGTAAAGATGATGGACAGAGAGGTTACAGTTCCATAAGAGTACATCTCTTTTTGGACAGCGTCACCTCTTCCCTTGCTCTTGCCTAGTTTTTCCATCCCCACTCACAAGTTGTATAGTTCATTTTCAAAGTAGAGTCCAGTAAATATCACTGCTGCACTTGTTTGCCCTTTGTTCCTCCATTTCTGTGCCCCTCTCACCCTCTCAAAACCAGTTAATGAACAAACAAGGCAAAACAAAAAGAAAAGAAAAACAACAACAAAGAAAAACCTTTTGTTTCCATTTCCTGGGGTTCCTTTCAATAAATGTAGCTTTATAGCATCAGAGGTACATAGGCTTTGCACCGTTGTTCTCCTCTCTTAATAATATCTTCCTTTGGTCTCACTGTGTGTGAGTTCCTAGAGTCTTAAATAATCTACTGTGTCCAGATTTATTTTTAGATCTAGCTTCTGCGTATGAAAGAAAATATGCACCATAATAGTGGAACCCTGTGACCAAATATCAACCCAAACTGGATCAGAGACCTCAAGAGCAGACCTGAAACTTTGAAATTACTGCAAGACGGAGTAGGAGAAACACTAGAATGTACCGACATAGGCAGAAACTTTTTGATGAGTTCTAGAATCACAGGAGATAGGAGAGAGATTGACAAATGGGATCACATCCTACTAAAGAATTTCTGCACGGCTAAGGACATACTTACTAGAAAGCCATCAGACTAGAAGAAGATCTTCACCGGAATTACATCTTCACCAACAAAGACCTAATAGCCAAAATCTATGAACTCAAGTAACCCCTCCCAAAGCCTCTCAGAAGAAGTAATGGCAAAGAACTATATGAGGAAATGTTCAACATCCCTGGCCATAAAGGATATGCAAATGAAAATAACTCAGATTCCATCTCACCCCAGTTAGATTAGCCAACATCATGAACTTGAACGACAAATGTTGTCAGGAACAGGAGCCCTGTTGCCCTGTTGGCGGGAATATAAACTAGTAAAACCACTCTGGACAGAAGTCTGGAGGTTCCTCAAAACATTAAACACAGACCTTGCCTATGACACAGCTATTCTGTTCCTGGGCATCTACCCTGAGCATCCTGAGCCAGGCTGTGATAAGGACATCTGCACAGCCATGTTCACTCGTGCACTGTTCACAAGAGCCAAGGTTTAGAAACACCCCAAATGCCCCACAATAGATGAGTATATCAAAATATGTAGCACCTATACACAATGCAATTTTACACAGCCATTAGGAAGAATAAGATTATGTCATTTGCAGGGAAATAAATGGACCTAGAACAAATCGTGTTAAGTGAGGTTAGCCAAGCTCAGACAACCAACAGTACCTTTTAATTAGCTGTGTCTATCAATAGTGAATCTGAGATGGAAGTGGCCAGAAAGGACTGTTGGTGGGTAAGTGCTCCCTTGGCTGGGTGCTTGTGTCTCACACCTGTGACTCTAGCTCCTTAGGAGACTTAGATCTGAGGGTCACAGTGTGAAAACAGCCCAGGCAAGAAAGTCTGTGAAACTTTTATCTACAATTAACTAGCGAAAAGTTAGATGTGGAGCTATGTTTTAAGTGGTAGAGGACAAGCCTTGAGTAAAAAAAAAAAATTTAGGGACAACGACTAGGCTTGAGTTCAAGCCCCGGTACACACACACACACACACACACACACACTCACACACACACACACACACACACACACACACACACACACTTTGAGACAATAACAAGAAATAACATAAATTCATCTTTTGTGAAAGACGAAGGAAAACGTCCCACTCGTCAAAACTTTTCAACATAGATTCCTAATAGCTATAAGCTCCTCTTTCAAGTTGAAGAGAAAGCAGAATCATACATGTTTAATTCTCTCCCTACTCTTAGCCTATTGTGTAGGGTTTATTTCACCCACATGCTACTCTGTACAGGTTATGAAAGGTGTTCACAAATACCCTGCTTGAGAATGTTACAAACATGAAGTGAACACCTGATTCCCCCCCCCCAAAAAAAAAGTTTGGCTTGATGGCATGAAGATGATTTCCTCCAACAAACAGGGGTGAACATTTTCTCTGTGTCAGTGACAGCCTCAGACTCCAGGAATGAAGAAATGATAATGAGCAAGTCCACGTCATCCAGAAACAGTTTGGGAGAGAGATAAGCTATGTATCTGGGTCACTGTGGCCTATAGCAACGAGAATAGAGCATAACTGCGTCCAGAGGATGAAGAACTGTAATGTGGCCAGGGAACCAGGAAAGCGTCATGGGAACCCATGCTGGCATCTGGCATGCAAATTTCAGTCTGAAGGTCTTCCTCAAAATCTGGGTACCATCAAACCTGACCTTTCCTCCACATCCCTACATGGAATTCAGTAGCAGTTCCATTCCTAGTTGCACACTCCTGTGCACACCCCCGTCACGAGACTTAGCCGGTGCACTCACCTCCACCTGGCTGATCTGAAGGTCCTCGCCTCGACTTGGAAATCCCACAGAACCACAGCCCAGCTGCTGTGTGTAGCTGAGGAATCTGGTCCTGAGAATTATGAAATATCCAGATAGCTTATGTGTCCCATGGCTGCCCTCCAATAGCAGATAGCCTGGAGGCTTCGTGTGGAGGTTGTATAAAAAAGCCTCTGCCTTCCTGGCTCCACAAGGCTTCCAGTCTCCTCCTGGGATGGTTTAATCACTCCTCTTGACCTAGGGTAAGGCTACTTCTGGGGGAAGAGCTGCTGCTCAGGCAGTCTTAATCTTCCCAGTATTCTCAGAAGAGTCCTTAAACCAGGGAGGAAAAGTGAGGAGGAAAAGAAACTCAGCAGGGATGTGGAAGTCCCTACAAAAGACCCCAAAAGGACCCAACATGGGAGAATGCCATAGTGGCTAGAAGGTCAGCAAAGTAAGAGAGAGATACTCAGGCTTAGAGCGCTCAAGTTAGTTAGAGCTAAGGGAAGAAAGAGCAGACAGATAACCTTGGTGGTCCCTTGTGCTTGACCATGGCAGACATCCGCCGGGAAAGAGTGAACTGCCAGTTCAGCTAGGTGTTGGTGTGTTTTTCTTTTTCAAGGGGATGAGTAGGTTATTAGCTTGGTTGTTGATAAATGAACCCCATAGGAATCTCTACCAGAAGGTACACTCCAAGTAAGCAGGCCTTTTGAGGTCATCCTTCACCATCCTGGGATGGACTCCAAATCAAATGGTCGCTTATGCTTCTTGCCATTGTTGTGGGCCCCAGCTACAGAAGAAGGGGGGCCCTGGTGCTCAAGCTGCCAACCTGGATCTCTGACCTCCCCACCTTCTCTTTCTCTTCCAGGTTGGATGCACTAACAGAACCATGTCCCAGCAGAAGCAGCCACCCGGGGAACCACCAGGTGCCCTCAAGTGTTCCCGGACTCCAGGCCCACACTCCCGGTGCCTGGCCTCCTGCTCTGCTCTGTGTGCAGAGCCCTCTTCCACGGGCTGTTCTTCCTGTCCTCAAAAGGCCCCTGCTCCTGGTGTAGCCCACCCCAAGAGAGGCCGCCGCCAGCCCCGCTGTGTCAGCGGGGGAACAACCTACCTCTGCAAAGAGGAGGAATGCTAAGAGACCCGGCAGAGGAGAGGACCGCAGGTGCAGCTGCTGTCTGCCCATCTAGTGCCTTGCACTGATTCCACTTGACAGCCCAGGTCCCCTACCTTCCATCTGGGTTGAGAAATATTGCCTGGTCCCCAGCACTGGAGAGGCAAGAGCTAGGCTGAGCTGCCTTTCTGCTTTTCTCTCCCACTCACGCCTCCAGCTCAGCAACAGTGAAGCTGTGCTTGAATCATGGCTGTGATTTTTGTGTCTCTAGCACCAAGGCACCAAGGGCCATAGACAGACCTGGCTTCTCCTTCTTTCCTCTCATGGTAGCTGAGTCGTGCTTGCCTGTTCCTCCAAGCCCTCACCTTGCTGCTGGCATTGGTCTATACCCACAGCAGCATTGCAATAAATTTACGTGGAGCACTTCCTGTGGACTGGCCTCTCTGTTTACCGATACAAGTGGGAAGTCGGCCCTGGCTCAAATAAATCTTATCCTCTCGAGGAGAAGGCCAGATACACACTCCAGACTGAAAGATGTGAAATAGTAGATATAATTAAAGCTAATGGAATTATTTATTTTCTAACTTTCAACTTGTATCCCAAGGGTATCACAAAAGGTGAAATGCAGCTCTGAGGCATTCTGAGTCAAAAGTAATTTCTGAAGCTGGGCGCCTAGAATCCTAGTTGCTCAGAAGGCTGAGATGAGAGGACAAGGTTTGAAAATAGCCCAGGCAGAAAGTCTCCATGAGACTCTTTTTTTTTTTGCCAGTCCTGGGCTTGGGCTCAGGGCCTGAGCACTGTCCCTGGATTTTCTCAAGGCTAGAGCTCTACCACTTGAGCCCCAGCACCACTTCTGGCTTTTTTCTATGTATGTGGTACCGAGGAATCGAACCCGGGTCTTCGTGCATGCTAGGCAAGCACTCTACCACTAGGCCAAACTCCCAGCCCCTCTATGAGACTCTTGTCTGCAGTTAAGCACTCCAAACCAGAAAGTGGATTTGTATCTCAATGGTGGAGTGCTGGCCTAGAACCCAACAGGGACAGTGCCCAGATCCCGGGGTTTAAGGCCCATAACTGACCAATAAAAAAAAAAAGCGGTTTCTAGGGCCTGGAGGGAAAGATCAGCAAGTGCAGCTGATGTTGAGGTGGGTAGAACAGGATACTTAACCATTGACAGGCGTGGTAATAAAAGTGTGGGGAAAGGAGGAAGCAGCTTCAAGGTAGGAAAGCCAGTGGCTCTTCTCCAGGTTAGTTCTAATTTGACTGAAGTTCCCAATGTGGAATGACAGATGCAAGACAGATCGCAGCCCCAGTTCCTTAGGTAACTCAAACCTGCTGAGTGTATGGCACTAAGGCAAAAAAGTCCCAGAGGGGTAACATGCCACAGTGAGGCCATTTCCTTGTGGCCCTGTGCTTCCTGGCTGAGGTGGCTATTTCAGCTGAGGGGTTACAATAGAGGTGGAATGCCCAGCAGTGGGAACTATAACCAGAAGTTCAGAGGATGAGGAAACAATCGTAGTTACCAAAATCAATCTCAGGGCTACAACCAGTGACAGCAGGGTCAGTTCTGGGGTCAGAAGCCATGATGTTAGCATTATCACCAAGGATATTATTGAATACCCAAATAAAATGAACTGATACACATTTCTCCAAAACCTTCACAAGAAGTCGACAGTTTTCTTTAGTAGGCTAACTTTTTTTTTTTTTTAACATTTCCACAAGAGGAAGCACCTGCGGGTTCCTTTTTTAGAAGCTTTGTGGGTTGATTTTTTTTTCTTTTTTGTACATTTTTAATTGCAGTTTTAAAGTGAATCGTAAGAAAACCTCAGGGGAAACAAAGATAAAAGAATGTGTCAACATTTCAAGGTTCTACATTTTATCTGTAAAATTTGATTTTTAAAAAAATTACAACAAAAGTAAAATGTTGCTTTGTACCTGGTGTCTTTTATTAAGAATTCACTCCCCCCCATTTCTCACAGAGAATAACACTTGGGACTCGTTGTCACAATGTAGAAATGTTAGCAACCAGGTTTGTGTAAGGACTAGTCACCTGAGGAATTTTGTAAGACTCCATCTTCTCTCTAGTTTGCCGGGTAATAGTGAAGGGAATAAGATAAATAGTAAATTCTGACCAAAAACTGGGAAGGCCTCTTCTGTTTAAGTATCAATGGAATTGGTGTAATTGGGAATGAAGGTGAAAACTGGAACCAAGGTGGAGAAGATGGTGTGTATGTAGAAGGACTGTTAAACAATGTAAAACTTGAGTGCATTATTTGTAGAGGCTCAGACTCGTGAAGGCTACATACCATAAGTTTTCTATTTGTTCTGTATTTTGATTCTGAAAGAAAGCTGGCTTTGCCCATTTCTTATTTTAAAAAAAAACTTGTTGTAAATCCAGTTGTCTAATGGGATCTATATGAAGTTAGCTATGTCTGATTACCCTTCTCCCACAAAACACTGTATAACTTGTTTGCTTGTAGTAGTTAACTCCACCATCTGTGTAAGATAATGAAATTGTGAGTTACCCATTTACATCTTAATTTATAATTGTGTCAGTTATTGAATGGGTATCTCCTTAGCCTGCTGATTTCTTTTTCTTTCTAAGGAAAGTGGATGGAGAATTTAATTTAGAATTTGTTTGCAATAAAAAGAATTCATTAAAAAAATAAAGATGGTCCCTTTAGGGAAAGTCAAAGGTCTAGTGTCAGGTTGAGGATAATCTAATGTGAATTAGACATATATATATACATATATATATGTCTAATATATAGAGAGAGGGGGAAGATAGGCAGGCAGGCAGAAAAATAGATAAATAGGTAGATAGATATTTTTGTGTGTAACTATATGTGTGTGTATATATATATGCACATGCATACAAACATATATACCAAGAATTCTACCTAATAGATTTCATTGTCCAGTCACAGAAAAGAATTTCAGCGTCCCATTTCTAACACATAGAATGTTCATTAGCCATCCTATTATGCTAGGACCTGATTTAACCTTTGTTATGACATGTATCTTACACATAAGTATGTGCAATTATAATTTCATGTGTCACTTTTCCCATTAAACAAATGATGCATACTTTAATAAAGATTGCTAATGTACTATCAAACATGAGGCACTAAGATCAAACCCCAGCACCATCAACAACAACAACAACAAAAGAAAAATTTGTTAATGCAGAGGTTATAGTGGAAGCATGTGTGAGGTCTAAATTCTATCTTTAGTGTCACCAAAATAAAATTATTAATGTACAGCGGCATACATATAATGATTAAGAGCAGCCTGAAATTGTATCACCTAAATATAATCACTGCTACACCTCTCTTAGATATCTTTGCAGATTTAAAAATATCACAAAATGGAATCATTTCAGAAAATTGCCAACACTCATCTACACTAGTAAACATTGACGGACACTATAGTATGTGGAACTAATTTTATTTCACTCTTGGCAGTCAAAACAACTTTAAATAACATTCACTAGCAATTGCCTGGTATTCTTAGGGTAGACTCAGAATTGCAATTCTACAATTGTCAAAAACTATGAGAAATTCCTGAGATTGCATGTTGGGGAGCAATTATAATGAGCATTTTTCAAGTTACTTTTGGTGGTTTTTTTCAAGAGCAAAAATAGATCCTGGTATCAGAGGATTATCCCAACTCACTGTGGGAAAAGCCTGCTTATTGAGGAGAAATAATTCCCAGACTTGGCAATTATCTATGTACCTTGTGGTTATAAAATCTATATGTAGATCCTTCACTTCTGGACGGGTAAAGAGAAGTTTCTCTTACATAGAGCTACGTCCAATGAGTATTGATATGCCAGTGTTTGAATTTACATACATATGCATTTTTCCTATGACTGGGGTTTAAACTCAGGGTTCTGTGCTTGCTAAATAGGTGCCTTATCACTTGAAAACCACCCTCAGCCCTTTAGCTTTAGCTGTTTTCCAAAGAGCTCTTGTGGTTTCCTTCCTAGGGCTTGCCTGGACCTCAGTCCTCCTCTCTATGCTTTCTACCTCTCTAGGATTACAGGTGGGCATTCCCATACCTGTTTTAGTGGCTGAAATGAGGATCTTCCTAACTTTGGGGGAGTCTTGCACTATAATCTGCCTAACTGCACCCTTCTAATAGTGGGATCACATGCTTGCCCCATGACACCTAGAGTCCAGCCCTATTTAGTTGGCAAAGTACTGATTTTGATTGTCAGTACACATTTATGTTAAAGAACCTTCCAGATGCAAAATGTCAATGGTGACTGGCACTCTGTAGAAACATCTTTTTTCCATGTTTTACTTCTGCTTTTTGTTGAAGATAAACATTAGCTAGATAAAAATAAAGAAGAGCTTCAAGCTCCACAGACACTTTTTAATTTTGCCCCATTCTGATTTTCCCAGTTAGTTCTCTGGGTTCCTTGTGCTACTTGCACAACTTAAATTTTATCATACACACACACTGCTTTGACTGTGTCAAGTTCATTTTGAAACACTGCAGTGAAATGAATGCCTGGCTGATCATTTTTCCTTCATAAACGTGTGTTGGACATCTTTTCACTTCCTAAAACAGTTCTCTTTTTTCAAATAATTGTAATTATGCTGAGCATATTTTTTCAGTATGGCCTTAGTATGGCTACATGTTAGTATTCTAGCACATTGTTTGTTTTGTACTAATAAGTAATGAAAACACAGATTTCCTCTTTTGTACAAAGTGTCCTTGACACTGGCAACCTATATAACCAGGCACAGACCACCACCATAACCCATAACAGAATGTTATGTGAGGTGATGCATATTAATTAGACTTAGCCACTCTACTATGCATACATACTTCAAAACAAGATTTTGTACATAAGTGTATGCACTATTTGTTAATTAAAATATATTGTAATGTTCTATATGAAATGTTAACAGTTAAAAGGAACAACAAAACCAGTTACACAGCACCATTTCTGTGCGTGTGTGTGTGTGTGTGTGTGTACTGATCCCGGTGATCCTGAGACTTGAACTCCGTGCTTAGGAACTGCCCCTGAGCTTTTGTGCTCAAGGTTAGTGCTCTACCACCTAAACCAAGCCTCCACTTCTAGCTCTTTGGTGGTTACCTTGAGGTGAGTCTCCTAAGACTTTCCTGCCTGGGCTGGCTTTGACCCACCATCCTCAGACCTCAGCCTCCTTGGTAGCTAAGATTGAAGGTACAAGCTGTTGACTCCCAGCTTAATTGCATGTTTTTAATAAAGATTGAATAGTTACATATTTTGAATGTTGTCCTAAGTTTAAGAATTTATTAGATAATACTTCATATTTGATGTTTGATATTCCTTTTAATCTTGTAGAGCATTAAGAATTGTTATTTTAAGGGCTAACTAAACAAGCTGTAAGTTTAAGCAGAGCTGCTGGGTATGTAAGCAAGGTTTCTGGGGTGGCGGGGAGAGGTGGCTATGGAAGAAGATAAGCCTTCCAAAGCACAACAGTTCTCTGTGCTTCGTGAAGACTCTGTCTCAGCCTTCCAGCAAGCAACATCTTCTTTTAATTATATTTAAATTTTTATTGTTACTGCCATTGTAAAGATGATGTACAGAGGGGTTGTGGTTATATAAGTCAGGTGATGGGTACATTTCCTTTCTTGTCGATGCTTTTAATGTATATACAAAAATAGATATACCCACCTGTAACCATGCCCATTCTAACTTGCTGTTGTAGAAAACTAGCAGACGGCAACCCAAGCAAGGACCTCACAGTACAACTTCTGTAAGTAACTTTCAATGCAAACACACTATTTTTAAAATATAATTTTACTGTTATTATTAAGATGCTGTACGAAGTGGTTACAATTCAGGTGTTGTGGACATTTCTCTTTTGGACAATATCCAAAATGTCCTTACTTTGTTTTTCTCCAAGTTTCTCCATCCCATCCCTACTCACGAGTTGCATAGCTCGTTTCCCACAGAATGTAGACTGAATACCATGATTGCATTTGTCCACTCTTCCTCTCTCCCTTTCTGTGCTTGCTGCTCCTCCCCGAAGAAGAAGAAACACACAAAAGACATACCAAAAGCATCACCACCACCACCACCATAAAGAGCTCACTTCTTTATGGACAAGGTCAAGCAACATCTTTCACAGGAACTGAACCTGACTCGCAGGGATCTTCCCTGAGGTCAGCCTCTGCCTCTCTCTGTTCACTGTTTCCTGCATCTCCAGTCAAGACAATGGGATCCGCTTCCACCTGGCCCCATGATCAACTTCCATGTCTCCTTAGGCTCCTCTTGGTAGGAACATCCGTGCATGGTGGGGTGGCTAATCAAGCTAATGAATATGCATTACTATGCAGGCTTCCCATTTTCCCAGTTATGATTTCTTCAGTGTTTTCCTCATGAACAGGGTTCTGGTTTTGGGAGAGGAAGATCGCGGACAAACTCTCACAGCATGTCATCATATCAAGGTTCCATGATAACAACATGCCATCACCATTGCTACTGACCTTGATAAGCGGTCTGAGAGAGTGTTTGTCAGTCTTCTCCATCACGAAGCCACTCCTTGAAGAAAGTTCTATGCATAGACTAGAATGGAAGGGTACTTCACTGTCTTGGGAACTCAGTAGTTGGTTAAACAGGCTTCTTCTCTATGAAGTATTTATCATCTCTCTGATTCTAGTCTCTTTGGTTTCATAAAGCAATGGACTCACTGACATTGGGTATCTACATGTCATACCCTGTGTTAGAATACAATAGTACATGATGTATATACAAACATCAGCAG
The DNA here is from genome assembly GCF_031878675.1 of Megascapheus bottae. Taxonomy (NCBI): domain Eukaryota; kingdom Metazoa; phylum Chordata; class Mammalia; order Rodentia; family Geomyidae; genus Megascapheus; species Megascapheus bottae. The sequence continues at coordinate 40,261,485 of NC_143518.1, read as the reverse complement.
AAAGTGAGGAGTTTCACAGTAAGAAATCGGTCATAATAGACCATTGAATATCTTTTTTTAGAAGATTTAGAAACAGTATCTTGGGATATTTGCTTAAAGGGAAAACAGAATCAAGAACATCTTATCTCTTCCAATCGTAGGACAACACACGCATTGTCTGGTGGTGGTGTTTGCAAGTACATGATAGGCTATTTTAGCTATGTCACACTCCTCAGTGTCAACAGACTCCAGCATGCGGATCACAATCATCATGCTGACGACAGGAGAGAAGGGACAGCACAGCCAGCAGAGATTGCAAATCAGTCACTAAGATCTTCATATGATAGAGCCACACCAAGCACAGAGGACTTCTGATTACTTTAGAGATCAGATAGGAATAGCCACACTCATTTTATGAGTGACAGGGTGGAGGCCTGGAAAATTGAAGTGGCCTATAGCTCGTCAGCGGCAGGACGAGGCCTGTGCACTGGTCTGGGCCTTTTTCTTCCAAAAGGATCTGTCCAGACTGGGAGATGAAGAAAAAAAGAACCATGCGCTAGTGCTTCAAGATATAAATGTGCAAACTCAGCATCTGGAGAACACTTGGGGCTATCATAACTCTAATGCTAATCACTGGGACTTTACCTTACAGAATTCCCTTTTGGATGCTAGGCATGGTTTGGATTTTTAGCTCACACTATTTCTTTTAACCCCTTACCATATGTGATTGACCTGTATCTCCAACATGCTAAGCAGCCAGGGTGGAGTAACCAGCTTTTGAGGCTATTTCAAAAATGCAGTATGCTGGAAAGGAAAGAAAGAAAAGGAAAGAAATAAAGAAAAGGAGAGAAAGAAAGAAAGAAGGAAGGAAGGAAGGAAGGGAGAAAGAAAGAAAGAAAGAAAGAAAGAAAGAAAGAAAGAAAGAAAGAAAGAAAGAAAGAAAAAGAAAGAAAGTCTCCATTTCTTGCACTACTTGAAACCCACGGTGCCAAGACAGTGAACATGGGCCATAACTGTTCCTGTGACCGAGAGATGTATTCGCAGTGCTCTCCTTCCTTTCCTTCCCAGGAGTCTCATTGCTCTCACGAAGATCATGAGTTCGCTCCAGGAGGATTATGTGCCCAAGTGAGACCCACCTGTGCTTCCTGTTCTTCTGGCCTCTGCAAAGGCTGGCTGCTCCAGCACAAGGATGATCCTTGTCTTTCATTCTTTCATCACTTAGGGATGAGCTTGATAAGAATCTCATGCATGCAGGCGCTGGCCAGGCGGGTTCTTTACCCTTTTATTAGGGCCACACCCTCGTCAGGTAGGAATCCATAACATTCCTGAATCCTCCCGCAGGCGGGATGGCAAGGGAATTCATAGGCAGGTGAGGATCAAGTCCAGGAATGCACCAGCTGTGCACAGATGGAGCTCAGCCACGCCAAGGCCCTCCAGTCATCTTCCAATCTCCTCCTCTATCAGTGAAGGGAGAGCTCTCCCCAGATCCAAACAGGACCCTCGAGACAAACACAGGGCCTGGTTATTCACCTCGAACTTCAGCTTCTTAGCTAGCTAAGACGTGGAAGAGCAACTGACTATATTCTAAGATGGAAATCTGATGGAAATCTCTCTCTTCTTTGCTTAGATGTTCAGGAGTGGCCCACTGTCTCTGGCTACTTTTTAAAAAAGTTGCCTCACCCTATTTTCAAATCAAATTGTTGGTGTACCTCCGATCTATAAAGCATGCTATAGTGTGGTGTCCTTCCTCTGATTGCTGCCAGAGATAAGCACAAGGCTCCAGTGGCTGTGTTCTAGAATTTTGTTGCCATCTGGCGCTGACAGCCCAGGTTGTCAAGGACTCAGAATTAATGATAAACTTTCAAATACAGCTCAAACTGAGATGATAGGAGAAATGCATGTTTGTTCCCAACCTACTTTCTGTCAAATATTATTGGCAGTGGCTCAGTACAAGAGGGCTGTACATTTCTTATTTTACCAATTCCCTAAAAATATAAGTCTCTAAAAACGAAATAGTGTGCCCATGGTTGAAACAGAAAGCCCATCATCTTTTAGCTTCTATTCCAGGTGAAAGGATAAAACTAATGAAGCAGCCCTTGTGGAGTGGTGGAGGTACCTCTGAGAGGGCCTAACAGTCAAAACTCCTAACATCTGGAGGTGTGGCTGTCAGAACAGATGGCAGTGGAACCTCCCCAGCAACGGGGATCCAAGAAATACAATTTACAAGTTGTGACTCTTCAGGCTAAAATGACACATCTCAGCGAGTAAAGTTCTCCATGTCTGGGTATCCTCCTTTTCTGTCCAACTTCTGTCCTAGTTCTTATGTACCAAGTAGGATTAGTGTTACTCCCCCTTTCCAGAACAGACCAAGCTCATTCTGAACTCTGTGCCCTTGCGTGTGTTCCCCTGCCATTAACCTAGAATGCTCTTCCTCCCTGACCAGCTCCCGCCCATCACCCTAACATCATCTCTTCTGAAAGGAACACCGCCAGACAGTAGGATCACCGCCCTGTCTTTAGTAATTCCACCATTGGCTTCACAGATTTACATAGGATAGAAGCTGGAAGAAAATGGACCTTGGGGTCAGGGCACTGGCATTGGAATCATATACATTTTAGTCGATCTTTGAGCTTATAAATAATGTAGTAACATTTAGAAATTCCTGGAGCAATTATACAAAAGTACAGACTGGATAGATAATCATATTTTTTTTTGCCAGTCCTGGGGCTTGTCCTTGAGATTTCTCAAGGCTGGAGCTCTACCACTTGAGCCGCAGCACCACTTCCAGCTTTTTTCTACGTAAGTGGTGCCGAGGAATTGAACCCGGGTCTTTGTGCATGCTAGGCAAGCACTCTACCACTAGGCAAAACTCCTGGCCCCAGATGATTGTATTTTTAAACACTTATGTCAAGTATTATATAAGTACTTGGATATAGTGTGAACCTGTAAACACTGAGCTTTCAGTCTATGAAACGTAAGTATTGAAAAATAAATATATGTATATATTTATGGTGAACTATGTTACCAGAGAAATAATACAATGGCAATTCAAGACACGGGATTCTGAGTAAAAGACGAGGGACAGACAAGAGGATGAAGCATCTTGTAACACGAGACCATAAAGGATGGCTGTAGGTGGAAGTGAACTTGAAGACTTAGGTGTCAGATGCCAAAGCCTTCACTTTTCACAGCGATTACTGATCCACAGCACAGAGACCACATTCATCTGTCCAGAAATACCAATGATGTTCTAGAAGTTTCAAAAGATGACAAAGACATGCTGATATCAGCATAGTGTATACAGAGATGTATACATGAATTGCCAATCAGTGTTTTGGTATTAGACAAAATAGATGACCATGATTTTACAATGAGATGAAGCTGGAAAATGTCCTTTTAATATTTGTTTCAACTTCTATAGCATTTAGGCATAGCAGAGATGATTCAGTCAGGGTTGGAATTTTTAGTGTATCATTGACTAACCAAAGGGACAGAAAAATCAGTTCAGCATTTTAATGAAAGAACAATTCGAATAATGGGCCAGGAAAGCAAACTGGGTGAGAAGTGGCAAGACAGAAGAAAGGAGGTGGTCGGCAGCGAGAAAACAAGGTCCAGTGAAATAATCACATAAGGTGAAAGAATTGGGAACTACCTGGATTTGTGGTCTCAGGCATTCGCAGACTTTGTACGACTTGTAGCTTATCTGTCCTTTCTGGCTAAGTGGTGTGGGGGCAGTCTCCTAAAACTCTTTCCTGTGGGACCATTCTATACCACATTGTGAGTCAATATAGTGTGGATCCTGAATTCAATGCACTGAGTTATCCCAAGAGGCTTCAAGTGATATCAGTGATTAACTCCAAACTTGTTGATGAGATACACAGAAACACCTGCCTATGGTCTATTTTATTTGAAAATGTCTATTGTAAAGGTGATGTACAGAGGGGTTACGGTTACCTAAGTCAGCTGTTGAGTACATTTCTTTATGAACAGTGCACTCCCTCCCTCATTTTCTCCCAGTTTTTTTTTCTTCCTGTCCCTTCTCCCCCTCAGGTTGGACAGTTCATTTTCAACACAGTGTGTAGTGAGTCTCACTCTTGAATTGGCTTGTCCTGTGCCCACTGTTTCTGTGTATCTCCCCACTCTCCTCAAACCAGACACATTTACAGATGAGACAAAAGGTACAGAAAACAGCAACGAGGGGGACAAAAAAATCACAAAAAGTAAAACGAAATGAAAAAAAATCTTCTTGTTTCCATTTCTTGGAGTTTATTTTGATAAGCATCGTTTTATATGATCACAGGCACATAGCTGTGAGCCTCAGAAACTCTGATTTTAATCCCTAAGCTGTATCATTGTACACACCATCGTAAAACCACACTCTTCTTTTCATGGAAATAATAAGCAGGGTTTATGGAGGAAAGAGATGCTCTGGGAAGATACTGAGGAGGATCTGGTGGCAGGGACATAGAATGACAAAGGGATACAATGATGGAGACATTGGATCGTGTGATGACAACCACCTGACTAGCATCTGATGGCACATTATCCCTGGCTTGTATGCTGGAGTCGGGTACAGCACCTGTATAAAAGGATTCTGCTTATAAGGTTTCCTCAGTTCCATCACCTGCTCAAGCCAGAACAAGGTAGGTGATTTTTACTCATCAGGTGGCAGTTTAGGTATGTATGGGTTGCCAGATCTCTGTGAATACAATAAGCCAGTCCAAGATAGAGTAAATGAGAAGTAATTGCTAATCCAGAAAGACCAGGTTTATAGTAACCACAAAGGTAGTTCAAAAATTGCCATTCCAAAGTGGGGCAGTGGGTGGCTCATAGCTGGAATCCTAGGGACTCAGGAGGCTGAGATGTGGGATCATGATTCAAAGCTAACCAAGGCAGAAAAGTTCTCAAGAGATTCAAGAGGTAGAGCTCTAGCCTTGAGCACAAAGCAGCTCAGGGACCGTGCCCAGGCCCTGAGTTTAAGCCCCACAATGGCAAAAATAAAAATTTTAAAAAATGGCCATCTCAGGATGGGTGCCCACCAGACAGAGGTTGGGCTAAGAGCAAGTCACAGAGGAAACAGTAGTTTGTAAAACAAGAGATGACTATACAGGGCTGAAGGACTAAAGCCAAGTTCAAGATGAAAAACCAGAAGAAAATGGAGATGAAGAGAGGTGATATACCAACATGTTTGGGTTTAAAAACATGTCTACTACATGTGTTTAGCTAATTTAAGATTTGAGTGAATGTCTAGTATTGAAAGCTGTTCCTTTTCAAGTCATGAGTCACAGGCTGGGTAGGAAAAAGTTCGGCAAGCTCTGATTTACCCACTGCCATGTGTCCCCTCTGCCAGCAGCGTCATTCTGCTGTCATGTCATGATACCTGGAGCCACAGATTTTCCTGCAGAATTTGAGAGTTTGGGAAAAAAATACAAACAAGGCTCTTAACATTATACTCAAAATATAGACTCTTGATAGATCTACATCTTTTTTTTAGGATAAAATTGAACTCTCTCCAAAACGTCTTGCCAGCAAAAGCAGCAGAAGTGCAAACTCCCTCACAAGTGCCTTCTCAGGGGTCCCCCTCAAATCCCTCCAGCTCCTGCCTCCTGCCCTCCTCCCTCGGCCCCTCCAACATCCTCGTGCTCTCCCACCACCTGCGGCCTTCCCAGCTCATGAGGCTGCTTTCCCATGCCTCCCCGGCTTCCAGGAGTCTACCTTTGCCAGCCTCCGTGCTCCCACTGCTGTGAGAATGAGTCTTCCCCATCCTCCAGCTGCTCCTCCAGCCCAGCAGATGGCAGCTGACTCAAAAGTTGTGGAGAATTGAAGAACCACAGCCAAGGAGCAGCCTTGAATGGATGTTCCCTCTCTGCTTTTCCCTCTCCTCCTGCACCAACTTCCTAGGTGATTCAGGGCTTCCTCATAACCTCAGACCTCCTGGCCTCCATTGGCTTGGGAGAGTCCCAGGTCAAGGAGACATGAATGCTTCCCAAGGTGATATCCATGCTCAGAAATAAAGCTTATCTTCTGTGAATCCCTACCTAACCTTGGTGTGTACTGATTTCCCCAGCAGGAGCCCTCCTTTACCTGGATTGATGAAGCAGACCAAACTAAGCCAGTCAGGTGGCAAGTTCACACAGACCAAGAATCAGAGCTGTTGAGGGCTGTGGGAAGAAGAGACTCGGTGGTGGGTTGCTCACTGGGAGAAGCCCAGGCTTGAGGAGATGTCTGGGATATTGGTGAAAAAGCCGTAACAATACTGTGTGTGTATATGACCCATGACTGAGCACCCACTCCACACTTTCCACCTGAGCCAGAATCAGTGTGAATCTATACCGTGGCCACATAGCACAGTACCCAGGAGGTTTGGGAGTTGTTAGCTCCTCTTTGTGGTTCATTTTCTACTGCAGCAGGACAAATTGCATGAGTTTCTAGGCATGACCTCAAAGCACCACCTTTGCCAAACCAACGATAGACCGTGGATAATAGGCTTCCACCTGTCTTCTGAGACTGTGATTCTTAACCTCAATTGTGAGAGACAGCAGTACTCACAGGACTGTAATAGACAAGGGGGCAGAGTTACCAATACAAAAAGGAAAAAAATTAATGGGACAATAAGTAGAAGTATTTTATTCTTTAAGTCAACAATTACCTTCCAGTATTGTGTAGAATCTTCTTTGGGGAATAAAACTGGCTTAAATGAAAGCAGAGAAAATAAAGCAATGAATAACAGAGCTCAACCACAAGAGGGCAGTGATGAGAACATCTCAAGATGGGAAACCGGAGGCCATTCTGCTTAGAAGTGACCAGTGTGCACGGGTTGTAGGTCCTGATCCCGGGCTTGGGTCCCGTCCCCAGTCCCTGAGCTTTTGCATTCAAGGCTAGGGCTCTACCACTTGAGCCATAGATCCACTTTCGGATTTTTTTTTCTTTTTGCTAACTAAGAGACCTACCGGTCTCTTGCTCACTCTTATCTGCTGACCTCCTGGATTTTGCCAGCGGTGTTTATGCTCACACGTTTCCTTTTTCTCACTCTGGCACTTTGCTCATTTCATCCTCACAGTGCTGTGTTTCCCCCAGCTTTCAGGAGAGGCTTTGTTAAGTCACCAGTGAAGTCATGCCACAGAGCTGGTAAGCTACAAAACTGAGTTTCTAGTGCATAGCAACGCATCTAGTTAGGAGATAGAAGCCAGGGAACAAGTTAAACAGGAGCAGTTTAATATAATTATTAACAATAAATAAAAAGAGTAACTGTAAGATGTGAGAAAGGCTGAGAAAGAGTACCCAAAAGAAAGACAAACAGAATAGGTTCATACTTCATGGAAACAACTGTTTCAGCAATCAGTTGGACCCAGTTTGCTCTAGGGTTCTAAGCAAAGAACATACTATCTTTCCAAGCTCAGACACTGGTAGCTTGCATATGAAGTGGGAAGAGAGGCACAAGGCCTCCAGAGTCAGAGGGTCCTCAGTTCCACAAAGACAGATCCCTGTTCCTTCAGGATAGGTGGTCAGTAGCATGTGCTCAAGCCCTGTGGGCTTTGGTTTCAAGACTAGGGGATTATAAGCAGGTCATCCTCCCTCAGGGAGCTGTAAAGGTAGAGGAGTCTCACAATGGGTCTGTATGTGCCTGTGAGATGGCCACACATGTCTAGCTGCCCACTTCCTGGCTTTTCTGCTATGTCCCTCTAGTGCCCTCTATTGAAAAGTTTTTCCCTATAAGGAAAAAAAGGCTTAAAGAAAATGTACTGTTTATCCTAAAACCTTTTTCAGTGTGCATTTGGAAATGAGAGACTATAAATTGATAGCCAACACACAGACTGTCACACAGATGCTCACATACACACAGTGCTACAGAGGTTTTGGAATTAAATCAGAAAAAAAAATCAACTAGAAAGGGAACTATTAAGGATCACTACACCTTCCAGCAGGAGACAGTACAGCTAAACCATAAACCAGACTTGGTAGTCCCAATGTATTCCTTGAGAAATCCTACACTCACATTACTCTGAACATGCTCCTGAACTCCTTGGGCCTGAGAAGAAAAGAGGACATGCACAGCTAGCTGCAGGAACAGATCTTTCTGGGGCAGGGACTCAAGCTATCAGCATGCAGTTCAGGAAAGGCTGTGACCAGTGAACTCCAGAAAACAGAATGGTGATAGAGAATACATCTAAAATACCAGTTGAGGGAAGATAAGGGTTTGGGTCATAAAGCCAGCAACTCTCATTCTGCTTCCTGGTTCACTTAGAGGTACACAGGAAACATACCTTATGGCTCAGTCCCTTTAGGACTGCCCTTTCATGGACCACAAGCTGAAATTATGCACAGACTATTCAGAGTACTGAAGTCCACAGCTTTTACTTGTTCTCATGTTGGGAAGAAGTAACCTCAAGAGATAAAGATTTTCCAAAGCAGGCCCTGAACTGTATACAGAGTTTATGGATAGCACTACCAAGAGAAGCCAGGAATACACAAATAAAGAAATAAACAAAACTTATTTACATAGCAAACACATGTTTTTCCTTTGATAGTTAGGTGACAACTCTGTAAAATAACCAGGTCAGTCTTTGTAGAATACTCAGATAGGACACAAAGACACCTTGGCAGAGATGATTACCTGTGGAGCTTCACCCTGAATGGACACATGGAGAAAGCCTGTGTCCGAGGAAACATGACAGCTTACTATCTGAGATGAATAATATTCTTAGTGGGCAAAGAGAGAATCAGTGATAACTGAACAAAAGGAAGGAGCTACTGGACCTGATGAGAAAGAAAGCACCTTCTGTGTGAGGGTTCACTAAAGCCAGCCAAGAGAAAGCTCCAGTGATGAGCCCTCTGCTCTCACCTGGCCCAGGTGAATTGCCCTCTCCAGCCTGCAGGTGGCAGCCCCTGGAGCTCTGTAATGCACGCAGCATTATAGAGAAATATTCTGTTGTCTTGGGTTGATGAGCATGTGGGGTGTTTGCTTCAGTCTACAGAGTTCTCTTCCATGGTCAATAAAACCACATTAAACAATGTACTGTATTACACAGCTAAGTTTTAAAATGCCCAGGAAAATACTTGAAAATATGAGACAGCTCTATCAATGATCTCTACCAAATGTTTTACTATATATATGATAAAGCTGCTGTATACTTAGACAATGGGACACTGAATTATGATCATACAGATAAATCAGTGGAACATTCCAGAACATGATCACATAGTCAAATCAGTGAAACATGCTGGAAAGTTGAACTGGAACACCATAGTTTGAGGATGTGGCTAGAACCTCCTTAAAACTATGAAGAAAATTGAATTAGTCAGTAACACTGCCACAGTTAGGTAGCAATTGTGACTCAAAGCTCATCCTGGCTGGTCATCAGCAGCTTGTGGGTGTTGTAATCATAGCTACTCAGGCTATGAGATCTAAGGATAATGGTTCAAAGTCAGGCTGGGCAGGAAAAATTTGTGAAATTCATCTCCATTCATAACCACCACATACACACACAAAGTGGAAGTGGAACTGTGGCTGAAGTAGTAGAAGTACTAGCTTATAGCCAAAAGAAATCCCCCGCCCCCAAATAAAAGCAAAACAAACTCAGAGACAGTGCTTGCTTAGACCTCTAGTTCAAGCCCCAGGACAAGCACAGAAAATAAAATAAACTACCACTTATACTAATATAGAAAAACCTCTCATTTTAAACTGAAATGCCTAAAGAGTTAAAAAGAATTCCTTAGGAATCTCAAGAAATATTCATCTATAATTTCAAATAGTGATCATTCCTATAATTATAATATAACAACCAAAGTCTAGTTGTTGTATAATACATAGGCATGAAAATGAACATTTCAGACAAGTCTAATAGAGTGAAAAGTTTTTTTAAAAAATACTCAAAGAAATCTTACATATCATATTACAAAAAGACTAAGTTTCAAATATAGTATGAGAACCACAAATCAATAGCAAGCTGATCAACAATTCAGTGTAATATTTGGTAAACTGGGTAATCATACAATAGTTGCCAGTA